>NC_069796.1:12485000-12785000 GCF_027406575.1 Nycticebus coucang
AAACTCTCCCTCTTTGCTGACAACATGATCTTATACTTAGAGAATCCCAAAGACTCAACCACAAAACTCCTAGAAGTCATCAAAAAATACAGTAATGTTTCAGGATATAAAATCAATGTCCACAAGTCAGTAGCCTTTGTATACACCAATAACAGTCAAGATGAGAAGCTAATTAAGGACACAACTCCCTTCACCACAGTTTCAAAGAAAATGAAATACCTAGGAATATATCTAACGAAGGAGGTGAAGGACCTCTCTATAAAGAAAATTATGAAATCCTCAAAAAGGAAATAGCAGAGGATTTTAACAAATGGAAGAACACACCATGCTCATAGATGGGCAGAATCAACATTATTAAAATGTCTATACTTCCCAAAGCAATCTACCTATTCAATGCCATTCCTATCAAAATACCAACATCGTACTTTCAAGATTTGGAAAAAATGATTCTATGTTTTGTATGGAACCAGAAAAAAACCCGTATAGCTAAGGCAGTTCTTAGTAATAAAAATAAAGCTGGGGGCATCAGCATTCCAGATTTTAGGCTGTACTACGAAGCCATAGTGGTCAAGACAGCATGGTACTGGCACAAAAATAGAGACATAGACACTTGATCAAATAGAAAACCAAGAAATGAAACTAACATCTTACAACCACCTCATCTTTGATAAACCAAACAAGAACATACCTTGGGGGAAAGACTCCCTATTCAATAAATGGTGTTGGGAGAGCTGGATATCCACATGTAAAAGACTGAAACTGGACCCACACCTTTCCCCACTCACAAAAATTGATTCAAGATGGATAAAGGACTTAAATTTAAGGTATGAAACAATAAAAATCCTCAAAGAAAGCATAGGAAAAACACTGGAAGATATTGGCCTGGGGAAAGACTTCATGAAGAAGACTGCCATGGCAATTGCAACAACAACAAAAATAAACAAATGGGACTTCATTAAACTGAAAAGCTTCTGTACAGCCAAGGAGACAACCACCAAAGCAAAGAGACAACCTACACAATGGGAAAGGATATTTGCATATTTTCAATCAGACAAAAGCTTGATAACTAGGATCTATAGAGAACTCAAATTAATCCACATGAAAAAAACCAACAATCCCATATATCAATGGGCAAGAGACATGAATAGAACCTTCTCTAAAGAAGACAGACGAATGGCTAACAAACATATGAAAAAAATGTTCATCATCCCTATCTATTAGAGAAATGCAAATCAAAACCACCCTGAGAGACCATCTAACCCCAGTGAGAATGGCCCACATCACAAAATCTCAAAACTGCAGATGCTGGCATGGATGTGTAGAGAAGGGAACACTTTTACACTGCTGGTGGGACTACAAACTAGTACAACCCTTCTGGAAGGAAGTATGGAGAAACCTCAAAGCACTCAAGCTAGACCTCCCATTTGATCCTGCAATCCCATTACTGGGCATCTACCCAGAAGGAAAAAAATCCTTTTATCATAAGGACACTTGTACTAGACTGTTTATTGCAGCTCAATTTACAATCGCCAAAATGCGGAAACAGCCTAAATGTCCACCAACACAGGAATGGATTAACAAGCTGTGGTATATGTATACCATGGAATACTATTCAGCCATTAAAAAAATGGAGACTTTACATCCTTCGTATTAACCTGGATGCAAGTGGAAGACATTATTCTTAGTAAAGCATCACAAGAATGGAGAAGCATGAATCCTATGTACTCAGTTTTGATATGAGGACAATTAATGACAATTAAGGTCATGTGGGGGGAGGAAAAGCAGAGAGAGGGACAGAGAAAGAGGGGTGGGGCCTTGGTGTGTGCCACACCTTCTGGGGGCAAGACATGATTGCAGGAGGGACTTTACCTAACAAATGCAATGAGTATAACCTGGCTTATTGTACCCTCAATGAATCCCCAACAATAAAAAAAAAAAGAAAATTATATACATGAGTCATTTACATAATCAAAGAGCTATTTTATTTTATTTTATTTTGCAGTGTTTGGTGGGGCTGGATTTGAACCTGCCACCTCCGGCATATGGGGCTGGTGCCCTACTCCTTTGAGCCACAGGCACCGCCAAGGAGCTATTTTATAAGACTCATTTTTGCTTTTATACTAAGGTAAGCATTTTCCAAGTTTCCCTGCAATAATTGGCCTTTTTCAAAATCAAGAAGACAAAATTCCGCCAGTGTCTAACATAATTTAGTGTCTGAATTCAGGAAGTCCTACTTGATGGTTTCACTGCCTATGTACATAACATATGGTGAGATGTCCATTAACGTAATCGCTAGAGAGAAGCAGTCAGCTCCCTGCACAGTTGGATGGATCTCCCCACCAGCAAAGGCAGGACCGGGGAGTCGTGACACTTTCCCCTCTCAGTATCCAAAGGTCCCGCTGGCACCGGCTGTATAATCTGATGAGAAAAATACTTTTCGGCTAGTCATCAAGAGATGAGCAATCAAGTTAAGGCTCCAGAATGCGTAACCTCAAGCAGCCGATTCTACCCTCTGGCGCTGGTACTTCTCTCCCGGGAACTGGGGATATACCCACCGTCTGCCACAGCAGCTCTGGATGGGAGAGCCGAGCGAAGGGAGAGGGGCAGGGGCAGGGGGCCACTTACGAGATGTAGGCTGGGTAGCCAAATCCTATCAGGTTGCAGAGGAGGGAGGCTCCATAACCAAACACCAGGTACAAGGCCACCAGTCCGATGACACCTGGAGCCCGGGAAGAGAGAAGTGAGTCGGGCAGCACGAAGGGCGCTCCGGCCGGACTGCGGCCGCCCCCACTGCGAGGCGCGGCCGCAACGGGCGTTTTCCTTCGCCTCGATTAAAGGAGCGAGAAGAACCAAGTACACGAAGGCTTGGTTCGTGGACGCCCGGCAGCCCCTACCTCTGTGCCTCGCCTCTCCCGCCGGGCCACCTGGCCGCCTGGGGCCATCTGGGTTGGCCAGGGACAGCCGGTCCCCCCGCGCAGGGCCCCGCGGTGCGGCGCGTCAGCCTGGCCAGGCTGGTCCCGGAGAGGCCCCGCTACCCCCGCCGCGCCTGCGCTCCGGGGAGACACCCCTTCTCGGGGAGCCCCACAGGGGTCCGGGCAGCGCCGGCCGCACGGCCCAGCTCCGCGAGCCGGACCAGCGCGCGACCACAGCGACCTGCTCCGGCCGCGAGGCCGACACGTCAGCGCCCGCCCTCCCGCGCCCCGCGCCCGGAGCCGCCGCCGACGCCGCCCGGCCGGCGACCCCCTCCCCGGCGGGGTCTCTGCCCCCCGGGCGTGCCCCATCCAGCTCTGTCCCCTGGGGGCTGCTCGCCCCGTCTGTCGCCGACTCCTCCTCTCTCGGGCCCTCTCCCCGCGCCGGTCTCCAGGGCCCCGGCCACCCACCGAGCGCGATGAAGCTCCGGTTCACGCCGGTTTTGGCCTCGAGCTTGGCCAGGAGGTCAGTCATGCAGTTCTTCTCGTGCAGGAACCGGTCGAACCTCTGCCTCATGGCTGCAGTCATGGCGGGGACCGTCGCGCCGCCGCCCGTGGCCGCTCCTAGTGCCTGGTGGACGCAGACCCAGGCGCACCGGGGCGGGGGCGACTGCGGTGGCGGGCGGGGACCGGGCGTCTGCGCGTCCCTCCCCGCGCAGGCCCTGCTCGCCCCGCCCCGCGCCGCGGTCCCCTCTGCGCCCCCGCCCCGCGCGGCGCGCAGGGGCCACACCCGGGCGGTGGCCGGCCTGCTCCTCCCCGGCTGCGGGGCGGCCTGAGCTGTTAATACGCTTAACCTGTGGGGGGCAGGGAGCGGGGACGGGGAGCGGACGTGGGCTCCTTTCTCAAAGCAGACTATTGCAAAAGGCAGGCGGAAAGGCGGAGCTGAATCCCCGTGGCTGCGGCCTGCAGTTTAGTGGCGCTGGTCTGGTGTCCCTACGCAGCTGGGCTGCAACTGCTAAGGCGTGTTTAGTTTGAAGATTGCAGTGTGCGACCATCTTGACGGAGTCTGCATGCAGGCCTGCTCTCTTCCTCTTTGCCATAACGTGGCATGGGTCACCTCGCCTACCCAGCCCTCTGCTCGAAGTCACCTCACCTACCCACAACCCTCCCCTCTGCTGGGAAAGACCCCTGAAGAAATGTAACATGCCTGTGCTACACCTTTTCCAAAAATCACTTCCCTTCCTAACCTTTTTCACGGTGGGCTCGGGTTGACTTGGTCTCGGATCCCCTGGAAGTGCTTCCAAGCCACCTCAGCGACACAACAGTCTGCTCTTCCTCACAAACAAAATTTCCCTGAAGAAGAGGCAGAGCCTAAGGGCGCAGCCAGAGTAGGACCTCACTTTTCTTCCCCCACGTCTTTTCCATCCACGGTCTTCTTCCATCCACCGGTGGGGAACCCGAGGCCTTCTGATTTCAAGGTCGTTAGTTTCTAAGCCCCAAAAGAGGCAAGAGAAACTCCATCCTTCAATGCTGCACCCCTATTAATGGAAGAATTTGCTGTGTGCACTCAAGGACCAGGAAGGCCACACGTTTGCTCAAGGCCCCAGGTCCCCCAGCCTGATTGTTAATCTCTCACCCATATTATTTCGGGATGCTCTCCTTAAAATTACTCTTTCTCAGGCTGGGCCTAGTGGCCCACGTCTGTAATCCCAGCACTCCGGAAGGCCCAGGCGGATGGATTGCTCAAGCTCAGGAGTTTGAGATCAGCCTGAGCAAAAGCCAGACCCGGTCTCTACTAAAAACAGAACTAGTCAGACGTGGTGGCAGGTGCCTGTAGTCCCAGCTACTTGGGAGGCTGAGGCAAGAGAATTGCTTGAGCCTAAGAGTTGGAGGTTGCTGTGAGTTTAGCTGCCATGGGATTCTACCAGGTAATGACAATGGTGACCAGGTAAGACTCTGTCCCAGAAAAAAAAAAAAAAAGAGGGCCTTTACCTAACAAATGCAGGCAGTGTAACCTGGTTCTTTGTACCCTCAACGATTCTCCTGACAATAAAAAAAAAAAAAAAGAAAGAAAAGAAATGACTTGTTCTTACTCCTATTCTGTACACTGTTTTAGTATATTTGTTATTGCTTAAGCATTACTGACCTACTAGAGCTCTTAACTCTTTTTTTTTTTTAAATTAAATCATAGCTGTGTACATTAATGCAGTCATGGGGTACAATGTGCTGGTTTTATATACAATTTGAAATATTGTCATCAAACTGGTTAACATAGCCTTCATAGCCTGGTTGAGTCTTTGACGGAGTATTCAAGGTTCTGCAGGGAAACTGACCCCAACATTTTCTCTTCTGCCTGTACAACCCTCTTAATTACTGTTTTGCCTTCCGCTTTGGCAAAAGATTATTTGCCCACTCCTAGCTTTTTCCTTTTAGATAATTCTCCCTCCTCTTTTCTTCCCCAGAGGTTCTTAGTTCAACTTTCTCAGCTGCCGCCACCACTGTTCAGCCAAATCAGTGAAGAATTAAGCAACTCTGCAGTCCAGGGCTGTCTTTTCACCCACAGTTAAATTTAAACATACCAGCCAGGAAAATCTTTGTATTACTTATTCATTCATGCTTGCATGCATGCATTGATTCATTCATTCAAACAGGATCTGCCTCTGTTGTCCAGGCCAGAGTGCAGTGGCTTCGTCATAGCTCTCTGCAGCCTAACACTCCTGAGCTCAAGTGATCCTCCTGCCTTAGCCTCCTGAGTAGCTGGGGCTACAGGGGCTCATCACTATACCTGGATAATTTTTCTATTTTATTTTTAGAGACAAGGTCTTTCCATGTTGCCCTGGCTGGTCTCAAACTCTGGCTTCAAGAAATCCTCCTACCTCAACCTCCCAAATAGAATTACAGGTGTGAGCCACAACGCAGAACCGAATCTTTGAAAATATCTGTCAATGTGTGCCATCATTTTGCTCTTAACCCTCCAGTGGCTTTCCATCTGCCTAAAGAATGGCCACCAGGTCATAGGTGATGTGATTCACCCCTCCTCTTTCTGATGCCATCCCTTACCGCCTGCCTTCTTGCTGTCCCCAAATGAGCTAAAGCCACTCCCTCTGGGCTTTCATTTTCCTTCTATTTCAGTGTTTCTCAGCCAGGGACACATTGCCCTCTCTAGGGACATTTTAGTTGCCAGATTGCCATGCATGGAGGGGTGTGGACGGGATTGCTACTGGCACCTACCCTGTTTTCCCGAAAATAAGACAGTGTCTTATTTTAAGGTGTGCTCCCAAAGATGCGCTAGGTCTTATTTTCAGGGGACGTCTTATCGTTCCTGTAAGTAGGTCTTATTTTCGGAGGATGTCTTATTTTCGGGGAAACAGGGTAGTTAGGAGAGACCAGGGAGGCTACAAAACGTGCCACAATGTGCAAGGCAGCCCTCATGACCAGAGGTTATCCAGCCCCAATGTCAAAAGTGCTGGGGTGCAGAAACCCTGTCTACCTAAAATACTTTTTCCCCAGCTCAGGGGTGGTGGCTCAAGCCCGTAATCCTAGCGCTGAGACAGGAGGGTCTCTTGAGCCCTGACGCCAAGACACTCTAGCCTGGGACAACAACACTCTGTCTCAAAAAAAAAAAAACAAAACTTCCCCCCATTACCCCTTAACTGTCTCCTTATATTACTCAGGTCCTTGTTCAATGGCTCCCCTAATCCAAAATTGCAATTCCCAGTGGTCTCCAGATCCCATCTCGCATGCTTTTTCTCGATAGCATTTATTACTGTCTGACAGTCTGTATGTTCTACTTTTCAAATTGTCTTTTTTTCCATGCTAGATTATGAGCTCCATGAAGGTAGGTATTTTCGCCTATTTTTTTTGTTTCTATGTTTCAAGCACCTCAAATAGTGCTCAGCACTTAATGGGTATTCAATAACTATTTATTGAATGAATGAATGACTAACATTTATTGCGCCACCTAGTATTCTAAGTACTACAGGAACTATTTCATCCTTACAACAGTATGAGGAAGATACTACTTATTTCATCTTCATTTAAGGGAAAGAGATGAGGCACAGAAAGGTCTCACAGTTAATAAATGGCAGAGCTACAGCTCGGCACCTATAGCTCAGTGGCTGGGGCGCCAGCCACATGTACCAGAGCTGGTGGGTTCAAATCCAGCCAGGGCCAACTATGACCAAAAAATAGCCCGGTGTTTGAGGTTGTTGTGAGCTGTGATGCCACAGCACTGTACCCAAAGTGACATTGTGAGACTCTGTCTCAAAAATAAATAAATAAAAATAAATGGCAGGGGGCATTGCCTGTGGCTCAGTGGGTAGGGCACCTGCCCCATATGCTGAGGGTGCGGGTTCAAACCTGGCCCTGGCCAACTGCAACAAAAAATAGCCAGGCATTGTGGCAGGCTCCTGTAGTCCCAACTACTCCGGAAGCTGAGGCAAGAGAATCACCTAAGCCCAGGAGTTGGAGGTTGCTGTGAGCTGTGACACTACAGCCCTCTACCGAGGGCAATAAAGTGAGACTCTGTCTCTGAAATAAAAATAAAATAAAATAAATGGCAGGGCTAGAATTCAGACCCAGGCTCTTACTCCTACATTATACTGCTAGTAGGGTTAAATTGTAATACAGGTCCCCCCCCCCAGGAGAAATATTGGGGTCCTAACCCCTCATACCTCAGAATATGATCTTATTTGGAGATGGGGTCTTCACAGAGGTAATCAAAATGAGCTCATTTGGGTGGGCCTCGGTCCAATATGACCGATGTCTTTCTAAAAGGGGGACATCTGGACATGAAGACACACTTGGAGGGAATGGGCAATGGGCAGAGACAGAGAGAGGTCATCTGGAAGCCAAGGAGAAAGGTCTAGAATAGCCCTCAGAAGGGACGAACCCTGAGGAACCTTAATGGTAGACTTCTAGCCTCCAGGACTGTGAGACAATAAATTTCTGTCATTTATGCCACCCAGCTTATGAGACTGTGTTATAGCAAATAAGGTAACTGGCTAGCAAAACAACTGATTTTTATTCTGTCCTACTGAGTGTGGTGCTGACGGGAGGGCTGTTTTTGAGTACTTAGGACAACTTGATAGTTTTATTTATTTATTCATTTTTAGCCAAGAAGGGAAATCCTTTTAAGTTAGGTATTCAAATCAAGGTAGGTTTTTATCACATATTTCATACAGTGGTGGCAATATTTGTACTGCACCAACTATGCATGGAGTATCTGGAAACTTTAGTCATTTGCATTTCTTTTCTGTAAATATTGCTCCCTTCCCGATTTTCTCCTACTTTGATTCCAAATTTCTTCTTTCTTCCATCATTCAGCTAAACACTGGTAAGGTGAGGAAGGATAGCAAGGCCTACTGTGTGGAGCACAGCCTTTGTGGCTATACATCCCAGAGCCAATGTTCTGCTGTGCAACTTTGGGCAAGTTACATAAGCTCTCTGTGCCTCTGTTCTCTCGTCAGTAAAACAGGGATAAGGGTAATACCCATCTCATAGGGCTGTCATGATGATTAAATGAGTTACTATTTGTAAAGTTTTCAGAAGAGTGTGTGATATAATGTTTGTTAAATAAAATTTTTTTTTAAAATATAGCTAGGTGCTAAAGCTGAGATCGAGAAATATTACGTAATTTTTGCCTTTAGGAAATTACAGTGAGCTTGGGGGAGTGTGGGACCCTAGCTTATCTAGGCAGCGTGCAGACCTTAGACTCCTTCCTAGATGAGAAAAGGGATGCAGAGCCTAGAACTATGACTTGGGCTTACAGATATTGGTAGAGTTTACCCTCTGTGCCAGGTGCTGTTAGATCTGGGAACCAGACAGACCGGGTCTGTGTCTGGGAGGCTGCGGACAAGGCTGGCCTGCAACAGGCTGACTTTGGCAATGTCTAAGAAGGAAGTTGAACTGACTTTGTATAAGGCAAATACTGCTACTGTTCTTTCCAAAAGGGAGAGGACAGTGTTCTGCTGGAGACCTGGGAACAGGTGGCTTTTTTTCTGCATGAGATGTTTCCTCAGGGTGACGTGATTTATCAGTGACTTAAAGTCATAACACTTCTTGTGTGCTAAGTCTCATTTATGTCAGGAGGAAGTGGTAGAGGGCCTTGTCCTTCCTCTCCCCCACCCCCCTGCATTTGTAGGGTGGAGCATGGCACGGAGGAGGCCGTCAGGAGACCTCAAGTCCTCTTGGCACACAGCCCTCCCCCTGCATGCAGCAGAAGAGGCTTATGGTGACATGTCATTGAAATATGAAGGGAAAAAGACATAAACAAAACCTGAGACAGACTTGCCAGAGGATGGGAGGAAAATATAGAGGCTGAATGTAATTTAAGAAAGAGTATTAAAGGAAATAAAATGTGAAAATTACCATCCTTCACTGAATACATTTGGATTATATTTTGTTTGCTGCATTTGTCTTATTCCTCAACATTTTCTACTGAAAATATGGAGAAAGTACTTTATTATGTTCCTCCATTTGTCAAAGAGGAAGTTGAATTTATTTATTTTATTTATTTATTTATTTTTTGAGACAGAGTCTCACTATGTCGCCCTGGGTAGAGTACCGTGGCATCACAGCTCACAGCAACCTCAAATTCTTGGGCTTAAGTGATTGTCTTGCCTCAGCCTCCCAAGTAGCTGGGACTACAGGCGCCCGCCATAACGCCCAGCGATTTTTGGTTGCAGTTGTCTTTGTTGTTTAGCAGGTCCGGGCCCGTCTCAAACCTGTCAGCTTTGGTGTATGTGGCCAGCGGCCTACTCACTGAACTACGGGCATCGAGCCAAGAGATTTTCACCAGGTATAAAAGTTCCCTTTATTTTACTCTTTCATTTCTCTTAATGGCACCTGCACAGGGGACAAATAATAGAAAATAAACCATTGACCAGTTGTTTTCTATGTTCAAGACCAGTCAGTCCAATTCTGGACAGCTATGGGGTTGGACTGTACACTGGGGTGGTACGGTGTTCGCTGGCCGGGTAAAGAACAACGCAGATGTGCCTGGTGGCCTGCAAGGTGGCACACCATTCTGCTTTTCTTCTCATCTCTGAGAAGGACCAGAAGAAGTCAGACAATTTTGTGCAGGGAAATCTAGTTAACCTGAATAAAGAAACTGACTAGTGTTAGTTTTCTATTGCTAGCACAACAAATTAACACAAACTTGGTGGTTTAAAATAATACAAGTTTATCATCTTACACTTCTCTGTGTCAGCCTCTTTGGGTTAAAATCAAGGTGGTGTGTTGTCAGCAGGGCTCTTTTTTTTTTTAGACAGAGTCTCACTTTGTCACCCTGGGTAAAGTGCTCTGGTGTCATAGCTCACAGCAACCTCAAACTCTTGAGCCCAAGTGACCCTCTTGCCTCAGCCTCCAAAGTAGCTAGGACTACAGGTGCTCGCCACAACGCCTGGCTGTTTTTAGACTCGGGATCTCACTCTCGCTCAGGTTAGAGAACTCCTGAGCCCAGGCAATCTACCCACCACGTACTCCCACGGTGCTAGGATTAGAGACGTCAGCCACCATGCCTGGCTGTCAGCAGAGCTTTGTTCCATTTTGGAGGCTCGAAAAAAGATCCCGTTTCTTTGTTCTTCAGGCTCTTGGCAGAATTCAGTTCCTCATGGCTGCAGGATTGAGGTCCACGTTTCCTTCTTCATCTTTAAAGCCAGCAGTGGTAGGTCAGATCTCTTTTATCCTTCACATCTGTCTTCCTTTTTCTTTCATCTGCGTTCCTCTTTCATTTTCAAAGACTCATGTGATTAAATTGGACACATTCTGATAATCCAGGATAATCTCCCCCATTTTAAGGTCTGTAACTTTAATCACATCTCCAAAGTCCCTTTTATCATATAAGGTAACATAGTCACAGGTTCTGGATATTAGAGCATGGACATATTTGGGTGGAGGTACATTATTCTATCTACCACACTGGCCTCACTTAGGCACCTCAAGGTCCTATGAATGTCTTGAGACTAGATAGCAGGTGTAGTCCTTACTCTCACGCCAAGGGCCAACCCGGGACATGGCAGAGGGTTAAGGCACAGGACCCCGAGAAGATGCCCTGGCCCCATTACTTACTGGCTGTGCACTCTTGGGGAATTTCTCAACCTCCAAAAGCCCCACTTTCCTCAGCCTATAAAATGCGGATAATGCTAGTATGTACCTCATATGGTTGTTGGAATAAATGATGATGGGGAACATCGCCTCGTGAGTGCTGAAGAAAGAGTCATACACGAATGAAGCCGACAATCACAGAGTTTATGCCTAAAATTCCACGATCTGGTTCCATCCCTTTGATTCAAGGATGCAGAATCTGTGAAAATCAAAAAACTCTAGAAAAAGTAAGAGCCTATTTTCATCAGTAATTTGACTATGGGAAAGAGGGAGACAAATGAAAACACGTACTTGAACAGCTATTTTGTGTTAGGCAATTAGTGTGTATGGAAGATCTGAGAGCATATTTTAACAAAGACAGAGGGTAACGGGAGCCTGAGGATACAAGGAGTAGGCTTTCCCAAGTACCAAGGAGTACAGCAAAACTGGTTCTTAGTTTTGTCCAGTTTTATCCTTGGACTAATCTGTGGTCAAAGGAAATAGACCCTCCAGACCTGCACAGACATGGGCAAGGAAGTGACATAAAAACACGTGTCAGGTCAAAGTCAAGCTGTTCCCTGATAAGCAGCCAGGCCATCAGGCAGCACATTTTCACTTAGCAGTCTCCTAAAGCTTCCTGTCCTCGTCTCTGACTTTCAGCCTTTTTTGGATGACTTTTAGCTCACGCTCTTGAAGCTCTTGGACATCGACCATGCCATGACCACACTGGTCGACTCAAGGACGTGCCTCTTCCTTTGAATACATAAATGACTTTTGCTTTCTGAAGAACTCTGCCATGCAGTTAGGAGAGAATGCCCTGACCACATAGCCTTTTGCTTTTTACCCAGGATGGTCTCCCTAAAATCGGTGCTGATGGAGATTTATAACTAGCTAGAATTGGAAAATTTGGAATAAAGTTTAGGGAAACAGACTTTTTTTTTCACACCTTTGTTTTTAGCAACTCTTTATCTGCCCACTGCCGTAACAAAAGCACTCTGCTAAAAGTAAGAATTCATTAATTAAAACAAAACAAAACCGTGGTAGGCCGGCACAATGACTCCTGCCTGTAATCCCAGCACTCTCAGAGGCACAGGCATGGGGGGTCATTTGAGGTTAGGAGCTCAAGACCAGCCTGAGCAAGAGTGAGACCTCATCTCTATCAAAAATCGACAAAATCAGCCAGGTATAGTGTTGGGCACCTGTAGTTCCAGCTACCTGGGAGGCTGAGGCAAGAAGATCACTTGAGCTCAGGAGTTTGAGGTTGCAGTGAGCTGTGATGATCACTTTGCATTCTAGCCAGAGTGACAGAGTGAGACTCTGTCTCTAAACAAACAAACAAAACATGGTAAATACTGTCTCCAAATAGCACCTCCCAAAGAATGAAAAAAATTAAAGAGAAAAGAAAGAATACCAAATAGCACCCCCTGTATCATCTTAACCAGCTTTATAAAATCTACTGAAACTCTTAAGGTGATTTGAAATTTGAATTTGAAACTTTGGGTGATCATTCTTATGCAAATAGTTTGACTTGGAAATATCAATACTTACAACCGTAACTTCTAATTCTGTTCAATGTAACTGAATTGATGTTTAACGTAATATACTAGGTCTGTACCACTTGTATTTCCTATGTTATAACTCAACATGCTGGCATATGAAATGGATTAAAGAAGGGGTATTCATTTCTGATTCTTTGGGACTGTGATTACTTACAACTTGTGAATTTAACATGTAGGAAGACCTATATACCAATATTATTTGATATCAAATTCACAACTTTATTTAATATTTAACAATGCCATGATTTGGACTAGATGAAAATATCCTAAGTAAGGGACAAAAGACTTAAGTGCAAAATTAAGTGGAAGATAGCCAGTTATCTTTATTTAAAAAACAGAAAACAATGTTGGGCTAATTTTAGGGTAATCTATTTAGATAATTTTTTTATAGTTACTTCAAATCACTTTTCCAATTTGTATTAACTCAGAGGCATATTTCTTAAATATCACCTCGGACTGAAGACCAGTTTCAGTTTATATAATTTCACTTGCCTTAGATTGAATCTACTCTGACAGAGGCCAGTGGAAAGTTAGGCAATTACCTTAGGATTTTTCTAGTAAAAATCATATCAATAATTACTAGGTGTAGATAGCCTCAGTATGACCTATCAACAGAGGACAATTGGATGTAGTAAGATTTTTTTTAGGGTGACTTAGTTTGAGACCAAGAATTGGTCAGTGCTATTTTTGTCAAGTATGAAATAGATTCCAAAAAGTATTCCTGCACCCGTGAAGGCACTTCTCAATAATATTGTATCTAGTTGTTTATATATTATTCATTAAAGGTTTTACATTTATTTAAGGAAGGCTAATGAGTCATCAGTGTTTCATGTTTATTCATTCATTCTTTTCTTTTCTTTTCTTTTTTGAGACAGAGTCTCAAGCTATTGCCCTGGCTAGAGTGCTGTGGCATCACAGCTCATACAACCTCAAACTCTTAGGCTTAAGTAATTCTCTTGCCTCAGCCTCACAAGTAGCTGAGACTACAGGCACTGCCACAATGCCCAGCTATTTTTTTTGTTGCAGTTGTCACTGTTGTTTTAGCTGTCCTGGGCCGGGTTCGAACCGCCAGCCTCAGTGTATGTGGCCCGCGCCCTACCGACTGAGCTACGAGTGCCACCCATTCATTCATTTAACAGCTACTCACTGAGCTCCTGCTATCTGCTGGAAACTGAAGATACACCAGGAGCCAAGATAGAGCAGGTCCAAGCTTATGGATCTCATGGTGGACAGTAACCATATCAACATTTGCTATGTGCCACTGAGAGTTTAAAAGAAACTTTAGTTTCTTAACCTAGTATTTATATTTTTCTCATCACTAAAGAAAAGATTATTATTAATGAAAACTTCTCAATTTGACCATGTTTTTAGCACGTGATATCATTTGTTCTCTCTTTATTGGTCATCCTCTACTTTGCTGGCAGAAAATCCTTTTCTCTCCTCTTTTCCCAGATCCAGTGGGAGTTGGGGAAGCAGTGGCCTCATGGTTGACTCATCATTTTGCTATATTATATAATAAATGCATAAATACTAGCAGTGGAAAAATTGAACAGTGAGAAAAAGCCCACTGTTTAACCTTCATCTTCCAATCTGCCAGTATTTCCTCAGTGGGTGACATGATCAGACCCATAAACAGCGGGCAAAAAGACCTAATCAGTGACCTGACCAAGCATCTGATGATGATAATTTTTTATTTTGAAGGGAGATACTTAAAACTGTAAAACCGTTATTGTTTTATTCTAGTGCAAAATGTGTTAGCCATTAGCAATTGTTTGTCATAGCAGTGATGTAGCATCTGTTAACAATGAGATTTTGGCACATCATTGTGAGTAATTCTGAGGAAAGGAGAGCAGAGAAGCAGAGTAGCAGGCTCAGGGGCTGCAGCTGCAGGCAGAGCAAACCCTGGGCAAAGCTATGCAGTGAGCGGAGTTGTTTATCCATTAGTTCAGTCGTTATACACACATCTACATGGTGGCCATGGTATCTCAAATGTTATGCTAGAGATAAAGAAGATTCACTTTCCACTCAAAGAAACTTAAGCATTTTTAGCTTCCTTCCTAAAGTCAGCTTTCTGACTTCTGCCTTCACACATCCCACATGTCCAGTATCCATGTTGTTTGTTGTCTTGATTTCCTCCTCTTATCAAAAACTCTTCTTAATTAACTACAAGTTGAGAAGAAACTGGTAATTTATACTAAGGTGTAAAAAGACTATGATGTCTTAATACATGCTATTCTACCACTTTTCTCAGCAATGTTTGCATTTTTAGAGAAAAGAATCCCTTAATCTGAAGCAATGAAACTCATGGTAGAACTCTGGGCATCAATGAAGCAATAGTAGAGACTCTTCCTACCCTCCCACCCCCAAATGTGTATGATTTCCCAAGATCCACCATGCATGGAAAAGCCCTGGTTTTGAGTCCTGACTGCTCAGTTCACTTTTAGATATGAACCCCAGTAAACCAATCTGACTATGTTCCTTTTGTCCTAGTATAATTAGACCAAAATCTTTCATGCATTAGGGCCCGGTTCTTTGTTAATCTATATTATGGAAAAGTTTTCATGGCTTTTTAAAATGATGTTATCCACTTATTATCCAACAAATGCTGTTATCCACTTATTCATCCAACAAATACTTATTGAGTGGGCAATAAAATGCAAGTCACATTAAGCAAAAATATTTCTTGGGAGGGAGGGAGGAAGGATTGGGTAAATTCACACCCAACTAGTACCGTGGACACATTCTGGGTAAAGGGTGCACTTATAACTTTGACTTAAAATGTACAAGAGCTAATTATGTAACCAAATGTGTGTACCCCTGTAATACTCTGAAAATTTTTTAAAAGTTTAAAAAATCATGGATTTCCATCAGCCTTAATAACACAAAACATAAAACAGATAAATTTGACAAGATTTGTGGTGGATGTATCTGAATAAAACTATATAACCTGACGGAGGAACAGAATAGCCTGCGTACATACTCGGTGCTGTAAATATATATTAATTTCCCCTAAATGTGTATAAATTTAACACAATCTCAACTTTTGAAATTTGACTAAATAGTCTAAATTTCATCAGTAAGAAAAAAATGTACAAAAGTAATCAGTAACATTTCAGAAAATCAAAGTATGAGGAGACCTTGTCTTACCATATATACAGCTAAAGTGATGAAAACCGGGAGTCCAGGTGCCGGGACGGATAAATCAGAAATAACCTGTGGCCAGGCCATTAGGTGCATGAACTTAGTATGTGCTGTGGTTCAGGTGTTTCCAATGCAACCGTATTTAAGAGGTGACCTGCCTCCCTTCCAGGGGAAAACTCCTGCACCCACCCACCACGGGAAGGACACTGTGTGAGATTAGGTGCCCTTAGAAAGGAGATGACGTGACAGAAAGGAGGACTGAGTGATCTGTTTTCTGCCCTTCACCTTCGGCCAAGTGAGGACATGGCATTCCTGTCCTCCAGAGCATGTGGTGTCCAAGTAGCAGAGACTGGACTCTCAGCAGACAGCGAACCTGCCGGCACTTGGAGCCTGAACTTCCCAGCCATGAGAACTGTGAGACGATGAATTTCTTTTCTTTACAAATTACCCATTCTCACGTATTCTCAGGTACTTTGTTCTGCCAGCACAAATGGACTAAGCAAAAAATAAAGCAAAGAAAACAAGGGCAGATCAAAAAGTCGAAAAGCAAACCTGGAAGAACACTTCATGTGTATATTACAGACAGAATCGATGACTTCACGTAGAAACAGTCACCTAATAATAATATGGAAATTCCAAGAAACATGAACAAATCATACCAATAGGAGGATAATTCACAAAGTAAGAAACAAAAATAAGAAAAGCAGATACCAAGTGTGGGAAACGTGTTTGATCTCACTTGCCATTAAAAACTGCCGAGTCAAACAATGAGGTAATATTTTTGGCTGGCAAGTGAAAATAATAGTAAAATTGATAATACCCAGGACTGATGAAAGAGCGCCAAAGACATATGCAGCAGTAGCCTGTCAACATTGTTATAACACGGAAAGAAACAGCCTGGAAACCCGTGAGTAGACGATTGATCTAATGCTGTGTAGAATTAAATGGGATAATAGACAACAATTTAAAATGATGACAAATAATATTAATTAATATAAATAGCTGTCCAATGTGAGTATTTTTAAACTTATGAAATAGTACATCTATTTTTTAGGATAGATAATACAGAGATATATAAAGTAAAAATTTAAATTTCCTCTATTTACTCACCCCACTTCTCATTCCATGCTGTTAAAAATTTGGTCTGTATCCTGACAGATTATTTTCTGTACAAATAAAATCACATTATCTGTGTGTCTAGATCTGAATTTATATCTACATATAAACATGCAGGATTTTTAAACAAGATGCGAGTCAGATCATGTGCATATGTATTAACTCAGAAATTTCCTTTTTCATTCTACAACATATCAACTTCTTGATATGTGGTATACTTTTTTATTTTTTTCTCTTCTTGATATGTGGTATTTTTTTTCTTTAGAGATAAGACTCTTAGTGTCACCCAGGCTAGAGTGCAGTGGCACAATCATAGCTCACATAACCTCAAATTCCTGGGCTCAAGCAACCCTCCTGCCTCAGCTTCCTAAGTAACTAGAATTCCAGGCATGCACCACCACACCTGGCTAATTTTAAAATTTTTTTTTTTTTTTGTAGAGACAGAGTCTCACTT
The DNA here is from genome assembly GCF_027406575.1 of Nycticebus coucang. Taxonomy (NCBI): domain Eukaryota; kingdom Metazoa; phylum Chordata; class Mammalia; order Primates; family Lorisidae; genus Nycticebus; species Nycticebus coucang. Next base: position 12,502,265 of record NC_069796.1, read on the forward strand.
TATGGCCCTCGGTAGAGTGCCGTGGCCTCACACAGCTCACAGCAACCTCCAATTCCCGGGCCTAAGCGATTCTCCTGCCTCAGCCTCCCGAGCAGCTGGGACTACAGGCGCCCGCCACAACGCCCGGCTATTTTTTGGTTGCAGTTCGGCCAGGGCCGGGTTTGAACCCGCCACCCTCTGTATATGGGGCCGGCGCCCTACCGACTGAGCCACAGGCGAATTTTTTGTAGGTTGGTGCCTGTGGCTCAGTGAGTAGGGCGCTGGCCCCATATACTGAGGGTGGTGAGTTCAAACCCAGCCCCGGCCAAACTGCAACAAAAAAATAGCCAGGCGTTGTGGTGGGCGCCTGTAGTCCCAACTACTCGGGAGGTTGAGGCAAGAGACTCACCTAAGCCCAAGAGCTGGAGGTTGCTGTGAGCTGTGATGTCACAGAACTCTACCGAGGGTGACAAAGTGAAACTCTGTCTCTAAAAAAAAAAATTAAAAAAAAGTTGTTTTTTTTTGTAGAGATAAGATCTCACTGTGTTGCTTAGATGATCTTGAACTCCTGGCCTCAAATGACCCTCCAACTGAGACTCCCAAAGTGCTCAGATTACTGGCATGATCCACTGAGCCCCCCCGCCCATCTATGATATAATGAATTTAAAAAATGAGGCTATGAAACAATATGCGCGATTCCACTTTTGTAAAGTGAAGGGTGGGTGGCGTGTGTGTGTGTGTATGTGTGTAGACAAAGAAAAATGTCTGGGCAGGCTGGGCAAGTTGGCTTAAGCCTGTAATCCTAGCACTCTGGGAGGCCACGGCGTGTAGATTGTCTGAGCTCAGGGTTCCAGACCAGCCTGAGCAAGAGCAAGACCCCATCTCTGAAAAGAACAGCTGGGCATGTGGCCAGGGCCTGTAGTTCCAGGTACTTTGGAGGCTGAGGCAAGAGAATCACGTGAGCCCAAGAGTTTGAGGTTGTTGTGAGCTGTGGTGCCATGGCACTCTACCCCAGGGCAACTGAGTGAGGCTCTGTCTCAAAAAAAAAAAAAAAACAGTATGGGCAAATAGATTCCTTGGTGGAGACAGTACAGGTGATTTTAATTTTTTTCTTTCTTTTTTTTTTTTAGAGACAGAGTCCACTTTATTGCCCTTGGTAACGTGCTGTGGCGTCACAGCTCATGGCAACCTCCAATTCCTGGGCTTAGGCAATTCTCTTGCCTCAGCCTCCCAAGTAGCTGGGACTATAGGCGCCCGCCACAGTGCCCGGCTATTTTTTGTTGCAGTTTAGCTGGGGCTGGGTTTGAACCTGCCACCCTTGGTATATGGGGCCAGCACCCTACCCACAGAGCCACAGGCCCCACCCGATATTAATTTTTTTCTAAATACATATTCCTGTTATTTAACTTTGTAAAATAATATGTGTTATATATTTATTTTTATATTACTTTTACAACCTGAATAAAATCTATTTTTGTTATAAATAGCAAAAAAAACCCATTATTACTGAACAACCTATAAGACAGCATTTGGCTGAGGTCTTACTAATAAATGGCATAGTGATTATTGCTCTATGACCCCCTGTTTCCTTATATTTGCAAGTTAATATTAATATTCTATGTCCTTATAAGTGAAAATATGAGCTACTACACTTCCTGCATTTAAAGCAGATTGTGACCGCATGTAGGATTTCTAGTGATATGGTGCTTATGTTTTTCTTGTTTTATTGACTTGGACAGTTTTTGTAATAAGTCCAGCAACAATAGGACAAACTGAAGCTGCCACAATGGGAACAAATTTAAAGTCATCATCATTCTGTTGCCAATTTTGTTATTGGTAGAGGTGGTAAGATTGATTTCCTTTTTGCATCTAGAGAAGTGAGCTATAAATGACCTTTCCAAGGAGAAAAAAAGGTTCTGTCCTGCAACCTTCGGCTTCCCCACATCCACTCTGTTGCTCTGAAGGGCTGCAGTGGACAGGGCCCGCTCGGTGTATAGGTTCAGTCCCAGCTAGACTGGGGGGCTTGTTTAGGCACCTCCAGGGCCTGCCCGTGCTCTTTTTCTTCTCTGAGGAGGAGTACGCATCAATTCTGACCCTTACTGCCTTTTTTTTAACTTTTTTTTTTTTGAGACAGTCTGACTCTGTCGTCTTGACTAGAATGCAGTGGCGTCATACCTCACAGCAACCTCAAACTCTTGGGCTCAAGTGGTCCTCTTGCCTCAGCCTCCTGGAGTAGTTGGGACTACAGGTGCCCACCACAACACCTGGCTATTTTTAGAGGCAGGGATCTCTCTCTGGCTCAGGCTGGTCTTGAACTCATGACTCAAGCAATCCACCTGCCTCGGCCTTCCAGAGTGCAGGGAGAAAGCCACAGCATGGGCCATCACCCTCATTGTCTTTATAAAATCTCCTTGTGGAAAAGGGTCTAAAACGTACAACGTATCACCTCAGCCCAGAGTATCTGTATCTAAACAGAGAACAAACCTTAAGGCAAAGTTGGGACTGGAAGGGCTAAATCTGGCCCAGTGTCCAGTGCGCTTAGAGGAAGAGCACTCTAAGACAACCTACCCCATACCTACCCAGAGTTACGAATTCCCAGCTATAGTAAAAGATTGTTCTCCATAAAACTCTGGCTCTGTGGACATGGCTGGCTTTTCTGTGCCTTTGTGGAGGCCTCTCTTCTCTAAGTACTGTTTTGCTTTTTGTGTCTCTTTTTCTCTTTATTTCCTTCCTTTTCTCTTTATTTTTTCCCTCTTAATTAGCCGTAATATATTGAGAAAGTCTGTTACCTACTGACTTTATCGAATAATTACATTTTCTGTACATTTTTATGTTATGAGCAAGACTCGGCTGTCACTAACTTGAGGTTTAGGATCAGCTATATTTTATATTTCTTTATAGCACTTATCACTAGCTGACACTGTATTTATTGGTTTATCTCTTCCAAGTAAGGCTGGGATCCTGGACACTTTCCAGCCACCTTTATTTAACCTGCCCCAATCGCAATCCTTTCTTTTTTCCCTAAAAGTAATAAAGTGATCATATCTTACTTTTATGGTCATAGCCTTCCCTTACAACTTTCTTTATCTAGTTCTGTCACCTGTGATGCATCTCTAAACCCTGAAGCTTCATTTGCCTTCTAAAATATATGTATTTTCTAAGTTTCTCTTTCTTTCTCTCTCTCTCGCTCTTTTTTTTTTTGAAACAGACTCTTGCTCTGTTGCTTTGGCATTAGTGCTGTGGCATCACCACACCTCCTAAAACCTCCAACTGCAACCTCTAACTCCTGGGCTCAAGTGATCCTCCTGCCTAAGCCTCCCAAGGCAGTAATCTATATTCCTTGGGAAATCTGGCAAATAGGAACCACGTTTTGGTTTTAGCTGAATTTTCCTTCATTTTATTTGTCATTTATACCTACACTCAAGTCAAGTCAGGTTGGCCTGACTTAGGTAGAATTAATCAGTCATCAGTTGAAGCTTTATTGAGTGTTATCTCTGCAAGATACAGTAGGAAGTTCAAAATAAACAAAATATTTTCACTGCTCTCCAAGAACCTATATTCTAATCCTAGAGATAGGACCAACAGAAAACAGTAGAACCTAATGTGGGCTGGCTCGCACGTTATGTGTTATAAGACTTAAGAAAAGTCAGAGATGGGCGGCGCCTGTGGCTCAGTCGGTAGGGCGCCGGCCCCATATACCGAGGGTGGCGGGTTCAAACCCGGCCCCGGCTGAACTGCAACCAAAAAAAAAAAATAGCCGGGCGTTGTGGCGGGCGCCTGTAGTCCCAGCTACTCAGGAGGCTGAGGCAAGAGAATCGCTTAAGCCCAGGAGTTGGAGGTTGCTGTGAGCTGTGTGATGCCACGGCACTCTACCGAGGGCCATAAAGTGAGACTCTGTCTCTACAAAAAAAAAGAAAAGTCAGAGATGCCAGGTCTGGTGGTTCACGCCTATCATCTCATGGCACTCTGGGAGGGTGAGGCGGGTGGATCGCTTGAGCTCAGGAGTTCAGGATCAGCCTGAGCAACAGCAAGACCCTGTCTCTACTAAAAAAATAAAAATTAGCTGGGTGTTGTGGCGCGCACCTGTAGTCCCAGCTACTTGAAAGGATGAGCCAAGAAGGATGGGTTGAGCCCAGGAGCTGGAGGTTGCAGTGAGCTATGATGATGATGTCACAGCACTTAACCAGAGTCTCACTCTGTCTCAAACAAAAAGAAAAGTCAGAGATCAGGGTGGGCTCTGGTAGCATTTGGTGAAGTTTCATGGAGTCAGTGAAATCTGAGCTGGACTTTTTAAAATGAGAAGAATTTACTCTGGGGTAGAGATGGAATTTAAAAGTAAGGTCCTCCTTGGGTTGTGTTCTTATTCCAGATCTGAGGAAGGGGCCCTTCCATTCTTCACTGGGAGTTGATTTTAAAGCAACTCAACCCACAACATTAGCCCAGTGGAGAGCCAGGCAGGTAACTCAGGACTCAGCAATATCCCTGTCCCAACTTTACTAGGTTGAAAACCAAACTGAGAGGAAGGATCATGCCATCCCTCTCTCTGTCCCCTCAGAGACTAGTATAACTTAGGGACAGAAGTGAAAACAAGAACTCACTCAACACGGACTGAGGTTTGGTAGACACGAACAGTCAGGATTCAAAGGGTCTGTGAATCAGAAAGTTGGGCTCAAAATCCACTCTCCTGCCCCTTCCCATCTCTTTCTTCCCTCACAAATATGTAAAAAAAATAAATGCATGAAGATCTTTGGGGAAAAAAAACTGAAGCAACCTAAGATCCATCAATAAAGGACTGCTTCAATACCCTAAATTGTGGTATGCCCATTCATTGGTATGTGTGGTAGACACACCTATAAGGACTTTCATTGCAGCCCCTCTTTAAGGACAAAGAGCTAAGAATAAAGTGTATGCCCATCAGTAAGGAAATGATTGACCAAGTTGTAGTATGCCCACCTCTTTAAACATTGACTCTGAGAGACTGACACTACGTATTTTTATAAGAAAGAGAAATACAGAGCAATTTATAGCCCTTTATTTTGCAAATCAGGGAGGAGCATATCCCTGTGCATATATGTTTGTTGAGTTAAAAGAGTGGGGAGGAGGTATGCCAGGACATACACTGAGCTAAACCTTTCTAGGAGCAGGGGTTAGAGTCAGAGGGAGAGGGAGGAGAGGGGGAAGTTAAGCAAGCCTGGGGGCAAGAGCAGGGCAGGCAAAGCGAGCAATAGTTGAGGATTCATCATAAGCACAGTACCTGTGAGAGTGGGCTGATGCTTTGCAAATAAAACTTTAAATTTGTGAAAACTAGCATATGTTTTGGATAGCATGTATGGTTGTTTTCTAATTCTGGAGCTCTGGCGGAAGAGAGGTTTAACCTAAAATAGGAGTGCATGCTATAATATTCAAGCTTAGAAGTGCAAGTTCTCTTCTGTAGAAAATTAAATGAACAGAAGATTCTAATGTAGGTATGGAAACAAGGCCAAATCATCAGTTCTTTTGAAACCTGGCAGTCTGCCTTTGGTCATGATTTGACGTTCTTTCCTCAACAAATATCTCTGAACAAATGACATTCACTCTGGGAGGCCAAGGCGGGTGGATTGCCTGAGCTCACAGGATCCAGACCATCCTGAACTAGAGCAAGACCTTGTCTCTAGAAATAGCTGGGCGTTGTGGTGAATGGCTATAGTCCCAGCTACTTGGGAGGCTGAGGCAAGAGAATCGTTTGAGCCCAAAGAGTTTGAGGTTGCTGTGGGCTGTGGCACCATGGCATTCTACCAAGGGTGACAGAGTGAGACTCTGTCTCAAAAAAAATAAGTAAATAGGGCGGCGCCTGTGGCTCAGTGAGTAGGGCGCCAGCCCCATATGCCGAGGGTGGCAGGTTCAAACCCAGCCCCGGCCAAACTGCAACCAAAAAATAGCCGGGCGTTGTGGTGGGCGCCTGTAGTCCCAGCTGCTCGGAAGGCTGAGGCAAGAGAATCGCGTAAGCCCAAGAGTTAGAGGTTGCTGTGAGCTGTGAGGCCACGGCACTCTACCTGAGGGCGGTACAGTGAGACTCTGTCTCTACAAAAAAAAAAATAAATAAGTAAATAAATAACAATAATAAATGATACTCAAAAGCCAGAGGTAGATAATCTTTAAGATTTACATAATTTTAGAAACTGTAAACTTGTTGTTCACATAACTCCACTGTCATGAAAATAATGGTGTATATGGACAAATGTATGGAAATTAACAATCTACTTTTGCCTATTAATAATATCACATAAACATTTCCTACATTATTTATTCCCAGAATGAGTCCCTTCATTGACTTGCATTAATTTTTCATATTCAAAATTAGGAAAATTAAGTTTTAGAAAATCATTTACTCCTAATAACAACAAAGCTCTTTTAAGTAGTAAAATAGAGGGTACAAATTTTTGCTTAAAAAAAAGAAATTTCTTGATAAGGATGTCTATACGAGTGATGAAGTATTATGTATTAACTCTCTTCATTGATACTTGCATTTTTAAAGAGAGAAAGGGATAATATTGTATAATGGTATTTCTGACATTAATGAAAACAAGGGTTTGGCTCCTACTGGGCTGGGAGCCTCCTAACATACAAATAACAGGAACCAAGAAAAGTGGGCGGTGTTCCTGCCCACCTGGTTCCCTGTCCTTAAACCAACTCAGAGCCCAGGAGCCTACAAAGGCCAGATGCAGGCCCTCCCAGTTTGATTAGAACATTTTCCAGATCTCATTCATTCTCAGCCTGATCTTTTACAGCTCTGTCTCTGACTTGGGAAGTACAGTCCTCCTTACCCAATACCCCCATGGCAGCTCTGCTTCCTTCCTACAATTCTGGTTTGACTTAAGACCTAACCCTGGTGTTGTGCCTGGCCTCCGGGGTGCAGTTTGACTTTCTACTCTCTCCTGCTCCTTTTCAGGGCCTGTAATAGTGCAGGAAGTTATACGGGATGTAAAATTGTAATTTTAGGGTTTCTTGAGTAGTGTTGAGTTGGACTGGGGCCTGAGTAAAGGTCTAATGAGAACCACTACACGGAAGTAGCACTCGGCAGCTGGAGAAGCTGGTGTCCAGGGTGTCTCCAGGCTGTGGTGCTTGCAGAGGCAGTGTCGAATCCTGCATCTCAGATCTGTCAGGATTTCCCTCTGCTCCTTGCAGACTCATTGTTTTTTAGAGAAGTGAATAATGTTAGCCAACTGTCTAATCAGCTCTTCCCACTTGGACCTATGAGACAGTTTCTGCAGATGTCATATTTCATTCATTATATGGATTTTATTATTGTAACCCGAGTGTTCCCGAGTTCACTGAGTTTTGGTGGTCATTTTTGTTTGTGCCAAATTTGTGGAATGTGAGCTCTCACCTGCATTTCCAAGTCTGCTCCTTTGCTTTGGGCTGCTCCACTTCTGCCAACCATCCTTTGCTCTCTTACAGCTTTTTTTCACACTGCTTTGCTTTCCTAATAACCGTATACCCCCCAAGGTAGGTACAGACCTCTCCCTTGATTCCCCCAAACATAGTAAGACCAGATTAAGTGTGTCAGTCAGGACTCATGGTTGTAAGAGACAGAAACTCTGTTCAAACAAACTCTATCTCAAACTCTGTTAAAAAGCAACAACCATGACAGAAGAGGGAATATGTTGGCTGTAGGAATTAAAAATCCAGGCAATACATATAGCTAAGCCTTGGTTGGATTCCAGGGCTCAGACAACATGATCAGAAATTGGTTTCTCTTCCTCTCTTTCCTCTGCTTTCCTCTGCTTTGGCTTCATTCTCATGCAAGCTCTTCTGAGTAGAAGGACAGAAAGCCCCAGAATCTCAGGCTTATGTTCCCAACACTTTAACAAGCCCCACAGAACAAAGAACCATTTCTTCTTTTTTCAGAAAACGTTCCAGGGTTCAGACTTTGGCAGCCTGGCTTGGGTTCCCACATTATCCCTTTAAAAATCACTGTGACAAATGCTCTTGACGACTGGGGCCAGGGTGGGGGGTGAGATGAGGAATCAAACCCAACCAGAACTCACGAGTGAGAGCGGAGGAGAAAGAAGCCCCTCCTGAAGGAAGAACAGCTTCATGCTGCCAGGTGGAAAATGGATCCTGAGCAGTTAAAAAAATACAACAGATGCTCCTACACTCGGACGTTAGCAAAGAAAATTACTGCACAGAAAAGAAAAACATCCACCTTAAAATGAATGTGTGTAGATTGATGTCCTGGCTCCTAGATCAGTCTCTGCAGAGGGCTGCTCTTCTGGCTGTCACTCTCCTTTGACTCCTGCAGCCTGGAGCATCTTTCAGATAATAGATGATAGATGGCGGTTCCCTGACCTTGAATGCTACTCAGGGTAAAGGCCCTCAACTAACCATTATTTTTTTTTTCCTAAAAAGAGAAAATTCATCCTCCCTACGCTTTTCCCTTCCTCCAACATCATAATCTTTTTTTTTTAGTTTTTGGCCAGGGCTGGGTTTGAACCCACCACCTCTGGCATATGGGGCCAGTGCCCTACCCCTTCGAGCCACAGGTGTTGCCCTCAATATCATAATCTTTTTTTTGACACACAGTCTCACTCTGTCGCCTGGGTAGAGCACCCTGGAAGAGTTGCTCACAGCAACCTCAAACTCCTGGTTTGAAGCCATTCCCTTGCCTCAGCCTCCTGAGGACTGCAGGCATTGGCCACTCAGCACCTGGTTAATTTTTCTATTTTTAGTAGAGACCCGGACTCACTCTTGCTCAGGCTGATCTCAAACTCCTGAGCTCAAGCAATCGTCTCACCTTGGCCTCCCAGAGTGCTAGGATTACAAGCATGAGCCGCCAAGCCTGGCCAAAAAAAAATTTTTATTAGAGGTCTTGTTATGTTGCTCAGGCTACACTCAAACTCCTGGGCTCAAGCCATCTTCCCTCCTCAAGTCTCCGTTATGTCAAGCCACTGTGCCCAGCTTCATAATCCTCTTTCTGCAGAAACTCACTCCACTCAGAGGAAGATTACAATTGTGCATCATTCCTCAGAGCTATTACCTTCCAATTGTCTCAAACTTTTCAGCCTATAATAGTTCGGAGGCTCTAATTTTATATGAACAAGGGCCTGTAGAAATGTTTTCTCTTCAAAGCAAAAGAGCAGTCTCCAGCCTCCCCTGAGAACTGCCTTTGCTCCCACATATGGAGAAGACCACTTAGGTCAGTTTTTAGGCTAATCTGTATGTAACAGAAAAAAGCCAGTATCATAGCCTAAACAAGATAGAATTTTCTCTCTCTCTCAGAAAAAGAAGTCTAGAAATAAGCACTCTCGACCTGGTTTGGTGACTCCAAGGTCTCAGGGACCAGGGAATCTTCTAGTTTGTTTCTCTGACCAGATGACCAATTGATGGCCATAGGAAGGAAGAGGAAGGGGTGGCCAAAGGCCTGCTGCTTTCTTTTAAAGACTTCCTAGGGGCCCTAAACCACCCTATGTTTACATCTCCTTGGGCAAATGTAGTTGTTGTATCTAGTCACACACAGCTCTGAGAGAGACCAGGACATAGCCCTTTAACTGGGAGGATGTGGGAGGAGGCAGCTCCTAGTAGTGGCTGTCACTTTGCTGACCAAGTCCAGCCACTAAGTGTTCTGCAGACTGGCTGCCTGGAACCCATTGTGCAGCTCTGACCTCTGGAAGTCATGGCACTTCTCTATTACCCTCCGTGTGGCTCTCAGGCCCTCGAGCTGATGTTTTGCTAGTCTATCTATGGATCCTAAGATTTACTCTGCATAATTTTAGCTTTATATCAGGGTAGTATGATTGAGAGCTCTGAGAAATATGTTTTAGTGATTTTAAGCAGTTGCTAATAGTTACTAAGTAAAGCTAAGAGGAAAGCACGTGAAAGCCATGAAATGGTCTTGCTTTGGAGTGTACTGTGAATACTTGATACCCAGACAGAAAATGTTGGTTAGAAAGGAAAACATGAAGGGTCTTCGTGGTGACGAGTATGCTCTGGGTCTTACTGTGTTGATGTCAACATCCTGCTGTGATTTTGTGCTATGTTGCCACAGGAGAAAACTGAGTAAAGGATACACCAGGTCTCTCTTCTTACAACTGGATGTGAATCTACAATTTTCTCAAAATAGAAAGTTTAATTTATTAAAAATCAACATTTTATTACATGTAACCTATATCTCAAAAAAGGTGTTTTTTACCTTTTTTTTTTTTTTTTGAGAGGTATAGTAGCACATGTCTGTAGTCCCAGCTACTCGGGAGGCTGAGGCAGGAGGATCGCTTGAGCCCAGGAGTTTGAGGTTGCTGTGAGCTATGATGAACCCACTGCATTCTAGCTGGAGAGACCTTGTGTCAAAGCAAACAAAAAAAAAAAGTTTTCTTAAGAAGTCAATTGCCGGCGGCACCTGTGGCTCAGTGAGTAGGGCGCTGGCCCCATATGCCGAGGGTGGCAGATTCGGACCCAGCCCCAGCCAAACTGCAACAGAAAAATAGCTGGGCATTGTGGCGCACGCCTGTAGTCCCAGCTGCTCGGGAGGCTGAGGCAAGAGAATCGCGTAAGCCCAAGAGCTGGAGGTTGCTGTGAGCCGTGTGACGCCACGGCACTCTACCCGAGGGCGGTACAGTGAGACTCTGTCTCTACAAAAAAAAAAAAAAAGTCAATTGCATGGAAGAAACCCAAGTGCCCATCAACCCACGAATGGACTAGCAAATTGTGGTATATGTATACCATGGAATATTATGCAGCCTTAAAGAAAGATGGAGACTTTACCTCTTTCATGTTTACATGGATGGAGCTGGAACATATTCTTCTTAGCAAAGTATCTCAGGAATGGAAGAAAAAGTATCCAATGTACTCAGCTCTACTATGAAGCTAAATTATAGCTTTCACATGAAGGCTATAACCCAACTATAGCACAAGACTATGAGGAAAGGGCCAAGGAAGGGGAAGGGAGGGGGGAGGTCATGGTGAAGGGAGGGTAATGGGTGGGGCCACACCTATACTGCATCTTAGAATGGGTACAGGTGAAACTTACTAAATGCAGAATACAAATGCCTACATACAGTAACTAAGAAAATGCCATAAAGGCTATGTTGAACAGTTTGATGAGAGTATTTCAGATTGTATATTAAACCAGCACATTGTACCCCTTGATTGCACTAATGTACACAGCTATGATTTAACAATAAAAAAAAAAGAAGTCAATTGCACCTGTAATGCTAGCACTCTGGGAGGCCGAGGTGGGTGGATTGCTTGAGATGATGGGTTCGAGACCAACCTGAGCAAGAGCAAGACCCCATCTCTACTAAAATAGAAAAAAACTGAGGGAAGAGGATTGCTGGAGCCCAAGAGTTGGAGGTTACTGTGAGCTATGATGATGCCATGGCACTCTACCCAGGACAACAGCTTGAGACTCTGTCTCAAAAAAAAAAAAAAGTCAATTGCATTTTTAATTTTTGCATTTAATGGTGACATTTTGGTATGAAGTTTCAATTATTCTTATCAATTGTTTTTGTCCTACATACTAAAGAAACATGAAGAGGAAAGTTCAATTGAATTCTTGGTAAGAAGATCTACATAAAAAAAAAAATTTGCCATTAACATTTGTACACAAGAAAAGAGTGTAATAATGAAAGTCCATGTACTCATCCCAACTGGAATAATTATAATTACCATATTTTTGCCTTATATTACCTATTGCCCTATAATTTTTCTACCCAGTAGATTATTATTATTTTTTAGCTTCCTTTCTTTTCTTTCTTTCTTTCTTTCTTTCTTTCTTTCCTTCCTTCCTTCCTTCCTTCCTTCCTTCCTTCCTTCCTTCCTTCCTTCCTTCCTTCCTTCCTTCCTTCCTTCCTTCTTTCTTTCTTTCTTTCTTTCTTGTAGATTATTTTAAAGCAAATCCCAGACATCCTATTATTTTACCCATAAATAAGGATTATTTTTAAATTGGGTTATGCTGGGTGGCGCCTGTGGCTCAAAGGAGTAGGGCGCCAGCCCCATATGCTGGAATTGGTGGGTTCAAACTCAGCCCTGGCCCAAAACAGCAAAAAAGTAAATAAAATTAAAAAAAAAAACAACTGGGTCATCCTATAGGAGAGGAACAAAGGAGATAAAACTCAATAATATCAACTTGATAAAACTAGCAATTTTCAAACGTAAAAATGTATATGTAACTCATTTCTGGAAACAGGGAGGTGAGGAATGGATAGCATAGAGAATAGCTACAAAGCAAGGATAAAGAGAAAGTGTGACCGGCAGAATTATGCCCTCCAAGGATGTCCTTGTCCTAAATCTGGAATCTCTGAATATGTTATGTTAATAAGCAAAAGGGAATTAAGGTTGCAGGTGGAATTAAGGTTGCTAATCAGGTGATTTTTAAAACAGGGTGATTATCCTGGATTATTCAGGTGGGCTCAGTGTAATCACAAAGGTCCTTAAAAGTGGAAGAGGAAGAGGGAGTGAGTCAGCATAAGACGGACGCAATGTGAGAAGGAGCCTTGCCATTGCTGGCTTGAACACTGGAAGAAGGGGAGCACCGACAAGGAACATAGTGGCCTCTGGAAGCCAGAAGAGAAGACACGGATTCTCCCCTAGAGCACAGCTGTAGATACCTTGATTTTTGCCCAGGGAGATCTGTGTTGGGCTTCTCACCAGCAGAAGTATAAGATCATAAGATAATAAATTTGTATTATGTAAGCCACAAGTCGGTGGTCATTTGTTATAAGAGCAATAGAAAACTAATATACAGGGTGAGATCAGACCACCATTTAGCAGTGCTGTGATGACAAAAAGAAGGCTAACTCTGAGAGGTTTCGTTGTGTTGCAAAGGGTTTCTTTAGAAAGCTGGACCATTTAACCAGAAGATAAGGTAATTTTCCTAACTCCCAAGAAATGGATTCCAATGTATGGCAAAAGCTTCAGCTTTGAAGTCCTGCTGTCTTGCATACTTAAGCAGTACAATGTAAAATTTAAGAATGGAAAAAAGGAATGGACACCCTCTGCTGGTAGCAGATAAAACAGACCTGGTCTGTCCTGGGTCCAGATGGGCGGATCAAGGTAGGTGGGGCCTCTGTCTGCAGTGGGTTGCACCCACTGTGGCCCTGCTATCCCCAGGCAGACCACGCCATGCAGTTTCTGAGCCACAGACTTGGCAGTGAGTGATTGGAAAAGTACTTCTTTGTATTTCTTTGGGTTGGTTTGTTCCATGTTGCTTTTCGACGGAAACTCGTTTTTTTTTAAAGAATTCAACCTAAGAGGTGCTCTAAGACAAACCCTTTTTCTCAAGATGCTTACAAGATCAATAAAGAAAAGAAAAACAAACCAGCCTCTAGGATGCTCACTCAATAACAAAATGCATTAAAAAATTCAGCATAATAGGCCAGGCACGGTGGCTCTTGACTGTAATCTTAGCAGTCTGGGAAGCCAAGGAGAAAGGATCCCTTGGGCTTAGGAGTTGGAGACCAGCCTGAGCAAGAGCAAGACCTTATCTCTACTAACAATAGAAAACCAGTCCAGCCTTGTGGCGCAAACCTGTAGTCCCAGCTACTCAGGAGGCAAGAGGATCTCCTGAGCCCAGGAGTTGGAGGGTGCTGTGAGCTATGACGTGAAGGCACTCTACCCAAGGTGATGGAGTGAGATTCTGTCTGAAAACAAACAAACAAAAAATTCAGCATAATAATGAGTGTGTGTTTGCAATTTAGTTTCTGAAATATGAGTCAATTGGTGGCAGGTAATTAATAAGCAAATTCTTAAGAACATTTTTAGAGATTGTATTTCTGATTTTAAAAATTAAGACATTATTTCCTTAACAAATCCTAAAATAATTTTATTTTCCTGATTTGTCCCTCATGCCAAAAAAGTTTTATTTACCACTAGCTTACAGCTTTTCTATTTGTGTCTGACAACTCTACATGTCCCCTTTAAACTGCCTTCTCCCCTTTCTGGGCAAAAAAACACCAGTACAGAGAGGTCAGATGTGACAAGGGGAGCCGGAAGGGGAAGGAGGGCCCAAGGATAGGGGAGAGTCTGGAGTGCTAGAGTTGTTTTATGTACAACATGTATGTGTAAACATAATGTCTACTTACCAAGGATTTATATATTGTATTATATGCATTTATTATATACTCGTATATATTGTATATACTTTATATATTGTGTTATATGTATTTATTATATACTTATATTTATTATATATCACATATTATGTAAATTTATATATTTCTATTATAGGTATATATACATCAAGAAACAGAGAACAAATGACTTCTGTATTAGGACTCTGATAAAAGTGACAAAACCCCTCTGAGCTATTAATAGAATGAATTCATCTTTTCCAATAAATTTCTAAGCAGAGATTCACTCTTCTTTTTTTTGCAGTTTTTGGCTGGGGCTGGGTTTGAACGCGCCACCTCCGGCATATAGGGCCGGCGCCCCACCCACTGAGCCACAGGCGCCGCCCCACTCTTTCTTCTTTAAGACATTTGTTCATTCTTGCTCATCTTAAGATTTTGCATCTCATCACCTCTTCCCCAACACCCTCAGCACGGGTTTGTTGACAACACATTCATCTGTCCATTCTTTAGTTAAATGTTTACAACCTGCCTATCATGTGATGGGGACACGTTAACCACCGGGGAATCAGTGGATACGGTAGAAAACACCCCCGTTTTCTTGTAACAGATAGTATCATGGGGAGAGGGAAAAATTGATTTAAAAAATTGAAATTGAGGAAGCACAGAATGAAGGAAACCAAAGCGTGTGATAGATAATAACGGCAGAGATTATTTAGATAGAGTGGTCAGGAAGGGCCTTTCTGGACAGAAATTTATACGGTTCATAAAGGATGAAAAGGAGAGAAATCATGGCCGGGGAAGTCCAGGCAGAAGGAATGACATCTGGAAAGACCGTGGCCTGTCTGGTACTGCAAGGAGGCTGACGTGGCCAGAGGGCAGCGAGGGACGGCGGAGGCCTGGACACCGAGGACTGGATGTGGATGACGCCGGAGCCCGGCGCTGCGCTGCCCCCGGCGGGTCCCTGACGCAAACAGGATTTTACACTAGGGTCATGAGGACTTTTTAAGCAGGAGAGTGATGTGATCAAATTTATGGGGTTTTTGCTTTGTTTTGTTTTTTAGACAGTCTCCCTTTGTCACCCTAGGTAGAGTGCTGTGGCATCGTAGCTCACAGCAACCTCAACGCCTGCGCTCAAGCGATCCTCTCACCTCAGCCTCCCGAGTGGCTGGGATACATGCGCCCGGCTAATATTTCTATTTTTAGTAGAGATGGGTCACGCCCTTGCTCAGGCTGGTCCAACTCCTGAGCTCAAGCAAACGCCCCACCCCACCCCCGCCTCAGTCTCCCGGGGTGCTGGGATTACAGGCGTGACCACCGCGCCCGGCCCAAATTTATGTTTTCAAGTGGTCTCACTGGCTGCTGGGTGGAGGGTGGATTGTAATGGAGCCAGAGTGAAGACAGAAGACTGGTTAGGACCCACTGACGTAGGTGGGGAACGCTGAGCGGGACCGTGTTGCTTCCTCCGCTGGCGCTGTCACTCCCGGATCTCTTTATCTGCAGGTTTGGGCAGCGACCTCCCTTCCGTCCCTCTGCCGAGGCCTCCCGTGGGGGAACGGGGAAGGAGGACCTTGACGACACTTTCTTCCGTGCTGCCTCAGTCCTCAGTACTTTTCCACTTCCAGCCTTCGCCCCTTGCCCTCCCCTACGTCAGGTCCATAAAACAGCTGGAGCTTTTTCTCCAGGGATCCCTTAACAGTGAGATAATCCTGCAACCCTACACGTGTGTACTGAGCCACCTGCTATTGACTGATTGCCTGATTGACTGCTATTGACTGATTGCTAGTGAGACTTAGTGTCTCACTATCTCCCTGGCTAGAGTGCAGTGCCATCACTATAGTTTACTGTGACCTCCAACTCCTGTGCTCCCTCAATCCTCCTGCCTCAGCCTCATGAGTTTAGCTGGGACTACAGGTGCCCACCACCACCTTCTGCTAATCTTTCTATTTTTTAGTAGAGATGGGGGTCTTGGACTTGCTTAGTTTAGTCCCAAACTCCTGATCTCAAGTTATCGCCCCTTGTGGGCCTCCCAGAATGCCAGGATTACAGATGCCAGTGACTGCACCCCTGACCCGACTCTTGACCCTTGCTCAGTTCCATGGAGGAAATGGAACTCCTGCCTATACGATTGCAGCCAGTGACAAAAGCCACTCTTTCATTTTTGACTTGTTGTTCTAATTGGCTGCTTTGGCACCTGACGCTTCCGTTCTCTCTCTCTCCCCACTAGATTGAGCTCCTGACAATTCTAGGTCCACTTCCCTACTGGTCTTTCAGCCTTGCCCTATTCCATGTATTAGCTTCAAACTCAAAATCGCAGTGAGTAGTAGCATCGCACTGAAAAATGGCCAGACAAGTCCCAGACATCATATCCTGATCTGATGACATCCAAAAGAAGGGAGACTTTTTCATCACAAGGTTTGATGCAAGAGTCCTAACACTTATGCTGATTGAACCGTGTAGGTATGTACTTGTCCAGAGAATGGATTGTGGTGGGTTTTTTTTTTTTTTTTTGAGACAAAGTCTCACTATGTGGCCCTGGGTAGAGTGCCATGGCATCACAGCCATAGCAACCTCAAACTCTTGGGCTTAAGCGATTCTCTTGCCTCATCCTCCCAAGTAGCTGGGACTACAGGCGCCTGCCACAATGCCCGGCTATTTTTTGGTTGTAGTTGTCCTTGTTTGGCAGGCCCGGGCTGGATTCGAACCCACTAGCTCCAGTGCATGTGGCAGGCGCTGAGCCTGGATTGTGGTTTTTGACTTATCCAACCAGATCCAGCCCCTGGAGCCAAAAATGTGTCTATCTGCCCTACAGTCACATATGCTGTGTGGGGGAAGCCAAGGGATTCATGTCTGAATCAGGCTTCTGTTAGGAAAGAGTAAGGGTGAATTCAGGGCTCAATGCATAATTTACAGAGTCCGCTACCCTTCATGAAAATACAAAGCTCCTAATTCAAAAGGCAAGAAAAAAATGTCATTAAAAACAGTAGATTGCAAAGACTTTTCCTTTCTTTCACAGTGTCTTTCTTGACTTAGGGTGTTTTTATTTGATATTTAATGTCATTCTAAGTAAAGCAAAATTAAAAATGTAAATCATTACAATGAATCTTTGCACTGTACAATGTTGGCAAGCATTCCACATTGTATATCAAATCAGCACATTGTACCCACAAATGCGTTAATGTACACAGTTATGATTTAATAAAGAATTAAAAAAAATAAATATAAGAACCTTTAACTTGTGTGTTATATTTCACACTTCGTACATGCATTATGTATTTCATTGTCACCACAACAGTGGAAATGCTGCACGAAATGAAGTCAACTGTTTTTTTCTTACTCCCTGGCACATGCATGTTCTGCGAATCTCCACCTTCTTACTGGTGAGGGAAGACTGAAAGGAAAGGGACTATGTGTTGCCCTTAATTTTTCTTTTCCTTGTGTGTCATCATTTTCAGCGTAAGCAGTTGGGTAATGCAGAAAAGCAACAGGAAAGGGTCTGATAGGGTTCCTTGGTTCTTTCTGTTTCTTAGACTGTCAGTGTCTGTTTTTTGCTTCAAAGCAAGTTCTGATTCGTAGGAAGCTTGGCTTCTTAGAGCTGATGGTGACCCCACTTACATAGCTGTAACATGCTTATGTCGTTCTCATTTGGCATCTTGCTGAAATTTCGTGCATCACGTGTTCACTGAGATTTTGTTTTCATAGGACATTTCAAATGCTATATGCCAATCGGGCGGCAAGGAGCGGGAAGACAAGCGTATTTCACGTATCACCTCTGCTCCTGCACATGCTCCTTTGTCTCAACTCCACTTACAAAACACAAGTTCAATAATAAAATTATTAAGAATTTCAAGGTGGCTCGGTCCCCATAGCTCAGCGGTTAGGGCGCTAGCCACATGCACTGGGGCTGGTGGGTTCGAACCCAGCCAGAGCCTGCTAAACAAAAAACAAAAAACAGCAGGGCATTGTGGCAGACACCTGTAGTCCCCAGCTACAAGGGAGGCTGAGGCAAGAGAATCTCTTGAGCCCAAGAGTTTGAGGTTGCTGTGTGCTGCGATGCCATGGCACTCTACCAAGGACCACATAGTGGGATTCTGTTTGAAAAAAAAAAAGAGAATTTCAAGGTAGTGACAGGGCATTAAACCAAACGTGAGGCCTGTTTTCTGAATGCAGGGCCCTGTGCAATTGTACGGTTTATGCACATACCCATGAATGTGCGAAGGCACGCTGGGTTAGGCAAACAAGAGTATCCACTATGAGATACATTTACTGAAATGGGGAAGACTGATTCTGGAGAATAATTTGTGTGTAAAAATGTCATGATGCTTTACGCAGCAGCAGTTTATTTCTTGCTCATGTAGATTCTGGAGTAAATGCTCGAGGGTAGCAACCCTCCAAGCTGTAAACTCAGGGATCTGTGCTCTCTCCACAGCATGGCTCCTCCATCTGGAGTCTTTTTCTTTCAGGTGGGAAGAGAAGGAAGAGAGAACACAAAAATTACATCGGGCCTTTCAGGAGCCGTGCTTGCAATCTGGAGGTACATTGCTTTTATCATCATCCTTTGGCCAGAACTCAGTTACCTGGTTCTACCTAAATGCAAGGGAGCCTGTGAACCCAGGAAAAGGAAAGGGAAGTGGTCAGCCATCTAGTAAGCCTCTGCGGTAGAGATCAGAGGGGCTTTTTGTTTCTTTTTTTGGTAGATGTGACAAAAGTATTTTACCCACATTTATGCTATGGGAGATGAGTTAGTAGAAACACAGAGTCAAAGGACTAATGGAATGAGTTAGAAACAGAGAGTAATGCTAACGGGCAAGTATGTGTTGCTCAGTAAGTGTTGAGTTGAACCATAAGAACTTTGTAGTGATGCAAAACTTTGACAGACTTAATTTAAACTCACTCAATTTACAAAGGAGGCTGATAAGCAAGTTAAACATTTTTTAGGATTTGATGACAGCTTGTTTTGTTGTGAGGATTATTATATTTGAAAAGAATTTTATTCTATAATATGCTGTACACACATTATTAATTATTCTTACTGTGTCATTCTCCCTAAAGCAGAATTCATGCTGTGAGTTTGGAACTGAATTCTAGTCCTGGCTGCATTACATACTGTCATTTAATTATTTAATCTTTATGAGTCATTTAACCTCTATAAGCCTCATTAGTCTCTATTGGCCTTTCACATAGTTATAAAGGCTAACTAAGATAGTGTATTTTAAAATTATAAAGGTTGAGGGCGGCGCCTGTGGCTCAGTGAGTAGGGTGCCAGCCCCATATACCCAGGTTGGTGAGTTCAAAACCAGCCCCGGCCAAACTGCAACAACAACAACAAAAATAGCCAGGTGTTGTGACAGGCGCCTGTAGTCCCAGCTACTCGGGAGGCTGAGGCAAGAGAATCGCCTAAACCCAGGAGTTGGAGGTTGCTTTGCGCTGTGACGCCAAGGCACTCTACGGAAGGTGACAAAATGAGACTCTGTCTCAAAAAAAAAAAAATTATAAAGGTTGCATCAACCCAATTACTTAAAAATTAGATCAGTATATAATTTAAGAATCCTAGCATCTCCTGTTCTGTCAACTCTGAAGTCCAATTTATTTACCTTTCTTAAGCCAAAAGGCTGCTGGGGCCTGTAAATAGGTGGATGGGAATGAGGCCTTGATTCTTTGCAAGTCATGGCTTAGAGGACGCTAGAAGGGGTATTCAACTATGATCAATCCAGCTTCTGAAAATTGGTGTGTGAAGAGGGAGGGGAGGGATGGGCGTGGGCAGGAAAGTAGCTTGGAAGATTCTTAATGGGGCAGTTTGGTTTAGCACTGTGTGAGAGTTTGGGGACTTGCTGGCTCCTAAAAGCCAAAAAGAGTTCTATAGCCACGACTGAAATGGGAGACTGTACAGGTAGTCAGAAGACCTCCTCTAGGAGCTTCAGCAGATGCCTGGTAATCTGCTTGTTTCTGTACCATCGGCCCAGGGAGTAAGCACCACCTGGCCTTGACCATTGTCTCACTGCCATCATTTAGAGCACTCTAAAAACTGGACTGAGCTGCAAGTGGGACAACTAAGGAATCCGCTAGGTGTCCTCAAGTCAGACAAAAGACCTTCATTTGGAAGAGAGAAAATTCATATCCAGCAAAATAGAAGTACTGGGGCAGTGCTGTGGCTCAAAGTAGTAGGGCGCTGGCCCCATATGCCAGAGGTGGCAGGTTCAAACCAAGCCCCGGCCATAAACTGCAAAACAAAACAAAACAAAAAAAAACACAAAATAGAAGTACTGAAGGGACTCACCCTTACCTCTACCATCCACACATTCTTCTGGCTGGACTTCCAACCGCCAGCACTGGCATTTCCTTGCCCAACGGCTTTTTCAGGCTACCAGGGCTCACCTACCTCAGGCTGGGGTGTAGGTCCTAGGAGAAGCCCTCAACCAGTGACTAAGGATGGAACTTGGTATGTAAATCCCCAACTCCTCACACCCTGAGGGGATGTGTTTGACTCTGAGTCGTGTATTTCACACTGGCCTCCAAAGTTTTTCACTGGGGTGAAGGGCCAATTAACCATGAAGCTGACTTCTTTGATAATAAATCTTTATTGCCTTTCTTCCCTTCCTTGACTCACTTCCCAGCTCTGGTACACGTGTTTCTGAGGATGACCTCTCTCATACACTACTTGCACTCCAATCCTAGTCTCAGAGCCTGCTTCTTAGAAAACATAAACTAAGATCCGTACTGTGCCAGAGAGTATTGAATAAAGCAAATAGAATACACCAATCTGTGCTTCAGCCCTTAACTCCCAGAATACTTCTAGCTGTGCCTAAATTTCTCTTTAGGGAATTTGACCAGTAAGAAATAATGATCTAGGGTGGCGCCTGTGGCTCAGTGAGTAGGGTGCCAGCCCCATATACCGAGGGTGGTGGGTTCGAACCCAGCCCCGGCCAAACTGCAACAAAAAAATAGCCAGGTGTTGTGGCGGGTGCCTGTAGTCCCAGCTGCTAGGGAGGCTGAAGCAAGAGAATCACATAGGCCCAGGAGCTGGAAGTTGCTGTGAGCTGTGTGACGTCACGGCACTCTACTGAGAGCAGTAAAGTGAGACTCTGTCTCTACAGAAAAAAAAAAAAGCGCCAATAAAAAAAAAGAAATAATGATCTATAGAGACTGATGCCTTGTGTTTTCAACCAACAACTCAGCCAGATCCTCCTACAATGAAGCTCTCAGGGAACAAGTCTTACCAAAAGCTGAGACCTTCCAATCAGCTTTCATAGCAGTTGACTCCAAGTTCTCTTTTTTGGTTTTTGGCCGAGGCTAGGTTTGAACCCGCCACCTCTGGCATATGGGACTGTGCCCTACTCCTTGAGCCACAGGTGCTGCCCTGACTCCAAGTTCTTAAAGGTTTTCCTGTTAAGCATGAGTGAACTGTCAAGAACCATAGAAAGTTTCAAATGTGATAGATGGAGACTGATTTAATAGCAAAAAACTGCTGAGAGGAATAAGAGAACCTTCAGGAAGAAGAAAGTTTCAAAATCTATTATTAATATCCTCAGGGTGATAAAATATATTTATAAAGCAAGAACAGTATGCCAAAAGAAAAGAACATCTGAAGAACAAAAAAGAACCCTAGAAAAGTAAAAGTGTTGCAGGAAGACGAGGCCCAATGGAGAGAAAGAGCACCCAAACACCATGTTTATAAGAAGGGTTTTATTTCAGCCAGTGGAGTTTACGGCATAGAAGAATTTGAAATGGCAAGGCTCCCTGACTGGCTTGGTCTTTCTCCTTTTTTTTTTTTTTTTTTTGCAATTTTTGGCCAGGGCTGGGTTTGAACCCGCCACCTCCAGCATATGGGGCCAGCACCCTACTCCTTTGAGCCACAGGCGCCTGCCGGTTTTTCTCTTTTTATCTCCAGTCAAAAAGTTCCAACCCACAGGTACCTTTCTCAATGGTCAGTTTGAATCAAGCTGGAGATGCTGAGCCAGCCCCTACAGAACTTCAGGATTTCACAGAAGAGGAAATTTCCAGGTCCCAGAAAGTTAAGTCTACAAATTCCGAAGAGCTGAGTCCCCACGGAGAGGACCCTGCAGAGAAGACCTGTTCTCCTGGACCTCACTCTTCTTGGGCCTCTCTCAAAAGCTCTATACATGCCTGGAAAGATAAATTTGAGGAATTCTTCAAGGAGAAAAAGACCAAGATGGAAAATAGACTAAAACAGATAGTGACGGGGTCTTATATCATGCTAATGGAGTCTGGCAGGAGCTGAAAAGATAGTAACTTGTTCAAATCTGAATAAATCAAAACAGGCAGTTGCACAGGCCAAGAATAGAGGCAGAGGCACTGGTTAGGCAGCTCTTGCAGTAGTGTGGAGAAATAATGCAAAGTGAAGTAAAGACTGTGGCATTTAGACATAAATTAAGAGAAAAAACGGGAGATTAAATAGTAAAACAGACGAAACTCGAGACTGAGCAGGGCCGTGCGTGTGCCTTCTTCTGTGGCTGATATAAAAGAACAGATGGATACAGTTTATCCAAAGATCCTAAAAATGGCTTGGACTCCATTAAGCAACATGAGGAACGGACGAGGATGAGTGGGTGGGAGTTAGTGTGTTTAGGAGGCAGAATGCGGTTAACGAGTTCAGGTTCAATTAATAATTTGAGACCGGGGTGGTGCCTGTGGCTCAAAGGAGTAGGGTGCTCGCCTCATATGCCGGAGGTGGCGGGTTCAAACCCAGCCCTGGCCAAAAACTGCAAAAAAAAAAAGAAAAAATAATAATTTGAGACCGGACAGGTGCCAGATAGAGGGATAAAGCCCTTGCCTTCATACTTGCAACTGGGTGCCTGGGAAGCAACAGAGGAAAACGAACACCTTTTCCAGGGGTTTATAGTGAAAGGCACAACCCTTGGCCTAGACGTGGTGGGGGAAGTGACGGCCGCAGGTTATTTGGTTACAGGAATCATGAATGTACGCTTATGCTTAACGGGTCTTCAAGGTCCGCCCTGCGGAGGGCAGTGCCAAATCCCCGGATGTCGGTCTCAGGGTCAGCGGAGAAGTCCGCAGTCTCCCCAAGCCAGAGGCGCAAGCCGCCGTGATACGCATGTGCACGCCACCCCAGACTCCAGCAGCGGCGGCGGGAAGTTGGTTTTCTGAGCCGCCGCTGAGCAGCCTGAAGACGGATTGGAAACGGAGGACCAATAAACAAACGTCTCATTGGTTTAGGGAGCGCATGCTCCCCACTCTTTAGCTTCCCATTGGGCTGTTCAAGCAGAGCAGGGGCGTGGCTGCTGGGGTTCCGCCCAACCCCTCGGCCCAGTCTCGGGGTTCAGGGTTGAGGGAGCAGGACGGAAGCGAGCGGGTTCCGCCCCTTCCCCCGCTGCTCCGGGTTCGAGCCGCCGCCGCCGCCTCCGCCGCGCGCTCTCCGGCTCGCCGGAGTCCCAGTGCCGTGCCTCGGTCCCCGGCCACGCGGAGCCGGGATGCGCTGCTCCTGCTGCGGGCTCTCATCATGGAGACCAAACGGGTGGAGATTCCCGGCAGCGTCCTGGACGATCTCTGCAGGTACCGCGCAGCCCCGAGCCCTGCCGCCGCCCCCCGCGGCCTCCGGGCTCCTCCCGGCGCACGGCCCGGTCCCGGGTCCCCGGTCGCCCTCTCCTCCGCCGACACCGCCTCTGCATTTCCGCCGCAGCCTGTGTCTCGCGGCCCCGCGTCCCTCCCCGCTGGGCTCCCGGAATTGCCTCGTTTTCTTTAGTTCTCCAACTATTTTGTCTTCCCACGGGCGAAGCTTCGCCAGGGCCTGGGTCTCCAGCGTTTCGCCGCCGCCCCCTCCCATTGTTTTTTCTGCTCCGTGACTGTCGCACGCCGCTGACCCCGGCCTCCCCGTCCCGTCCCCGAGCCCGGGGGGTACCGGGGTGGTAGCGTAAATCTCAGGACCACCCTGTCCCCTGCACACTCGTACGTGTCCGGGGCCTTCTCTGCAAATACCTGTGAAGAATTAACGTGTCTTCGTTCCTGGACTTTGCCTTTGGGAGGGAGAGAGGAAAAGTCTAGAGCTGCGGCCGGCCTGTCTTCTTCCTTCCTTCCTTCCTTTTTTCTTTCTTTCTTTCCTCTCTCTCCTTTTTCTTTCTTTCGCTGCTTTTCTTTTCATCTGCTTTAAAGGAAATGCTCAACCGCGGGGTTTTAACTCGTGGTATCTTTCCACAAGGGAAATAAATGTTCTGCGTCCCTCCCCCCCGGTAGCTCTGAGTTTAGACAGCCACATAGACGTGAAATGTACTTAAAATACTTCTTTTCCGGAGTTGTGGCGCGCCGATACACTGAGCTGTCGCCAAGTGTACGTGGACTGTGAAATAATTATGTTACAAGTGAGTAAAGCTGAAAAGTTAACACCTTCTCCCTTCTGCGTTTATGTTTAAACGCCATGCTGTTTGCAGTTGTGTCGTATTCACGCTATTTTTTTTTTTTTTTAACGGGAAGGAAAGAATATTGTGCAGGTTCTGTGCCCGGCATTGCACGCTCCCTTTACAGGCATCGTTTTATGTAATCCTCAAAACAGCCCTATTTGGTAGGTGCAATTGCCGTATTTCCGTTTTCATCTGAGCCAGTAGATTTATCGACTTTGTAATTTACACGAAGTCACAGTCGTGGTAATTCACAGCATCTGGACTTGAAACCAGGGCTTTTTTTTTTTTTTAACCACGCCTATGCTCATCTTCCTACAGCAGGAGGAAGTACTAGGAAGTGACCCTTTTAAACCTCACAAAAAGTACGTATGGAGAAAAGATTGATTTTGCAGCTAATAAGAATTAATGTCATTATGCATCTTTGGTGATGGCAGAATTACAATTTTTGAAATATGATAGGTTCAAGTGAACCACTTTAAAGTTATAAGGTGCTTATATTTTTTCCCCTTTCTCGTCTTTTGGAGACGGGGTCTCACTCTGTGTCCCTGGCTAGCGTGCACTGGCCTCATCGTAGCTCACTGCAGCCTCAAAACTCCTGGACTCTTGGGATTCCTCCCTGCTTCAGCCTCCTGAGGAGCTGTAGCTGGGAGTAAGGTGCCCACCGTCACACCAGGCAGGTTTTCTATTTTTGGTAGAGACTGGGGTCTGGCTCTTTTTTAGCCTGGTTTCGAAAAGGCACTTATTTTCTGTGGTTCCAAATTTGGTAGGAAAAAAATTAATAAGTGTGTGTCTGTGTAGATAAATGTCTAGAAGAAAATGAACCAGAAGTGAGATTATGGGATTGTGATCCTCATTTTCATCTGTTTCTAAGACTTTTTAAAAGGGCATGCATTTTGTAGTTAGTATTTGGAAAGGTGAGCGATAATTATGTACGGGTTAAGAGTTAATTTAGAAAAAGATGAGGTTATCTTACGTATTTTACAGGCACCTGAACTAGTCTTCAGGTGGGGTTAATTTGTGTATTGTCTAGGATTCTGTGATTTAAAGAAGCGCTGTAAGCCATTGTGATTTTATGTGTGGAACTTGTTTATTCACAAATAATTATGTTGCACTTTTGTAAATATGTTAAATTTCTGTTAGTGTTAAGTAATGATACTTATTTGGTTTTACAGTGAGTTCATTTACGCTATTATACAAATCTTGTGGAATAGAGTAACTTTTCCTTTACTTTCTTTTTTCTTTTTTTGCAGTTACTGTTTGGTTGCGGTATATTTAAAAACCAGGGCTAGCTACAATAATGAAACAAAATAGCCATTTTGGGTGGGAGAGGGGTACAGAGTCTCACTCCGTTGCTCCAGGCTACAGTGCCTTGTCCTCAGCCTCCTAACCGGAACCTCCTTCCTCAGCCTTCTGAGTAGCTGAGACTACAGTCACTGGCCACAATACCCAGCTAATTTGTCTATTTTTAGAAAATAGACACACCCGTTGTTGAGGTTGTGGGGGTGTCTTGCTGAGGTTGTTCTCAAACCCTTGAGCTCAAGCAGTCTTCTTGGCCTCCAGCGTGCCTAACCCTGTACCCAGCTAAATAGTCATTTATTAAAACTTCAGGTTTTAAAAGTAATGCATTTTCAAGTTAATATTCATAATATCCTTATTTATGAACGATATTTTTAATGTCAGTAATTTAAGCTTTTGATCATGGGTTTAAAAAATTATTTTATGTTTAGAATTTCTACAAAAATAAGTTGGAAGAAGTTAATTTTTCTGGACTTTTGCCCTCTGAAGTACCTCTTGATTTATGAATTCAGACTCTTGTTTTTGCTTTCTCATTTCCCCCATTTCTGTTACTTATTGTTGACGTATGTAGGTGTTTTTCTTTTCTTTTCTTTTTTTTTTTTTTTTGAGACCGAGTCTCACTATGTCACCCTTAGTAGAGTGCTGTGGCGTCACAGCTGCCAGCAACCTCAAACTCCTGGGCTTAGCGATCCTCTTGCATCAGCCTCCCAAGTAGCTGGGACTACAGGCGCCTGCCACAACGCTTGGCTATTTGTTGTTGTTGTTGTCATTGTTGTTTAACAGGCCCAGAGCCAGAGTTTTAGCTGCTGAGGCAGAGTTTTTTTTTATTAGTTATGTATTTCTGCTGATCTTGCCTATGTCAGTCATTGCCATATATTAATAGGTTTTGGAGAATGTAAAACTTAAAGTTGATTTTGATGTAAAACATTAGAGCAAGAGACTTAAATTTCCAAACTGTGACTTTTTAGCCATTAGACTGCTAAGATGCTTTTTATGTTACATTTCATTTACTGACACTGTGCAGGCATTAGAAATTCCTAAGGCAATTACTGAGCAGTAAACCGTACGGAAATATTTGTGTGTTGAAAAAATATGTACAATATGGTGAGTGTAATGCTTAAGTCATTTGGTGCCTTTTATTAAGACAAATTTTTAAGTGTGTGTGGGTGTATATGTTGCACACACAGAAAAAGTCAGAAAGTACATTTGTACTCCAAACTGTAATATTAATCGAGTGCAATGAGAGGAGAGGAAGGGAAAATTCTTGTCTTAAAATGTTCTAGAGAACAGGGCGGCGCCTGTGGCTCAGTCGGTAAGGCGCCGGCCCCATATACCGAGGGTGGCGGGTTCAAACCCTGCCCTGGCCAAAGTGCAACCAAAAAATAGCTGGGCGTTGTGGCGGGCGCCTGTAGTCCCAGCTACTCAGGAGGCTGAGGCAAGAGAATCACTTAAGCCCAGGATTTGGAGGTTGCTGTGAGCTGTGTGATGCCATGGCACTCTACTGAGAGCCATAAAGTGAGACTCTGTCTCTACAAAAAAAAAAAAAAAATGTTCTAGAGAACAAAAATTGTTTTATAATTTAAAAATGTATGTATAACAAAAGTAAATCAGCATTTTATGGTGCTGTTTACCTTTGGTGTATCAGGATTTTGGACATTAAAAATCTAATACATGCTAAGTGACAAAGGACTGGGTTTTAAAAAAAAATCCCATATAGAGTCTTTCAGTACTGTTTACACTAGTTTATCGAAGAATTGGAAAGCATGTCTTTTAAGTAAAAACTGAAAATTGCAGTTTGGTGGGTTGTTCCTCATTCAAAGAAATGCTTGGGATTTTTTTAAAGTCCCTTTGAGAAGTGGATAAAAGGAGAAACGCATTTTCTGGCAACTAACTTGCTGCCATTTGGGTGATACCGTAGTTTAAAATAATTTGTGCTCGTTTTCCCCTAGCCATTTTACCAAAACATCTGTCTACTGATTGCAGTCCTTGTGCTAATGTTCTCTCTGGAGGAATATTAAAAAGATAGATTTTGTGTGAAGTTTTTCCCATAAAAAGTTGTAGAAGGCATTTTATTCTGGCTACTACTATTTACGTTTATGTGTAAGTGTATAAATTTGTATGGACACATGCACTTGGAAATTTTTAAAACAGATCCAAAGCATCAACAGATTGAAAGCATTAAATAGGTTTCTTTTTCAAGTATCAAATTTCCTTTTTCTTACAAACTTTCTTAAAGAAGTCTGCTTTTAACTATTAAAAATATGTAATTGTGTGTGTGTGCTTTTTTAAAATTTTTTTTTTATTTTTAATTTCAGTGTGCTTGTTCATTCTTCTTTGAAGTACTCCTTTTTTGTTGATTTTCTTCTTTCTCCTGCGGTGCTGGCTGTTTTTGATGTTGTTAGTAGAGACGGGGTCTTACTCTGGCTGACTGCTGCTCATATGGGTTTTGAACCTCTGAGCTCAGGCAATCCACCCGCCTCGGCCTCCCACAGTGCTGGGACTACAGGCGTGAGCCACCACGCCCGGCCGTGTGTGTGCTTTTAAAAAAAATCAGAGTACAGACGGATGAACGCCAGTCCCTTGCCTTACCCCTCTCTCTTCCTATTCTGTTTTCTGGAGGCATTGACTTTTGCTAGTTTTGAGTTCTTCTGGTGGGTAGTTCAGTGTTAATGTTTTTAAATGTAACTGTACCAATTTCTTGTTTTAATCAACTTTAGATACTAATAATTAAGGATATAGTTTATTTTTGGTAGATATTAGGTGAGGGCCTCATCTTACTTCCAATATATTTATATCATTATTTTAAATCATTTCATTGTTTTATAACTTTAATGTATTGTACTTAAAATTATATTTCTATGTTATGAATTTGTAGACAGTATTTCTTGAGTTTCTGTTTGATAAGGTAAGGTAATCAGTGCCCCAAATTTCATTTCTTTCTTGCTCATTCCTTCAGCTTCTATCTGGATGAATTTTTAAAAACGTTTCTTCTTTTCTGGGACAGTCTAATTTTGTTGCTCAGGCTAGAGTGGAGTTGCATCATCATAGCTCACTGCAATCTCAAACTCCTGGGTTCAGAGGATCCTCCTGCCTCGGCTGGGGGAGTAACTGGGACTATAGGCATCTGCCGCAACTCCCAGCTCATTTTTCTGTTTTTAGTAAAGGCAGGGTCTTGCTCTTGCTCGGGCTGGTCTGGAACTCCTGAGCTCAAGGGGTCTTACCCGTCTTGGCCTCCCAGAGTGTTTGGATTACAGGCACGAGCCAAGGCCCTGGCCTGAGATAAACTTTTAAGAGAATTAAGATTGATAATATTTACATTACATTTTATAACATCATGAAGTCTGTTAAAACGCAGAACAATAGCAGTAGCATTTGTTACAGTGTAACTAGGTACATATTTTTCACAGTAGATACAAGTCTACACGGGGTAGGATTTTATTTCCATTGGGGATCCCTTTGAAAGTGTCTTTTTTTTTTTGCATTTTTTTGGCCAGGGCTGGGTTTGAACCCACCACCTCTGGCATATGGGGCCGGTGCCCTACTCCTTTGAGCCACAAGTGTCTTTTTTTTTGAGACAGAGTTTCATTATGTCACTCTCTGTAGAGTGCCCTTGCGACAACCTCAAACTCTTGGGCTTACGTGATCCTCTTGCCTCAGCCTCCCAAGTAACTGGAACTACAGGCACCTGACACAACACCCAACTATTTTTTTGTGAATGTTGTTATTTTAGCTATTTTTTTGTTATTGTTGTCATTGTTGTTTCAGTAGGCCCTGGCCAGGTTCGAACCCCCCAGCCCCAGTGCATGTGGCTGGCACCCTAACCACTGAGCTACGGGTGCTGAGCCCCTTTGTAAGTGTCTTGAAGGATGTCTGAATGAATTATTTCTTACGGTCTGCAAATTGATCAAAATGTTGCTTCCTTTTAGTTTTTTCTTCGGTGGAAGAAGCATATACTTTTTAAAAATTTTTTTATTTATTTTTTAAGGGTTTTTGTTTGTTTAATACATCTGAAAAGAATGCATATACAAAGAATTGAGACACGAGAAGGCATTGGTTCAACACTAATGAATCTACAAGGATTAGGATTTGGGGAAGGTGGAAAAGATTACCTAAACGTGTTTAAAAATTGGAAACCAAAGTAAGTTGATAAAATCCCTATTAACACTTACGAAGAGTCTTTATAAGACTCTTTCCATGATTTTTATTAAACTAGAGAGCCTCATCTGGCTGCTCTAGGGTTCCTCATATGCAAAACAGAAATAAGGGATTCCCCTGACTGGTCCCCATGTTGTTAAGTGTTCTCCCCACCCCACCCCACCCCAGCTTCTGCATGAAGCAGGCCTCCACCCTCGCAACCTTGAGAGGATGCGAATCATTCCATAGACATCTGTCTTCTAGCACCACCCCTCGTATCCCCCCACACGCCAGGTCTTCAGCTGTGGTCTAGGAACACCATAGCATATACTACTGAGTTGCGAATCTATGCTAAGCACATAAGACAGTGACTAACAGGAAAAAAAATTTTTTTAAATTATGAACTCAATCCATTTGGTGTATTTCTTTCTTTCTTTCTTTTTTTTTTATTAAATCATAGCCGTGTACATTAATGTGATCAGGGGGCACCATTCACTAGTTTCATAGACCGTTTGACACATTTTCATCACTGGTGAACATAGCCTTCCTGGCATTTTCTTAGTTATTGTGCTAAGACATTTACATTCCACATTTACTAAGCATTTGGTGTATTTCAGAGGTGCAATACTTTTCTTCATTTATCAGTGAAAGAAGTTAGAAATTAGCTTCCAAAAAATATCAGCAAATGGCAAACAAATTTCCTTGAAAGTCATAGTCGCATAGATGGGGCATCCTAGAAAAGAGGAGGGGCAGGTCAGGTTCCACCCACTTTCACGAGTTTCATCAAATACTGGATCTGCTCAAGGGCCGAGAGAAAAGGCATCTTTCAAAAAGGAGAGTGTTATTAAACGAGGCATTTACTATACTCCTTCCTAAGAGCACCAGATGGGGAACATGTTTTCTAAACTAGATCTAAAAAGTGGAATGTGGAATCAATCCATCCTCCTCCCATTAACCGTCCACTGGTTAATGAATTAAAAAAACAAGACTAAAAAACAACCCCTACACACACTCCCCCCAAAAACAGAGGAACAAAAAAAAATAAGAACACTGAGCTGTCCCAGATTACTCTCCAGAGTGGAACCAGGGAGCAGCTTCAACAATTCAAATTCGTCTGTTACAGAGTCATCACAAGCATGCCTTGCTTTAAAAAACAAAAACAAAACAAAACAAACTTTTCTTTTTTGAAACAACAAAACAAAAACTAGTACTGATCACTTTTCTGACAATACACAAGTACTCAAAATTAACTAGTACTGGGAGGGGAAGGGGGGCCATACCTAGGGGCCTTGTGTGACACGAGTTCATGTGGGTAGGTGCAGGGCGTTTGTCATTATTGCAAAAATGAATTTTAATTTTTAATCTTTAGTTTGATTTAAACATTGCTTTTAGTATGCCGACAACAGCTGTGCAGAAAGGGCTCTGGAGAGATGTTCATAGCAGCACACACCTGCGGCTCTTCTTCGGTTCTGGAGGTTCCAGGGCGGCCAATATTGCTTCATCAAATACATTCTTTAGGCCTTTCTGTGTAAGTGTAGAACATGCCACATATTTGACAGCCTTCAGGTCACGGGCCAGCTTTTCAGCAGTCTCTGGTGTGATAGGTTTCTGTTTGCTCTTGGCAAGTTTCTCAATAGTAGAAGGATCATCTCTGAGATCAATTTGGGTCCCAACAAGCATCGTCTTTGGACGATGGTGAGTTATCTCAGGCACCCACTTTTCTTTCACATTTTCAAATGAGGACGGAGAGACCACTGAAAAGCAGACTAGAAATATATCTGTCTGTGGATAACTCAGCGGTCGTAATCTGTCATAATCCTCTTGCCCTGCCGTATCAAAAAGTCCAAGAGTATACGGCTCTCCACTAATCATAACCGTGACTGCATAGTTGTCAAAAACAGTCGGAACATATTCAGATGGAAATTTGTTTGTTGTGTAGGATATCGGAGACAAATGTTTTACCAACAGCACCATCGCCTACCACAATGCACTTAATTGTCTGCATTGCTGAAATAGTTTTATATCCACTTTAAATATTTCAGATCTGATGTTGACCTCAGCATCTCCACTGGGGCGTTGGCAGCACTGCACCTTTTTTTTGAGACAGAGTCTCATTATGTCTCCCTGGGTAGAGTGCTGTGGCATCACAGCTCACAGCAACCTCAAACTCTTGGGCTTAAGCAATCCTCTTGCCTCAGCCTCCCAAGTAGTTGGGACTACAGGCCCCTGCCATAACGTCCGGCAATTTTTTGGTTCAAATTCTCATTGTTGTTTGGCAGGCCCAGGTTGGATTTGGACCTGCTAGCTCTGGTGTATGTGGCTGGCCCCCTAGCTGCTGAGCTATAGGTGCCAAGCCAAAAAGCATATACTTTCATCACTATTCCCAGATCCCTTTCAACTATTCTCCATTTTTTTTTTTTTTTTTTTTTTGGAATTGGCTTTTTTTTTTTTGAGACAGAGTCTCACTTTGTCACCCTCTGTAGAGTGCTGTGCTGTCTTAGCTCACAGCAACCTCAAAAACTCTTGGGCTCAAGTGATTCTCTTGCCTCAGCCTCCCAAGTAGCTGGGACTACAGGCGCCCAACACAATGCCTGGCTATTTTTAGAGGCAGGGTCTCACTCTGGCTCAGGCTGGTCTCCAACCTGTGAACTGAGGCAGTCCACCTGCCAAGCCTTCCCAGAGTGCTGGGATTACAGGCCTGAGTCGCTGCACCCAGCCTTGAATTAGCTTTCTATTCTTAGGTGTTCTATAACTTTGGTATTTTTGCTTCACATTTGGCCTATGATTCTTTTGTACATGGACCCTTCCCCGCAACCTGCCCAAAGTTTCTAGCTGCCTTTCCCCCCCCTCTGCTGCTTGATTTCATCTTCCCTTATGCTGTATTCCACAGCCTTTTTTTCCCCTTGGGACTGCCCCTCACAGACCTGTTGCATAGTCCAGTCTGCATTGGTTGTTCCACAGACTTGCCTGGGAACTGGCACACTCAAATTCACTTCCATGGCCCGTCTGTCTTTTGCCTTTTCTTTCTTGACTCTCATGTTTTATTCTTTCTCAGTTTTCATTCTGGTTTTGCTGGTGCAAACTTTAAGGTAATTTCTTTTGAGGGAGTTGTTCGGATAAACTTTCTGAGCTCTTGTGTGATTAAAATGTCTGTTTCTCTTTTGACACTTCTCACGTGTTCCAGGGTCCAGACTTTGAGTAGCAACCTTCTAGATCAGGCGTCCTCAAACTGCGGCTCGCGGGCCACATGAAGCGGTGTGAATTGTATTTGTTCCCGTTTT
Organism: Nycticebus coucang; assembly: GCF_027406575.1. Classification (NCBI taxonomy): domain Eukaryota; kingdom Metazoa; phylum Chordata; class Mammalia; order Primates; family Lorisidae; genus Nycticebus; species Nycticebus coucang. The sequence continues at coordinate 12,535,364 of NC_069796.1, forward strand.
GTTTTTTGCTTCAAAATAAGATATGTGCAGTGTGCATAGGAATTTGTTCATAGTTTTTTTTTTTTTGTAGAGACAGTCTTACTTTATGGCCCTCGGTAGAGTGCCGTGGCCTCACACAGCTCACAGCAACCTCCAACTCCTGGGCTTAAGCGATTCTCTTGCCTCAGCCTCCCGAGTAGCTGGGACTAGTATAGTTTTTTTTTTTTTAAAACTATAGTCCGTCCTCCAGCGGTCTGAGGGACAGTGAATTGGCCCCCTGTTTAAAAAGTTTGAGGACTCCTGTTCTAGATTTTTATTGTTTTTCAAACTCTTTTATCTCACGGCACACTTCAACCTATCGTTAAGCTTCCCCAGCACACTTACATTATGTTGATCAAAACAAAGAATTAAAAAAAAAAAAAAAGAATATATTTACTGTGCTTTGAAATTCTTTTGAAAATAATTTAAATAATGATCCTTAAAAATTTTCGTGGCAAAAGATCCTTTCCTAGCACACTGATCAAAAATCACTGTTGTAGGAGATGCTATAACACTCACCTTCTGTGGCTTTTGTTGAATTTATTATAGGAATGATAACTTTATTTTCTAAGGGCTCTTACTCAGTGATTATGCATTAAAATAAGAAAATACAATTGCTCTGAAAAAGGAATAGTTTTTTTTAAATTTCTTTGAGGACAATAATTAGTTCTACCTTTCAACCCTCACTGCTGTTTTTTTTTTCCTTCTGGTTCCTGAATTATGTTTTTTTCAGGGTCAGTTTTTAGTTTTAGGTTTTCTTTCATGTTCCAGATTTTCCTTAGGTGTTGGGTGATTTTGATTGCCTTCTCACATTTAAGATGAAATAGTGGAAGGATTTTTCTGTTTTTTTTTTTTTTTTTTTTTTTTTTTTAAAGAAGCAGATGATCTGTCACCCAGACACTGCCTGGTGAGGGCTTATTTATCATAGGCTTCTCTTTTATGTGGTAGGAATCTGGATCTTAAACTTGGGGGCTTTTCTTAAAAAAAATCACTGGAAGGATTGTTTGAGTCCAGGGTTTTTTTTTTTTTTTTTTAAGAGAAGGTCTTGCTCTTTCTCCCAGGCTAGAGTTCAGTGGAGTCATAGCTCACTGCAACCACAAACTCTGGACTTTTGAGTGATCCTCTTGCCTCAGCCTCCCAAGTAGTTGAGACTATAGGTACATACCACCACACGTTTAATTTTTCTTGTTCTTGTCCTTTTTTTTTTTTTTTTTTTTTTTGTAGAGATGGCCTCTTGCTCAGGCTGGTTTTGAACTCTTGGCCTCAAGCGATCCTCCTGCCCCAGCCTCCCAGAGTGCTAGGATTACAGGTGTTGGGCACAATGCTTATTTATGCTTAGGCTTCTCTTTTATGTGAGTAGAAAGGAGGCTGGTTCTTACATGTATACTTGGATGCTTTTAAAAAATCCATTGCTTGAGTGGCACCTGTGGCTCTAAGGGCTAGAACACCGGCCTCATATGCCAGAGGTGGTGGGTTCAAACCCAGCCCTGGCCAAAAACTGCAAAAAAAAAAAAAAAATCCATTGCTTGGGAGGCTGAGTCAATCCTTTGTTTTGAGTCCAGGGTTTTGAGGCTAGTCTGGGCAACATAATGAGAACTGTCTTAAAAAAATAAATAAAAAATAGGCCACATGCAGTGTGACTCATGCCTGTAATCCTAGCACTCTGGGAAGATTGCTTGAGCTCAAGAGTTCAGGATGAACCTGAGCAAAAATTGAGACCCTGTCTCTACTAAAAATAGAAAAACTAGCTGGGTGTTGTGGCGGGCGCCTGTAGTACCAGGTACTTGGGAGGCTGAAGGAAGAAAGATGGTTTGAGCCCAGGAGTTTGAGGTTGCTGTGAGGTATGATGCCAGGGCACTCTTGCCTGGGGCAGCAGAGTGAGACTCCTAAAATAAAATAAATAAGTAAATAAAAGTGATCCTCATTAAAAAAAAAAAAAGTAGATAAATAGATTAATGTATGGGAGCTTTGGTCTGGGGTACCAGTACACAAACTTAACCTGCTAAAGCTCTAGAAGAGGCCTTAAGTGCTGTGTCACCTTTCCCCACTCTATAAAGAGGAATCCCTAACCATCCAAGGAGTATAGGAGTAGATATTTTTCTATTATCACGTAAACAGTTCTTGCCATTTTCCTTGTTTTTAACCTATCTGTTATTCCCACCCTCCAGCTTAACTTCCTTTACGTGGTGCTTCCGGGTTGAGAAGGGGTGAGACTGACCCTCTCTGGGTCCTGGCCTTGCTCTGTCGTGTTATAGGTTGGGGCTAATGTCCTCTAGAAATTTGTTGAAACGAGAATTCCTAGTTATAAATGGTAGATTGAATGCGGATGCAAACATCTACTGTTCTAAAGCCAATTTTTTTTTTAAATGAATAATCCTACAAGGAAGGGAAGCATGGGTGAAGAGAAGCAACAAAATTTTGGAATTATAAAGTATAAGGGAAAGTGGTGACTGTGAGGATATAGGAGGGGAAACTGAACTGTTCCTCCTGTTGTCCTTTCCCAGCACAGATCACTTCTGTGATCAAACAGGGGGCAGTTTTCTCCCCCACACCAAGTACGCAGTGAGTTCTGCAGTGGACACCAGCCGGTTGGGTGTCTTCCTATTCAATTCTGACACTGTCTGCCTGGAGACAGCAACAGATCCTACAGGTTGAGGGCTCTGTCCTAGGAGACTTCGTCCCACTCAGATGCTAGCCAGTCAAAAGTCTGGAATTTCTGAGTGACTGATTTCATGTTTCCCACACTCCCGCCTTGGATTTGATTACAGCCCCTGGAGTGGCTCTTAGAACTCAGAAACAGTGGGTTTTACTAGTCTATTATAAAGGATACAGATGAAAAGATATGTAGGGTAAGGTTGTGTGGGAAGGAGTGCCGAGTCTGGGTGCACTGCCTTCCAGGAACCTCACCTGCTCAGCTATCTGGACGTCTTCTCCTTCCCTAACTTTGCCCTTTGGGTTTTTGTGGAGGCTTCACTACTTAGGCGTGACCTTTGATCACCCTTGACTATTGTCCATCCTCTCTACCTTTACTCCCTTTCCCCTCCCAGGACATTGGGGGTGGGGCTGAAAGTTCCAACCCTCTAAGTTCCCAGGGCAACCAGCCCCTATCCTGTGACCTTCCCTGGAAGCCCCAGGGAACTATCAACCTAATTAGCATACAAAGACATTAAAAAAACGTGGCTCAAACTGTTAATCCAAGCACTTTAAGAGGCCTAGGCAGGTGGATTGCCTGAGCACACAGGTTCAAGACCAGTCTGAGCCAGAGAGAGACCTTGTCTCTAAAAATAGCCAGGCATTGTGGCAGGCGCCTGTAGTCCCAGCTACTCCGGAGGCTGTGAGGCAAGAGAATCAATCACTTAAGCCCAAGAGTTTAAGGTTCCTGTGAGCTGTGACACCATGGTACTCTACCAAGGACAACAAAGTGAGACTCTATCTCCAAAAAAAATAAAAGAAAAAAAGAAAAAAGAAATGATAAAAACTTTGGTGATCCCTAGGAGTTGTACACCAGGAAATGGGGACGAAGACCAAGTCCGTATTTCATATGCCGCAGTGATTCAGCAGACCTTAAGGACATGGATGAGAAACTACTGTGGTAGTGTCAGTCTGCTCCAGAATGAGAGAACACTAAAAAATTGGGAGACATGAACTTAAACGTAATTGCTTGCTGAAAACTCAGAGACGACTTCTACTCAGCTCGCAGAATATGGCTGCCTGGCCTTTACCATTCAGGTAGGAGATTTTAAAGATTTCTTCCTAGGTAATCTGACTAGCCCAAGAAGGAAAGACGTAAAGATAACGTGCATTAACACTGGAGATTCCCCCAGTTAAATGGCTCAGCCTGATCATTTCAAATTGTGCCTCCTAGTTTGACAGGCCCTCCCAAATAGCTCTGTGGCCTGTGACGTTTCAATAGGCTTCTTAATGTAAAAGGCAGAGCTTAAAACTATTAATAACAAAAGTTACTGGGAAGAATCAGGCTGTGCAAGTAGAAGAAAACTTAAAAACGTAACTACACCTTAGGTAGATTTTTATGCCATGAAATAAGACCAGAACACTCTATAAAAGCATAAAGAACTAAAAAGAGCTTTTGTAAATTAAAATTTGAGAGCAGAAACAAAAACCTTAATAAGTGGCTTGCAAGATAGAGAAGTTCCCCAAAAAGTAGAAAGGGAAAAATCAGAGGTAAGAAGTATAGAAAAGTAGAAAATTGTAAGGGGATTGGTCTGTGATGTTTCCGCATTGCCGGGTGTGAGTCTCTAAATAGATGATGATCAATTGAATGGTGACATGGTGGATGAAAAATAGACACTGGAAACTTTGCAACATTGGGGACAGAAGGAAGATCTTAGAAACATCCACACTGAAATCAAGGTCATGTACAAAAGATGAGGGTCTGAACAGCTTCAGTCTTCTCAGTATCAAAGTTAGAAGCTGGAATGGAGAGAGCGCACTGTCTTCAACATAAAAGATCCCCAGCCTAGGAATATTTCATCCACATTATCAGGTATGAGAATAAAGATAGCATATGTCAGTGTCCCAGTATTTACCTCCCCTGCATCTTGTTATCCTTTCTTCAGAAGGTGTGTGTGGAGATACTTCCTGAAAACAAGGACGTGAATTGAGGAGGAGAATGACACAGATGAAGAAACAGGAACTCTCATGCAGAACAGTGGGGGCCGTAGGATGCTAGTGGAAGGGCAGCCTGGGATGGTGGATGCCCACCAGGTATAGAAGACACCTGGTCTAGATCGGAAGCGATCAGAAGACTAAAAGACAGTTTTCAGGATGAAACTGATACATCTGAATTGTGAAAATCCCCGATGGAGATGGTTTACGTCAGAAGTGTCTAAAAAGGAGCTGAGAACCTGTGAAGAGTTGGACACCGTTCACATAGATGTCCGCACGGAATTCACCTGCTGACTGGGCCAAAAAGCACTAAACCAGCTGCATTTGATTTGAACTGTTTATATTGGTCCTGATCACCAACCTACTGGAGAGAGAGTTACTCCAAACTATTAACGTATTGATCATTGACTAAAGACATCCTCAGCTGGTAATCATCAGCTGGTGGCAGCCCTTACCTAAGTCATGGGCTGTGTACAGCCCTCCAGATGGGTGACCTTAGAGAGTAGCTCTTATACGCTCCTGCCTAACCTTGCCTGGATGGAACACGATTTAACTGCTTGTTAGATTTATGTCTCCCTAGTTGCAATTCCTAAGATCCCAATTAAAACATCTTTTTTTTTTTTTTGGTTTTTGGCCAAGGCTGGGTTTGAACCCACCACCTCCGGCATATGGGACCGGCGCCCTACTCCTAGAGCCACAGGCACCGCCCAAAACATCTTTTTTTTTAACCTGCCACTTTGCAGTGTTGGTTTTGTTTATTGACAGTTAATATCTTGAGAAAAAATTTAGGAAACTAGTGAAAGGTTGAATTAGTGACAAGTACAGAGAAAATAAAGCAAAGGCATTGACAACAAGTTTTAATTGTGGGGGAAACAAAGGATTGTGCAGGAATTGGGAATCAGTTTACCACATGCCTTAGTTGCAAATTGCACTTACAGAGTTATAATAAAGTAAAGGCTGGATGCACATCTAACCTCGTAATTATAAACAGGCAGTGGTTGTGTTCCCCTCAGGGAATATTTGGCACTATCTGGAGATATTTTTATTTATTTATTTTTACGGTTTTTGGCCGGGGCTGGGTTTGAACCCGCCACCTTCGGCCTATGGGGCCGGAGCCCTACTCCTTTGAGCCACAGGCGCCACCCCTGGAGATATTTTTAGTTGTTGCAACTTGGTGGATAGTACTGTTGACATCTAGCAGGTGGAGGCTGGGATGCAGCTGAACATCCTACATCCCCATTTAGGACAGCCCCTCCTAACATGGAATTATCTGCTCGAAAGTGAGTTGAGAGCTAAGCAAAACTATGGCATAATTTTGTTGGAGAATAAAAAGATGAGAGGGGTATGTGAGATGGAAGTGGGAGTGGAATTAATTTCTCATTTTCCATAGTGGCAGCAGAAAATGCCCCCAACTGAAAAAATAAATAGCATACCATGTACATATGTATGTGTGTGTATACACATATATTATGTATCTCTCTATATTTTAGATGTGGAGGTAAGTTAAATAAAACAGATAAAAGAGCCTAGTTTTTTCAGTGCTTTTTGTACTTTGGTGCACCATCCAGTGGCCAGTCGGGGACTTGGGCATTGGTCTGTATTGTGGTAAAGTTCTCAAACACTACAACACGGTGTTGTTAGCCTACACTCGGGGTTGAGCCCCACAGTTCATGGACAGTTTTATGGGGCCATTTTCCTGAGCTGTCTATCTGGTACTTTATGGTTCTATGAAAACTACTGTGCCACACACTTCCTGTGACTCTGCTTGTGTCTCGGACCAAGCTGCTGGTGGACAGACAGAGGAGGGGGGCAGTGGCAGTTGGTCTTACTCTTTGGGGAGCACACAGCTCCTGAGATGGGAGAGGAATGTTTCTGTTCCTCAGGGTTTTAGACTGTGTGGGTCCTCCTTGCTGTCACTTCCATTACCATGATGGAAGTGCTTGGGCCTGAGGGGTGGGGGAATGGCGACAAGAAAAGGGACATTTCCTCGACTGTCTTCCCAAGCATTAGAAGGCCAGACTCCTCTCTTGATCCTTAGACTAGAGGCCTTCTGGAGCGCTCTGTCCCTGTGGCTGCCAACTTCTAGCCCCCATTGGGCCAGGGAATATGAGAGTAGAAAAGTGGTAAATTCACTCTGAATACTGGTTCTCTCTGATCTCCCTGCTGTTTACTTTTTGGAGTTCTCAGATAGCTGCTCCGTGTATTGTCTGGGTTTTACAGCTGAGTTTATGGGAGGAACAGAGCAGTACGTGCTTACTCTATCTTGCCAGGAAGATAAACATAAGATAAAATATAACCATCAATATGTGTTAGACAATTTGCTAGAAATAAAAATATGCAAGGATACAGTATGTTATCTCAGTGAACTTACTGATTTGGAAGGGTTTGTGGGCAATAATCGTGAAACCTGGTAATTGCTGCCGTGGAGGGGATCTGAGTGTACACGCATCTGTTCAGAGGAGTCTGGGTGCTCACACACAAGAGGCAGTATTTTTAAGTCTCAAGGAATGAATTAGGAATTTGCTAAAGAAATAGCAGAAAGGGAAGGCAGATAAAGTCTATGGATAGCAATTTAGTTTCAAGAATTAGGCATCTCTAGATACATAGAACCTCAGAGGGGAAAGAGTTTGTACAGGTGGACGAAGGTCAGGTTCTGAATGCCATACACAAGAGTTTACCTTTTATATCTTACATGGTGTCATCCGGGCTGCACGCTAGACTTTTTGTTTTTAGTGTGTGTACAATTTAAGCTCTTTTTCCCTCATAATTTTTCTTTATTTTCTTCTTTATTATTATTACTATTTTATTTGTAGAGACAGGGTTTTACTCTGTTGCCCAGACTGATCTCAAACTCCTGGCCTCAAGTGATTCTCCTACCTCAGCCTCCCAAAGTGTTGGGATTACATGGATGAGCCCACACACCTGGCTTCCCATAATTTTACTACATTAAAATGTAGATTATTTTATGTACATTGTCCTGTTGCTTACTGATTCCCTACTGGAATGTTACATGAATATTATAATGTAAAAGTGTTTTTTTGAGATTTGATTTGAAATTTGGAAATAGCCAAAAATTGGTTAACCTCATAGGTAATGAATAATGTAAGTGATTAGACTGGGCAGGGGGGAGACTTTTTAATTAAAAAAATGAGTCTTTAGCCGGGCATTGTGGTGGGCACCTGTAGTCCCAGCTACTTAGGAGGCTGAAGCAAGAGAATCGCTTAAGCCCAAGAGTTTGAGGTTGCTGTGAGCTGTGATGTTGCGGCACTCTAAAGGGCAACATAAAAAAAAAAATAAAAAAAAAAAGACTCTTAAAATCCAGTGCACTAGTTTTACTTAGTTGAATATGTCTCTGATGGTTGCTAGAAAAAAAGATAACCAAAAATACTTAGTGGTAGAAGAAATAAGTGCTAGCTGCTTAATAACTGCTGTAAGTCATATCCACTCAGATTTATAAATTTTAACTTGTATGTTTCACAGAAAGGATTCATTATCTCAATCATATACCCACACATAACATAGTGTATATTTATATATAAAATACATCATCCCCTCCTTTCCCTAATATGCTTGGAAAAGATACTTTAGAGTTCTGAAAAGTATGTTTGAAAGTTAGTTTGAACTGGGGCTCTGCAGATGAAGCTCTTGGGAAAGTCTAGTGTATTAATGAACAACAGAATATTGATCTCTAATGTTTCTTGGTAATAGTTTATGTATGGAGATTAAGCAGTATCACATTTTTAAGATTTTAATTGTGTGACTATATTTACATGTATTCTTACAGATGTTACCAGGTGTGAGAGGAAATCCTAGTAAAGGTTGTTTTCTTGCTGCCGTTTTTTTTTTTTTTTTTTTTTTTTTGTAGAGACAGAGTCTCACTTTATGGCCCTTGTAGAGTGCCGTGGCCTCACACAGCTCACAGCAACCTCCAACTCCTGGGCTTAAGCGATTCTCTTGCCTCAGCCTCCCGAGAAGCTGGGACTACAGGCGCCCGCCACAACGCCCGGCTATTTTTTGGTTGCAGTTTGGCCGGGGCCGGGTTTGAACCCGCCACCCTTGGTATATGGGGCCGGCGTCCTACCTACTGAGCCACAGGCGCCGCCTTCTTGCTGCCTTTTAATTTGTTGTTAGTGAACTCTTAAGGTTTATTTCTGTACTTGCCAACAGAGGCTACATATGAGGCTGGACAATTAAGTTAGAGAACTCATCCTAGACAAAGTGCTATGTGCCTCATTGCTGAATATCCCTAGGGTCACCTTTGAAGTGCTCCCCTAGGCCATCTGCTGATTGTAGTGATACTTGGCAGCGATGTGTGTGGTACTTTTTCTTTTCTTTTTTTTTGAGACAGAGTCTCACTATGTCTCCCTTGGTAGAGTGCTGTGGCGTCATAGCTCACAGCAACCTGAAACTCTTGGGCTGAAGCGATCCTGTTGCCTCAGCTTCCCGAGTAGCTGGGATGACAGGTGCCTGCCACAGTGCCCACCTATTTTTTGTTGTAGTTGTCATTGTTAAGCTGGCCCAGGTCAGGTTCAAACCCGCCACCTTCGGTGTATGTGGCTGGTGCCGTAAACCACTGTGTACAGGCGCTGAGCCATGTAGCACTTTTTCTAGGATGAGTTTGTGAACTTAATTGTCAGGCCATATATGATGACAGCTCTGTAGTGTTGGTGCATGGCTTTCCAAGGGAGAAGTACCTTGAAGGTGATTGTAGTGCTATTTAGCAGCGAGGTATGTAGCACTTTTTTCTAGGATGAGTTTGCAAACTTCTCTTTTTTTTAAAGACTCATCTTTGTTGTAGTAATTCTCCCCAAATACTGATGGCTTCCTTGCTCAGGACTGCTCGTGGTCCCTCAGAGGTGAAGTGATTGAATAGCTTAACATTAATTGTGACAGCTTGTAAATGTAATTTTTGTATGTGTTTTGTTTTTGACAGCCGATTTATTTTGCATATTCCCAGCGAGGAAAGAGACAATGCAATCCGAGTGTGTTTTCAGATTGAACTTGCCCATTGGTTTTACTTGGATTTCTACATGCAGAACACACCAGGATTACCTCAGTGTGGGATAAGAGACTTTGCTAAAGCTGATATCCTTTTTATTACTATAACTGTCTTTCATTCTTGTTAGTAAAATATTTAACCCAAATTTCTTTTTACTTGTGTTTGAGATTTTTTAACCTGTTAGTTAAAACATACTTGATATCTAAAAAGTGTCAAATGTAAATATTAGTAGCAATTTAATAGTGTTTTTATTTTAATACAGAGGACTCCTTGAAATGTGCACTGATGAATTACGTTTGATTTTCTTTTTGAAATAGCCTATTTGTAGAACCGATCTGTTTTTTACTTCACTTTTGCTGCTCCTTTTAACCAGATAATCTTTTACCAGATTAGTACCTTTCTGATTTGTTTAGAAATTTCCTAAGCGATTATTGAATATTTACTATGTTTAAAGCATTGTTTTTAGTTCTGTCTCCAATATTAGGAAGTCATTGCTTTCAAAGAAGCCCCCCCCCTTTAGACAGAATCTTGTAATTTATTAGCTATAAGAGATTCACATGAATATTTAAGATTTTAAAAGTAGCTGTGACAGAAGATGAAGAATTGCTAATGGTCCTGATATTAAATGCTTTTAGAATCTGGAAAAAGCATGGGAAGATTTTAGGAAAAACACTGTCTTTAAGGGAATATAGCATTTCTAAGTAGAAGTAGAGAAGGTTTAAGGTAAAGAAAAGGGATTAAACAAAATTGGAGATTTTAAAAGGATATCCCAGGAATAATTTGTTTTGAGCAGAGGGTTCTAAAAAAAAAAATGGGACTGTAATAGGAGATATAACTGAAAAGATGTTGGCGAGCTTTGTGTGGTCTCTCAAATGCCGAGCCAAGGTGCTTAGAATTTTATTCTGTCCGTCGTTATTTTTAACTATAAAATGTATGTTCACATAGATTCGTACCCACAAGTTTGGGTCCTAAAACTAGACTTGGAGGAGAGATGGGCAATCTGAAATACCCTCATGCTTTTTCTAGTTCCCTGTCACATTCCTTAAGCCCTGGGAACTGTGGACCTCTTAGGGCTACGTAGAAAATGGATGAAACACGGGTGGTTCAAGGTAGCTGTTAACTATAGAAGTTTTTGAGCAAGGATAAAGAGTATTGCTCTGATTGTTTGAAAGTTGTATCCAGTTTATTTGGCAGGATAGGTTGAACTTGAGATATGAAGCACTAAGGTCTGAGCCTTAGCAGGAGTGCAGAGAGCATTGGTGGGGGAGACATTTCAAAGGAAGAAATGGTCAAACCCGTTTGAGTGATGAAACATGTGACGTTAATGAGGAATCAGAGGGGAACAGAAGTCCTTGTGTGTTGATCACCGTCCTTGGTGATAGGTTCTGTGGTGAGATTGTGGAAGAGTCTGGTTTTTAAGTAGTTACGACCTAGTTATGCAAACACTATTAGCGCAACCAAGTCCCCTTTTATTTTGGTCTTACACGGACTTAGGGTTCTACCAGAGCAAATGTACATCCTTTGGGGTTCTGGGTAAGATTTCATTCCTATATGTACGTGAGTTTTACACTTTTCTTTGCTTTTAAAAATAAACATCTAAAACTTTTTTTTTTTTTTTTTTTTGCAGTTTTGGCCGGGGATGGGTTTGAACCTGCCACCTCCGGCATATAGGGCCAGCACCCTACTCCTTTGAGCCACAAGTGCTGCCCACATCTAAAACTTTTTAGTTATGTTTCTTCTTGTTGAGTTACATGGAGAAGGAATCTTTATTGCTAAAGTTATTGAACCATTCAGTAACTGGTTCCTCTATGCCAGGCGTTACGCAGTGAACAAGGTGGACTCCATAACTGCATGAAGATGAGGGAGACGGGAAAGGAAGTGATTGCAGTGCAGCCTGGCAGGGGTGGTGGGTTAGTGCACGCTTCTTCAGTGGGAATAGAGAAGATAAGATTTGGGGGCTGTGCGTCTGAATGCCAACTTGAGACGCCTGAAAAATCTGGGGTAAGTTATTTAATTTCTCCTGGATAATGACCCTTTGTCAGTTTGAGAATCAAGTTAATTTGTATATGTAAATTGTTTAGAATTGTCCCTGGCTGAGTGAACGATCAGTAAATATTAACCGTTCCTCCTCCAAACAAAGAAAAAGATTGGGGAGGCTAGATGGAAGCCTTCCTTGGATAGATAAGATTTTTTTTTTTTCCTTCCAGTTTTTGGCCGGGCGGTGTTTGAACCCGCCACCTCTGGCATATGGGGCTGGCGCCCTACCCCTTTGAGCCACAGGCGCCGCCGGAAGCCTTCCTTGGAGTAAGCAATCTATGTGAAGAAGGGAAAAGAGTTAAATATGATTTTTTTTTTTTTTTTTAGAGTAAGTAGGGAGAGATGAGATGGTGCCTGAGAGTAACTAGATGCTGAAACATGGGCCATATTTGCTTGAAAAAGCATAATAAGCCTATAGGAGCTTTTGGAGGAAAAACTCCCACCTCAGAGAAGGCAAGAGGATGTTACTGTCGTCTGCCCTTCGTCTGTGTCCATCCATCGTTACTGTTTTGCCACCTTTGCTTTATTTCTCCGTATAGGGCGTTTTGAAAGATGGCTCTGGAGTAGTGTGGACAGTGAATCGGAGGAAGGTGAGGCTGGAGGTGGGGACTTAGTGAAGTGCTATTTCGTTAATGTGCTGGAAAGAGAGGGAAAAAATCTGCATGTGACGCGAAGAGGTCAGTTTGGAAGATAAGTAGGAGGCAGATTGGTGATAACATGGATGTCTGAGGAGAGACAGATTGAAAGGTGATACCCAGGTTTCTGGTGTCATGAGCTGTGCAGGGAACAGCGTGCTGTTTGGGAAACAAGAAATTTTGTGAGGGGAATGATGGGTTCAGTTGTGGACTAGAGGAGTTTGAGGTGCCCGTGCTATACAGGCAGGCCTTACTAGCATTTGGGCTAGCATCTTACCCGTGCCATTTACTAGTTGTGCATCCTTGGGCAAATCGTGGGACTTGTATAAATTGTGCCTAGTTTTGTATTTTATGTGGATATAGATAAGGGTATCCTGGATTTGCTCCTAGGCTGAAATTTTGCTAGGGACTTTACTAAATATGTAAAGCAAGACTTTTATTGGGAAATGCCTTTTAGAATCTTAGCAAGCTCCTATAGGGCCACAGGGCTTCCTGGAATGGTTAATATTGTGTCCAAAGTTTTACCTTTTTCCTCCTCCCCAAATAAGACACGGACCAACTATGTTGAGATTAACCTTACACGTGAACAATATTGTCATAGATGGTTGACTTTGTTGGGCTCTTTGAGGGCCTATTTTGTTTTTACTACAATTGTAAAACCAAAACAAACTTTAAATTATAAAATTGTAGAACTCATAAAATGTAAATTAATAACACGAACTTAATGTCTTATTTTTGTTTAAACCAAGCTTCTCATGACAATGTGAATATAACGCAGCTCCCTTTAACGATGTTTTGAGTTTGACTTACCTGTATTAACCAGCTTTTACCACTTTGCTCCATCTGTTAAGAAACCTTCCTTGCTGTGTTAGGTTGGGATGTTATTTGACCCTAAGGCTTCATTTGTGTATTAGGTTTCTTCTGTTTTTAATAGCGCACAGTAATTGAAGTAGTATACTGGTGTGATCTCGAACTCAAGTGGTAGTGTTTGATACGTGTGATCATTTGTCTAGGTAATTGAGAATGTACTCACATTACATGTTTTTAGAGTAACGTCAAAATGAAAACACAGAGTATACAAATTTCTAAAGGGGACTTGAGAACTCTTAAAAATATGTCCTCAGTTTGAGAAACACTTTTCTTAAATTATCATTTTTCCAGTACTTTTAATACTTTTTTTTTGTTTTTAAGAGATGGAGACTGGCTCTGTTGCTCAGGCTGGAGTTCAGTGTTGGGATCATAGCTCTTTGCAGCCTTGAACTCCTCCTGCCAAGCGATTGATCCTCCTGCCTCCACTTCTGGAGTAGCTCAACTATAAGCCCTTACCACAATGCCCAGCTAACTTTTAACATTATTTTACAGAGATTTCACTATGTTGCCCAGCCTGGTCTTGAATTCCTGGCCTCAAGCAGTCTTCCCACCTCAGCCTCCAAGTAGCTGGGATTCCAAGTCCAAGGCCCAGTGCCTGGCCATGCTTTTTATAATTAACAATGTTACAGCCATGAGGCATTTGATGGCATGAAGTGTTGGAAGCCTGGGCATACACTTTCATGCTTTGAGCTTATTTTTCTTTTTTGACTATTTCACTGCCCACTTTTGGGGAGGGGAGCATGCCTAGTGTTTTTGAAACCTGCTATACTTTCTTTAGTATCCAGGTTTACCTTTTACTGTAATCCTTCCTACAGCTTCATCATCAAAATGTTTTTCATTGTAGAAACAGTAAGTCGGCAGGATGGATGGTAAACCTCATCCCTAGTGTCGCTTCTTGGAATTAACCACTTTATCTTTCTTGTTTTTCTGATGGTTTCTTTCTCTTTGCAATATATGCGTACTGAGCTTCTATTCCTTGCCTCTGCTTCGTTATCTGTTGACTCCCTAGTATAATGAATTTGACTCAGTAAATGGAGAAGCGTTTGAAGTGTTTACGTGCTCTTGAATTTAATTGTATTAACCTAGGGATCCAGGATTATGAATACTCAAGAATTACTTGATTTGTGTCTAGGCTAAATGCAGATGTAAACCATGACTTGTTTAAGAGAAAACAAAAATAAACATGTTAAATTTTAAAAGGTGAGGATTGGAGTAATTTCATATAAAATGCGCACTTGGTTTGGATAGGTTTCTCTGCACACTCCACAAGCTGTGATCAGGGAGAAAGTAGCTTCCTTGACCTTGTTCATACTCTTCAGTCACTGCCCATTTTTGCTGCCTCAAGGTGAAGATGTGGAAAAGGTTTTGGATGAATGGAAGGAATATAAAATGGGAGTGCCAACATATGGTGCAATTATTCTTGATGAGACACTTGAAAATGTGAGTGTAATGAAATAACAAGATTTTTAGTGAAATAGTGAACAATTGAGTTTTTAGCCCATTAAGAAAACGCGTTACTTAGATAGTATTCTGAATTGAAGTTTTAAGAGATTTTTAGATTTTTGGTGCTAAAAGGCCAAATTTTGTGTATTTTGTCTGCATATTCTGGGTCTTATGATCTTACACTGTTGCACCTCTGGCTTTGTACAAAAAAGTGTCACTTTATTGTTTTAAATACTTTCTAAGTGGACCAAATGCCTCATTCTAGTGGTGTATCAGACTCATACTTCAGGCAAATACTGGATAGTGTCATTGGTGATAAAAGTTACCTGAAATATGGAGAAGAATGCCTTTAATTTTAGGAAAGTGCATGGGAAAGGAGGGCGAATTTGATTTCTACCTCTGCTTGTCTCGTAGGTACTACTCGTTCAGGGGTACCTAGCAAAATCAGGCTGGGGATTTCCAAAAGGAAAAGTAAACAAAGAAGAAGCTCCTCATGATTGTGCTGCTAGAGAGGTGAGTTGCTGCATTCTGAAATAGTGAACTGGACTCTTGGCCTCTTGTATGTATTTTTTTTTTTTTTTTTGCCATGCAGACTTGTTTGGACTAACTCTCTTTTCAGGATTTGGATGCTGAAGTAACTTACATTTCTTAAATATTGATTCTTTTGTCCATATCTCTTATTATTTATTCTCTTGTCTGTTTCTATTTTCTGTCTCTTAGGCGCCTTTCTTTATTGCGGTGATTTTCCCTCTTCTCCCTTTAGATTTGCAGTTGGTGAAACATTTTGGCCCTCGTACTCCTTGTTTGCGTTTATAGTGCTGGCTTCCAGACAAGTGCACAATTTTGGCTTTTCTAAGAAATTTACATTTGCTGCTCAGACTCTAGTTCTCCACTGCCTACAGGATGAAGTTTAATTTTTTAAGTATTAAGCTCTGTTCCCTCCCCCAACACAAACTTAGCCATTTCTGAATTCATCTTATTCCCGGTCAGAAGTATTTATTCTCTGCCTCCTGATTTTGACTGATTTGTCTCAGCCTCTAAAATTTTTCTAGTATTAATTCCCCACTTAGAGCATCTTCTTTCTTCCTATCCAGATGCTACGTATACGCATTTCTAAACCCAGCTCAAATTCTTTTTCCCTGAAGGGGAAAGACCCGAGTTTCTTATCTGTAAAATTAGTTTAGGATAGATACGTTCTGAAGTCCTTTCTTACCTAAAATTTTATTTTAAAAGCTTACCAATCATCTCGAGCCCACAGAAGTCTCTGTACTTTAATAGCAACTATTGTCTTTATTATTCACTTGGCATTAATTATATAGCACCTTGTGATGGATTGTGTACTGTATTTTTATTTATCAGTTCCTTGTCCTTTATCACCGTATGCTTAAGTCTTAGGTAGCGATTTCCGTTTGAGATTTTTGGAGACAGTAATAAGATTCTGTGGCATATTTCATTAGAGTCCTTTGCCTTGCCTGTTTTTTAACATAACATTTTCCTGCAACAGTGTTTACCCTCTAGTTTGAGTTTGGTTGTAACTATTAACAAGGAGTAATTGTTAGGAATCTTAGATACTCCTTTTGGCCGGAGATGCCATCCTCCAGTAATTCACCAAAATGACAAACACAAAGGGAAAGAGGAGAGGCACCCGATACAAGTTCTCTAGGCCTTTTAGAAAACATGGAGCTGTTCCTTTGGCCACATATATGCGAATCTACAAGAAAGGTGATATTGTAGACATCAAGGGAATGGGTACTGTTCAAAAAGGCACGGCACACAAATGTCACCATGGCAAAACTGGAAGAGTCTACACTGTTACCCAGCATGCTGTTGGCATTGTTGTAAACAAACAAGTTAAGGGCAAGATTCTTGCCAAGAGGATTAATGTTCGTATTGAGCATATTAAGCACTCTAAGAGCTGAGATAGCTTCCTGAAACGTGTGAAGGAAAATGATCAGAAAAAGAAGGAAGCCAAAGCGAAAGAAGTACCTGGGTTCAACTGAAGCGCCAGCCCGCGCCACCCAGAGAAGCCCACTGTGTGAGAACCAACGGAAAGGAGCCTGAGCTCCTGGAACCCATTCCCTATGAATTCATGGCATAATAAGCATATAACATAGCACACAGGAGTATCAGTGGACCCATGATTTTAGCTGCTGGAACCTATTTATTCCCCAGGAGCTCATGGCATAATTGGTGAACAGCATAGCACACAGGATAACCAATAGACCCCATGTAACAGTGATATAAGGTGCTGGAACCTATTTCCCATGAATTCAAAAGTCAGTCAGTGCTTTGTCACATTCAATGGCAAGGTGCCTCCCTGAGCTACTGGAACCTCTTCCCTATGAATTCATGGCATGGTAGATAAAAACAACAGCCTACTGCTACTGTAAAAATGTTTCTTGTTCATTCACTAAAAGTGTGATTTTTTTTTTTTTTTTACAGTTTTTGGCTGGGGCTGGGTTTTGAACTCGCCACCTCCGGCATAGGGACTGGCGCCCTACTCTTTTGAGCCATAGGCGCTGCCCAAAGTGTGATATTTTTTTCCCCAAAGAAGTATTAAAGCACATTTTAATGTGTCAAAAAAAATCTTAGATACTACTTATATACTGTTTACTTTGGAAATAGGATTGACAAAATGATTGAAAATGCTATATTTTAGATTCAGTTTGGAATACCTTATCCAAGCTAATATTTGCAACAACTTATAGACAAAGTTATATTCCTTAAAATTGAAAGCTGTTCGGAGGGAAGAAGGTGAAAAATCACTATATCCTCTAAGAGCTTTTCCTTTCCTTTCAGTAGATGGCAGATCAGTTGTAGAAGTCCTTCAGGGGAGGGGAACCTGCAGCCTCAAGTCCACAGGTGGACTTCCAGATTTCCAAGTCAGCCCCTTGACTGAATCCAGATTTCACAGAAATCCCTTGATTAAAAGGATTTGTTCCATAAAATTTGGATTCAGACACAGGCCGCACTCCAGGATCCAGAAGAGCCCATGTAGTCCCAAGGCTCCAGGTTTCCCACAGCAGGTTGTTCAGAAACGGACATAACATTAGCCGGAATAACAGAAATTTAGGTTCAATTGGATGTGATCACCTGTCTCTATAAGTAGATCATTTGGTGCAAACTTGGGAGAAATCAAACACAGTAGTCCCGTGTTAACTGTAGAGGGTCTGTTCCAAGATCTCCAGTAGATCCTGAAACCGTAGACAGTAGGGAGCTCTATGTATGCTGTGTATTTTCCTGTACTTACATACTTGTGATAAGGTTTAACTTTGAGACAGAGTTTTGCTTTGTGACCCTCAGAGTGCTGTGGCGTCACAGTTCACAGCAATCTCAGACAAGTGAACTTCTTTCCTCAGCCTCCCAAGTAGACTACAGGTGCCTGCCTCAGCACCCAGTTATTTGTAGAGGTGGGGTCTCACTCTTGCTCAATCTGGTCTTGAACTCCTGAGCTCAGGCGATCCACCCACCTCGGCTTCCCACAGTTCTGGGATTATTATTATTATTTTTTGAGACAGAGTCTCACTTTGTTGCTCTCAGTAGAATGCCATGGGTCATAGCTCACAGCAACCGCAAACTCTTAGGTTCAAGCTATCCTTTTGCCTCATTCTCACCAGTAACTGGCACTCACCACAACATCCGACTGTTTCTAGAGATGGGTCTCAGTCTTGTTCTGGCTGGACTTGAACTCCTGAGCTCAAGCAAGCAGTTCACCCTTCTCTGCTTCCCAGAGTGCTGGGATTACAGGTGTGAGCCGCTGTGCCCAGCCCTGGTTTAACTTACAAATTAGGCACAATAACCAATAAATAGAACAATTGCAACTATATATATATAATAAAAGTTTTGTGAAATAGCTTACCAAAATATCTCACTGTCCTATAGTCACCAACTTTCCATACCTTAGCGTAACTGAAATTTGGAAAGCACTGCCACAGAGAAGGGGAGAAATGAGGGGAGCTACTGTTCCCAAAATTGTGAAACTGAAGATGTGCCCCAGAGCTGGGGGATCTACCTAGATCCCCCTATATGAGGAATTTTGTATGCCGTATTGTAAAGAGTAGAGATAATGCAGAAATATGATATTTGGGGAAAGAGAGGCAGTTGACTCAGGAACTGAGGCACCCAGCTTTTGCTTGGTTATTGTATTTGTTTTCTGCTTTAAGATACTGAGATAAAAGGTTGTTGTGTTTGTGTGGTGCTAATTTCAGTAGACTATAACTCACTATAATTTGTAAAAAAGTACATGAATAAAATATATTCTTAGGATGAGGGAGTGGGGCAATTTTGGAGGCTGGGTAAGTCCAAGCCACCTTACTTGATTCTAGCTGCCATTTTTAAACGATGAAAGTACTCAATGAAGTCCTAGGATTGCAGTACGTCCTTCTGCCACTTGGTGGCACTGCAGCATAATACGTAGTGAAAGCTCCGTGGCTCGAAAGCGGGAAACCACCTGAAGTCTTAGTAAACCAGATTGTTATTCCTTTCTTTATATTTGTTAATGCCTCGTTTTTCTTTTTAATTTTTATTAATATTAACATACAGGGAAAGGTTTTGTCCTAATTTTCTTTTTTTTTTTTTTTTGTAGAGACAGAGTCTCACTGTACCGCCCTCGGGTACAGTGCTGTGGCGTCACACGGCTCACAGCAACCTCTACCTCTTGGGCTTCCGCGATTCTCTTGCCTCAGCCTCCCGAGCAGCTGGGACCACAGGCGCCCAACACAACGCCCGGCTATTTTTTGGTTGCAGTTTGGCCGGGGCTGGGTCCGCCACCCTCGGCATATGGGGCCGGCGCCCTACTCACTGAGCCACAGGCACCGCCCTTGTCCTAATTTTCTAACTGCTAGTTAAACCTGGGCTGGTATCTGGAGCACTTCTGTTTGCTCACTTTTAAGTTGTACAGGTCTACCATGGATGCTTACCGTTGAGTTGCCAATAGCGTTTTTATTTGGCTTATTATAGCATTCCTGCAGTTATGTTATTATTTCATTATACATGGCAGTCTACAGGTGTTTTGTTATAGCAGAATCTGGCACAAATGGGACTGTGTATGTGGGCTGAGCCTACGGCAGCTTGGGCAAACAAGCTTCTCAGGGAGAGGCTATAAATAATCACCAGGAGAAAGCTAAGGACAATCTTAAGTAATTTTCAGTCTCTTCTTGGTTCACCTTTATTAATTTGCTTATTTATGAAGAATTTTATTCAGTCAAATAGATTTAGGGCCATCAGAAGACAAAATTACAACAAAATTAAAGATCGGAGCTGGCTTTGTTTCCAATTCTAGAATCAGGCAGCACTTCAGTCCATAAAATAGAGATAATGTTTTGAACAGAGGAGCTTGGAGTTTTTTTTTTTTTTTTTTTTTTTTAGGAATAAGGGCCCCGTCCCCCTGGCTGGGGTGCAGCAGCCTAATCATAGCTCACTGTAGCCTTGAACTCTGGGTGTAAGCAGTCCTCCTGCCTGTTTCCCAGTGGCGGGGATTATAGGCATGCACCACCACATCCAGCTAGTTTTCAACCCTTTTTGAAGAGATGGGGGTCTCACTACTTTGTCTAGCCTGGGCACAGAAAAGGTTGGTTTTAAAGACAGAAAAGGACCGAAGAAAGCAGAAATGGAAAACGAAACACAAACTGGTTGTTTCAGTTACTTTCCCTGCAAAGGTTAAAGCAGGGGTCCTCAAACTTTTTAAACAGGGGACCAGTTCACTGTCCCTCAGACCATTGGCAGGCGGGACTATAGTTTAAAAAAAAAAACTATGAACAAATTCCTATGCACGCTGCACATATCTTATTTTGAAGTAAAAAAACAAAACAGGAACAAACACAATATTTAAAATGAAGAACAAGTAAAGTTAAATCAACAAACTTACCAGTATTTCACTGGGAACTATGGGCCTGCTTTTGGCTAATGGATGGTCAATATCCGGTTCCATATTTGTCACTGCTAGTCGTAACAAGTGATGCGAGTGTGCATCAGTTAGTCCCGAGACTGAGAGGAGGAGTTGAGAGACACAGAGAAGGAGGAGAGTTGGAGAGGGGGGTGCACATTCCACACACGTGCACTGCGGGCCGGGACAGTCTGCTGCTAAGCAGGACAGGCTGCGGTGGCAAAAACACGGTGGGCCGGATAAATGTCCTCGGGCCGCAGTTTGAGGACCCCTGGGTTAAAGCAAAGGGGACTTCCATATAGTGTTTAGAACTGGGCCGTTGGGGATTTGGCTGTTACCTCTTTCTCTTCTGATTCCTTGAAGGCCACATAAAAACTTAGTTTCTGTTTGGGGACATGAGACTTCAGCATGAGTAACTTCAATTTGATTTGCTCTGTTGGGTCCAACTGGGGCAGGGGATGAGTCCAAAGCATGGCCTCCTGTGAATTTAGTTTAATAGGACAAAGATGTGAAAAGTGTTTCCTAGATATTTTTGAAGGCAGAACAGCCTCGGTGTAGTTTTGTTGTCATTTGTGGTAAAACACCAGCTGTTCTTGAGAATAAGCAAATGATACTTGGCAGTTCACTTGTTGTTTGACGATTTCATATTGCGGCTTATTTGGCAAAACAATGTTTTGTTGTAATGAAGCTGACTTTAATATGCATTTGTATGATTTAATTGATAGAATTTGTAAAGGGAAACTACTCATTGGCTTAGTCTATATCTTTTGATAGGCTTATAGGACAGAATTTCTTTTTTGTGTGTGTGTGTGTAGAGACAGAGTCTCACTTTACTGCCCTCGGGTAGAGTGCCGTGGCGTCACACGGCTCACAGCAACCTCCACCTCTTGGGCTTACAGGATTCTCTTGCCTCAGCCTCCCGAGCAGCTGGGACTACAGGCGCCCGCCACAACGCCCGGCTATTTTTTTTGTTGTTGCAGTTTGGCTGGGGCTGGGTTTGAACCCGCCACCTCGGCATATGGGGCCGGCGCCCTACTCACTGAGTCACGGGCACCGCCCAGGACAGAATTTCATTGTCTTTCTGTGCTGGTTCTCTTTAGGTAATTTTTTTTTTTGAGACAAAGTCTCACCTTGTTACCCTGGGTAGAGTGCCGTGGTGTCACAGCTCACAGCAACCTCAAACTCTTGGCCTCAGCCTCCTGAGTAGCTGGGACTACAGGTGCCCACCACAATGGCCCACCACAATGCTGGCTAGTTTTTCTATTTTTAGTAGAAATGGAGGTCTTGCTCTGGCTCTGGCTCTGGCTCAGGCTGATTTTGAACTCCTGAGCTCAAGAAATCTACCCACCTCAGCCTCTTAGAGTGCTGGGATTGCAGGCG
This sequence comes from Nycticebus coucang, assembly GCF_027406575.1. Classification (NCBI taxonomy): domain Eukaryota; kingdom Metazoa; phylum Chordata; class Mammalia; order Primates; family Lorisidae; genus Nycticebus; species Nycticebus coucang. Next base: position 12,557,256 of record NC_069796.1, read on the forward strand.
TGAGCTACTGCACCCAGCCTAGGTAACATTTTTTAAAAAACGTTTTACGTGGGGATTTTAATGTGATAATGTTTGAGAAGTTAATGTTGTTTCTTTTTCTTTTTTTTTTTGAGAAGTTAATGTTGCTTTATGTGCCAGGAAAATTAACAATGTATTACACATAGTTAATAATACAGTACATAGATTTGATTCACAGAAAGTATGGTATTAAAATTGTGTTTGAAGTTTGTACATGTAAGTCAGCTATTAAAACTTATTTAAGAGTGAATGCCAATTTGAGAACAAATCTATCTTTGTCACTTGTAGAGTTGGGCGGCACCATGTCTCTTGTTTTATTCTGGGTCTGGTGGTTTGGTTTAAAGCTGTCTGTGTTAGTGCTGGTGGCCCTTTTCATTTGCTTCGTTCCGTACCACTTCCTCCCACGTATTTCTTCAGTCATAGCCATTCCCAGCTTTCTAAAAGGAACGCCATTTTCTTCTTAATGTATGCAGTAAACTCTTGCTGATCTTTTAAATCTTAGCTCCAGGTTGTCCAGCAGAATAAGATTCTGTCCATGACAGACTTCCAAAGGTGACCACCCTGACACTCTCACACCTCTACTGAAGGCTGAGTTAGGGGCCCTCTTCCTACCTCTTAACTCTTAAACATCATAATACAATTACTTTTTTCTTTTTTATACTTAATTCCTTAAAGGACAGTGCTTGTTTTATTCATTACTGAATTGGCTGCCTAGGACAGTGTTACTTATGAAGCGCACAGTACCTACTGGAATGAACGTACTAAAAAGAGCTAAACATTTTGGTCGTACACTGCTCCATAAAAATTACATTATTAATGAGATAATTTCAAATAGGAAAGTATCTAGAGTAATACAAAGAGTAGACCCCTGTTAATGTTTTGCTATATTTGTGTATGTGTATATGGTTTTTATTATTGCTGAATTAGTTAAGAGTAAATTGCAGACATAATGCCCCTTTATGTATAAATATATACTTCTGCATATCTTTTAAAAACAAGGAATCCTCCCAGGGTAATTACAGTGTAATTATCTAATTCACGAATGTAACATTGATGTTATCCAATGGACAGTTCCTATTCAAGTACACTAATTGCCCATTATGGTCTTTTCTATGGTTTCCACCCAAACACACATCCAGAATCCTATCTCGGCTCATTTAGTACATTTGTATTTAATTGACATGTCTGAACAGTCTCCTTTGAACTGAAACAGTTCCTTTGCCTTTTAGTACCTTTTTTGTTTAGTTAGATGCTATTTCTAACACACAGATAATAGGCTGTGCCCACAAGGAGTTTAGATAATAGTTTACTTTTAGCATAGTTTCTAATTATTACACAGATAGACATGACTAGCCATGTACACTTCATTTGAGTAAATGAGGTATTCATTCAAAGAAGGAAACTAGAGATTAAGTAAAAATAGGATTAAGAGCCATATGTAAATTATTTTTTAGACCTTTTTCTGTTGAAGCTAAAATACATCAAGTACACTCAACAGTTTATTAATTTTTATGTGTATATACCTATGAAACCACCACTCAGCTCAAATAGAGCACACTTCCAGCACCTCAGAAGAGGTCTGCCTGCTGCTTCTCAATCAGTACTTTCTCTACACTTACAAAAGGGACTCTCCATTTACCTTCTGTTACTGCTGATTAGTTTTGCTTGTTCTTTCTCTTTTTTTTTTTTTTTTTTTAATTTATTTTTGAGACAGAGTTTCACTCTGTCACTCTGGGTAGAGTGCTGTAGCATCACCATAGCTCACAGCAACCTCAGTCTCTTGGGCTCAGGTGATCCTCCTGCTTCAGCCTTCAGAGTAGCTGGGTCTACAGGTGCCCACCTCAACACCTGGCTAGTTTTTCTGTGTTTTTTAGAGACGGGGTCTTGCTCTTGCTCAGGCTGGTCTCTAACTTCTGAGCTCAAACAATCCACCTGCCTTGGCCTCCCAGAGTGCTAGGACTATAGGTGTGAGCCACTGCACCCGGCTTCTTCTTGTTCATGAGCTTCATGTAAATACAATTTTGCTATAGTTGCTGTTTTTTTATGTGTGTGTTTGGTTTCTTTGGATCAGTACAATGCCTGTGAGATTCATCTTGTTGCACATCCCATATTCATAGTTGCTTTTTATTGCTCTCTGTAGTATTCCAGTGTACAAATAGTACCCCAGGTCTTTGTCCATTTCTTATACATTGGATGTATCCAGTCTTTGCTGCTGGGAGAGAAGCTGCTGTGCCTCTTTCTTGTATATGTTCTCTGGGAAAGGAGCCCGCGTTTCTCTAAGACTGGACTTGGGGTGAGTCACAGGGAGGTGACTGCCAATGATCTCCCAAACAGTTGTACCCGTTTACATTCCCAGTAGCAGAGTGTGCTGCACCCTGGCCATACATCCAATTGTCAGATTAAAAAATTCAGTTCCTCCAGTGGGAAGGAAATGGTATATGCTTGTGGTTTTTAACGTTTTCCTGAAGTTTAATAATTTTAGCGTCTTGTCACATTTGTTCTCAGTGGCCATTAGAATATCCCCTTTTATTAAGTATCCACTTACATATTACCCAGTTGTAAAAGTCTAGCTGTTTTCTTGTGGGCCTGTATCTGTGTATATTTATGAGTTTTTAATGTATTTTAGGTATGAATATGTGGTGTCTTCTGTCATGTTTTTCCTTTGGCTCTCTGAATGGGTCTTTAACGAAGAGAAACAGTTTCATATATTGACGTATAAACTTTCAGGTGAACTATTCTTAATTGTTACAACTGTAAATCTAATAATCCATTAAGATTGATTTATCAAACATTTTTTAATCTCTGTCTCAAGACGTGGATTAGACCTTAGTTTCAAAGAAAGAGAAGCAAAGCATCGGAACCTCAGCTCTAAGAAGACGCTCAGACAGCATGTGCGAGTTATAAGATCAAGCCGCATGATTTGATGGTCTTCTGTATGTGAATTTTAAGATTTGGGAAGGCAGAAAGCCCTGAGTCCTCCTATCACTGAGCATTCGGAATTTTGTTCTGAGAAAGGCGTATAGTTTTGGCGTGTTGAATGTCAGTGTACTTTTTCTTTGTAGACCCAAAGTACCAGATGGTGATAATGAGAAATAGACGGGTAGGACACGAGAACTTTCTTTTTATCAGTATCAACGTTTGTACTTCTGTACCTGTTCTGCCATTTCCAGAAATAGTAAATACAAATAATGTCTCCTCTTTATAAAATTTTTGTCTCTGAAATAAATTTTAATGAACTGGAGATCTAATGGCTAAAAGTAAAAATTTCGTCCACATTTGTTTTTCCAGGTCTTTGAAGAAACTGGTTTTGATATCAAAGACTATATTTGTAAGGATGATTACATTGAACTTCGAATCAATGACCAGCTTGCTCGTTTGTACATCATTCCGGGAGTTCCAAAAGATACAAAATTTAACCCGAAAACCAGAAGAGAAATTCGGGTACGTAACAATTGCTAGTATTTTTGGGTTGCTGGACAGTATCCTAATTGAATAAAGTAGGGAATTTCTTTTAGAAACTCCTTCATAATTAATTAACTGAATGAATCATTTTCTTTTGTGTTTCAGAACATTGAGTGGTTCTCCATTGAGAAATTGCCTTGTCATAGAAATGACATGACCCCCAAATCCAAACTTGGTTTGGCACCTAATAAATTTTTTATGGCCATTCCTTTTATCAGGTATGTTTATATTTCTCGAAAAATAAAAATAACCTTCATGATTCTTTCTGTAGCCAGATTTTATTTTATTTTATTTATTTATTTATTTATTTATTTTTGTGGTTTTTGGCCGGGGCTGGGTTTGAACCCGCCACCTCCAGCATATGGGACCGGCGCCCTACTCCTTGAGCCACAGGCGCTGCCCTGTAGCCAGATTTTAAAAGTGAATTCTTCTGTTTTTGTTTTTTGAGACAGTCTTTTTCTGTTGCCTGGGCTGTAGTGTGGTGGCATCATCAACCACACAGCAACCTCAAACTCCAGGCTCAGACCATCCTCCTCCCTCAGCCTCCCAGAGTAGCTGGGACTACCGGCCCATGCCACCACACCTGCCTAATGTCTCTATTTTCTTTTTAGAGATAGAGTCTCACTACGTTGCCCAGGCCTCTCTTGAACTCCTGGCTTCAAATGATCCCCCTACCTTGGCCTAAAAGTGAATTCTTTTTGTTGCCGTAGGCCACTAAGGGACTGGCTTTCCCGAAGGTTTGGAGATTCCTCAGACAGCGACAATGGATTTTCCTCAACTGGTAGCACACCAGCTAAACCCACTGTGGAAAAATTGAGGTAAAGCAACATATTTATCGAATTCTGGCTTTCTGATTGTTTTTGTGGGATGTGACAGCATTTCGTTCCTGCAGTGTATGGAGGGGCAGGCAGTGTTCCTTTTTATAGTTGCTGTTTTGTTATTGGTTTTACAGATGAAAGAATATTTTTTGAAATGTTTTTTGATAAAATGTAAAAGGTTAGTTAGAGAGGAGCTTCAGGCATGGGTTAAAATAGTACTCAAGAGGATACCAGCTTTTCAGGTGGTTGCACAGAACACCCGGTAAAGAAAAGATGTGTGTTCCCAGCACCGGTTCTCTCTCAAACCCTCCTGCAGAGGTAAAGGGCTTTCTGAAGATGCCTGGTTGGGATGTACTGAGGTCTGTTTTTGTGTAGAGGAGATGGCAAATGCTGGTAAATAATTTGTTAAAGAAGAGTGAAGGCGGGCGGTGCCTGTGGCTCAGTGAGTAGGGCGCCGGCCCCATATGCCGAGGGTGGCGGGTTCAAACCCAGCCCCGGCCAAACTGCAACAAAAAAATAACCAGGCGTTGTGGCGGGCACCTGTAGTCCCAGCTGCTCAGGAGGCTGAGGCAGGAGAATCGCGTAAGCCCGAGAGTAGAGGTTGCTGTGAGCCGTGTGACGCCACGGCACTCTACCCGAGGGCAGTACAGTGAGACTCTGTCTCTACAAAAAAAAAAAAAAAAAAAGAAGAGTGAAGGCTGGGTTGTTTTTTTTCTTTTTTTTTCTTTCCTTAGCATAAATTGTGTATTATAAAGAGTAACTGTCCTATGGACGTGAAATGTGAAGAACATTTTTTTTGCTTGGAACTTAATTACATCCAAATCACGATTATAGAGTAGGCTGGGGAAGTAACTTTGTTAAATAAGCATATAATTTTGTAATCAGCTTGCTAGGACTTTGCCTGTGTTAGCTCCAGAGAGAGAAATTTTTATGTTTTCTCTAATTTGGATGTTCTGCTTTTATCATAGGGCTTCAGAAATTAATAGGAGTAAGCTGCGCACGTACATCAGTAGTTGTGAGTGAGTGCAGTGTTCTGGTTTAGAGGGATGCTGTGGGGACGGGAGCTTAGACCAGATGCCTGCAGATGGCTTTCGGAATCCCCCGCTGTAATCATCAAATTATACACAACAGAAGCAGGTGAAGCAGGGTAGAAAACCTAAGGGAGGCAGGAATGAAGCCAAGATTAACAAGAAACAAACACACTACCAAAAAGTTAAGAAATAATGAGAATGTTTGAAAAAAAAAATTGTTTGTTCATTTTTAGCAGAATCGTCACCATACTGTGGTGTGAGTCCCTTATCTTTTAGTCTAGGGGTCTGGGTAAGGAGATGATAAAGCAACTTTTCTAACCAATTTTTAGGTTTTTATGTGTATTTTTAGGATATAGACTAATGTCTATTCTAATGTGATAGAGGAAATATCTGAATTTATCTAAAGAAAGGATGGAAAGATTGAAATTGTAATTTTTAAATGGGAAAGGAGGAGAACTCTGAAATACCTTGCAACTGACTACGATGTGATTCTTGGGATCTGTGACTTTGGACTGTATTATACATGGACGTGGTAACCCAATGAGATTTGTTATCTTAGTTGCAGACTACTGCACGAGTACAGGCTGTCAGTGTCAGATTCTTTTGCAGAAGAATTTGAAACTGGATTTTTGTTTATTTGCCAATCCCTTGTCTTGTGCCCATTAATTTTTATTTTATTTTGTTTTTGCTTTATGTAAATTTATTTCATGTTAATGTGAGGGTACAAACAACCAGGTGAACATACTTGGTTTTGTTAGGTAGAGCCCCTCTTGTGGTTATGTCCCACACACACAAGGTGTGCCATACACCCCACCTTGTGGGGCCCCTTAATTTCTTGCTTTAGAAAATAACTTAATTCTCAGATCCTCTTTCAGCATGCATGGGATTCATAGCTGACCTGTACAGGATCAAATTCCATGACTTAAACATCTTAGTAAGAGGATGAGTTGCTCGTCCTACTAATAAGGAAAATCTACTTACATTCGTTTCAGCTAAATTTAGAAATGATTATTTTCTTCAGACTTTTGACAATACAGTATAATTACTTATGGGGAGGAGATAGTGTGGATAACTTTTAAATGTCTGGGATGAAATAATAGGTTATGAATTCATTTAAGAAATATTTATTGAATACCAGGCATTTTTCTGTGTGCTAGTGGTAATGTGTAGACAAGGGAGACAGAAGTCTCTGTGCTCTTGGCACTCACGCCCCAGTGCGGGGAGATAGATAATACGTAAGAAAGCAGAGTGTCCGGTCTGTAGAATATTCCATTCCGGGTGGCGCCTCTAACTCTGTGGGTAGGGTGCTGGCCACATACACTGAAGCAGGTGGGTTCAAACCTGGCCCCGGCCGGCTAATCAACAATGACAACTGCATCAAAAAAAAAAAAAGGAAAAAATGGCCAGGCGTTGTGACGGGTGCCTGTAGCCCCGGCTGCTCGGGAGGCTGAGGCAGGAGAGTCATTTAAACCCAGGAGTTGGAGGTTGCTGTGAGCTGTGATGCCACAGCACTCTACCGAGGGCAACATAGTAAGACTGTCTCAAAAAATAAAATAAAAGAACTGTAAGTGAAAGCTTTCTGATTGGATTTCTGTTTTTAAAATCTTGATATCTATAGTCGAACCAAATTCCGCCACAGTCAGCAGTTATTTCCTGATGGTTCTCCTGGTGACCAGTGGGTGAAGCACAGGCAGCCGCTGCAGCTGCAGCAGAAGCTGTGTAATAATCATTTGGAAATATCTGACCTTTTAAAAGCAAAGGTGAGTGACACACAATTCAAATTTCTCAAAAATTTAGACCACTTGGCTTTGAAATCCCTCTAAATCGAGGCACTGCATATTAACAGTTACAGAGCTCTGGATTACCAGTCAAAGGCTGCTGTATTTATGATGATTTGAAGTAGGGCTGAGACTCCTGAACTGCTACAGCTTTGGTATAAATCCAATGAAGTTAAGTAATAGGAGTTAATATCTGACTTCGATATATATGCCGCCAAAATGTTCATTTAAAAACAAATCATGGGGCGGCGCCTGTGGCTCAGTGAGTAGGGCATCAGCCCCATATACTGAGGGTGGTAGGTTTAAAACTGGCTCTGGCCGAACTGCAACAAAAAAATAGCTGTGGGGGGCGGGGTGAGGGAAATATCTGGGTGTTATGGCGGGCACCTGTAGTCCCAGCTACTCGGGAGGCTGAGGCAGGAGAATTACCTAAGCCCAGGAGCTGGAGGTTGCTGTGAGCTGTGTGAGGCCACGGCACTCTACCGAGGGCAATAAAGTGAGACTCTGTTTCTACAAAAACAAAACAAAACAAATCATGGTTCGGTGCCTGTAGCTCAGTGGCTAGGGCACCAGCCACATACACTGGAGCTGGTAGATTCGAACCGAACCTTGGCCTGCCAAACAACAATGACAAATGCAACAAAAAAATAGATGGGTGTTGTGGTGGGCACCTGTAGTCCCAGCTGCTTGGGAATCTGAGGTAAGAGAATCGCTTCAGCCCAAGAGTTTGAGGTTGCTGTGAGCTGTGATGCCACGGCACTCTACCAAGGGCAACAAAGTGAGACTCTGTCTCAAACAAACAAACAAAAATACATGAAAATAAGTCATAAGGAAAATATGTTCCCAATTAAGAAAGACAGGATCTGTTAGCTTTCTTGAGGAAAAAAGTTAAGTGTCTAGTAAAATTTGATTTTCGTTACTGTAACATACAATTGTATCATAGTTTATCCTCTATACTTTTAACGGACAGTTTGCTTGTTTTCAGTTCTGGGATTTAACTAACAATGCTGTTATTTTTAGTATATATCTTTTGGTGAACAGACACAATTCTTTTGTGCAACTAAAAATAACTAAAAGAATTGTTGGATCATTGGATATACCTGTGTTACTGAGTATATACTTGCGAATAATTTTCTCAAGTAGTTTATATCCCTAGCAAAATACATGAGTGTTCTAGTTATTCCACATCTTTAAAGCTTGGTATTATCTGTCTTTTTTAACTATCCATTTGGGGACCACTTTATTTTTTATTTTCATTTTTTTATACTGCATTTGTTAACATTGAAAAACTTGTGTGCTTCACAGGACAGTATCAAATGAGTGAAAACAGCTTACAAAAGGGGAGAAAATAATTGCAAATCATATATGTGATAAGGAATTAACATCTAGAAACTAACATCCTACATTTCTATAAGGAACTCCTAGAACTCAGCAGGAAAAGAACAACCCAATGCAAATTGCAGAAAAGGACAAGATAGTTTTCCAGAGAAGAAATGCACATGGCCTATAAGTTCACAAAATGATGCTCAACATTATTATTGTTGTTATTATTATTATTATTATTATTATTTGCAGTTTTTTGGCCGGGGCTGGGTTTGAACCCACCACCTCTGGCATATGGGGCCAGCGCCCTACTCCTTTGAGCCACAGGCACCGCCCTATTGTTGTTGTTATTAATTGCTTCTTTTACATATTTGTCACACACAGCATTAATCATTAGGGAAAAGCAAATGAGAACCACAGTTAGATATCATTTCTTAACTATTAGGACGGCTATAATAAAAAAATATTAAAAAACCAGAAAATAACCAGAGCTGAGGGGATGTGAAGAACTTGAAGCCCTTGTGCATTCCTGATGGGAAGTAAAATGGTGTTTGTGCCTTGGAAAACAGTTTGAGGTTTCTTAAAAAGTTAAGTGTAAGGGGCAGGTGCGGGGGCTCGTGCCTGTAATCCCAGCACTTGGGGAGGCCAAGGCAGGTGGATTGCCTGAGCTCACAGGTTCCAGACCAGTCTGAGCCAGAGCTAGACCTTGTCTCTAAAAATAGCCAGGCACAAGTGGCTCGTGTATAATCCCAGCACTCTGGGAGGCCAAGGCGGGTGGATTGCTTGAGCTCAGGAGTTTGAGACCAGCCTGAGCCAGAGTGAGACTCCATCTCTAAAGATAGCCGGGCATTGTGGCAGGCACCTGAAGTCTTGAGAAGCTGAGGCAAGAGAATCATTTGAGCCCAAGAGTTTGAGGTTGCCGTGAGCTATGACACCATAGCAATCTACCCAGGGCGACAAAGTGAGACTCTTGTCTCAAAAAAAAAAAAGAAAAGAAAATTGACAAATTAATAGAGACAGAAAGTGGACTAGAGTTACCAGTGGCTAGAGGGAAGGATACAGTTTTGGGTACCAAGTTTGAGATGATGGGAAAAAGTTTGGGAAGTGGATAGTGGCGATGATTGCACAGGTTTGTGGTGATGCTTACTGCTACTGAATTATACACTTAAAAGTGGTTGAAATGGTAAACTTCATGTGTGTTGTACCACAATAAATAATACATAGGCCAGGCATAGTGGCTCATGTCTATAACCCCAGCACTTTGGGAGGCCAAAGCAGGAGGATTGTTTGAGGCTAGGTGTTCTTGTTTTTTTTTTCCTTTGAGACAGAGTCTCACTTTGTCACCCTTGGTAGAGAGTCATGGTGTCACAGCTCACAGCAACCTCAAACTCTTGGGCTTAAGTGATTCTCTTGCCTCAGCCTCCTGAGTAGCTGGGACTATAGGTGCCTGCCGCAACACCTGGCTAGTTTTAGGGATGGGGTCTTGCTCTTGCTTAGGCTGGTCTCAAACTCCTGAGCTCAAGCATCCCCCCGCCTCAGCCTCCCAGAATGCTAGGACTACAGGCGTGAGCCACCATGCCTGGCCAGGAGTTTAAGCATAGCAAGACACATCTCTAAAAAAAAAAAAAAATTAGCTGGATGTGGTGGCACCAGCCTGGAGCCCCAGCTGCTGGGGTGCCGACGCAGGAGGATTGCCTGAGCCTAGGCGTTGGAGATTGTGGTGAGCTGTTATCACACCACTGTAGTCGAGGCAACAGAGTGAGACTGCCTTTAAAAAGAAGGTTCATATGTTTTAGTTTAAACTAGATTTTTTTGCATGGGCAGATTAACTCATGTGAAAGCCGTTTATCTGTCTTAAATGATTTTTTTGGTGACCGTCTTGCTGTGCCTCATGCCAGCATGCCCAGCTAAATTTAAAATTTTCTGTACAGAGGTGATCTTACTATGTTGCCCACGCTGGTCTGGAACTCCTGGCCTGAAGCGTTCCTCGGCCTCGGGATTGCACGCGGAGACCACCGTGCCTGATTTAAAGCAGTTTAAAAACAAGATATACACAACTGCATGTTTAGATTTTATGCCTACATTTAGGAATAATGGCCCAAATTTTAAAGACACCATTTTTTGGTGTTATTTTGTGAAATGAGGTAATTATTTGATAGTACCTATTTAATAACTTAAAGCAGCTTTTTAAGGTAGTGGCTGATTCCACGTGCTGCCTATTTCCTGCCAGTGTGCCTCGGTGTTCCCTCACAGAGAGCTTCTGTTTGTGTATGTTTATGTTCCCAACAAAATCTGTAAGCAGAAGTAGGGTAAGGCAGCAGGTGTGGAAAGGTCGCTGGGGACTGTTGTACTTGCTATTTCATACTTCAAGAGGAATCTTGCCTTGTGAAGCCTTATCTTCTAAAAGGAAACATTGAGATGGTGATTTATGAAAATTGGCGGGGCAGCGCTTGCTGGAAACTCGCTAGAACCAGTAAACAAAGTCATGGGAATGGGGTCTTTTGTGCTGTTACCTTATACGCGCATGCTTCATTTCTTACTGGAAAAACAGAATCAGAGTCTACGAGGAAATGGCAGAAAACAGTATCAAGATTCACCTAATCAAAAGAAGAGAACGAACGGGTTCCACAGCCAGCCAGCCAAGCAGCAGAACTCCTTGATGGTAAGAGCACAGCCACTGTGCTAACTGGGCAGTTGGTCCTTTTTAAGAGTGGAGCAAGGGCTCCGTCCAGGCACAGTAATGTTACTGCTTTGATCTTCTTTTAATTGACACATTACTGTTGCATGACTTTTTTTTTTTTTTTTTCTGAGACTGAATCTTCCTCTGTTGCCAGGGTAGAGTGCTGTGGCATCATAGCTCTCAGCAACCTCAAACTCCTGGGATTAAGTGATCCTTCCACCTCAGCCTCCTGAGTAGCTGGGACTACAGCCCGCCACAGCCCCAGCTAATTTTTTCTATTTTTGAGAGAGATGGGGTCTTGCTCTTGCTCAGGCTGGTCTCAAACTCTCTGGAGCTTACTCCTGCCTCTGCCATCGGGGGTGCTCGGGTTACAGGTGTGAGCTGCTGTGCCTTCCTATATTGATAGGCTTTTTATGGCGCTAAATTGTGCACTGTTATGCTCACAGTAAAAATCTCTTTTGATGCAACTGCACATCTATCTTCACTTTTTCTGTGGCTTTTCACATTTTACACTGTGTAGGCAGGGAGTGGTGGCTCACGCCTTAATCCTAGCATTGTGGGAGGCCAAGGTGGGAGGATTTCTTCAGTTTAGGAGTTTGAGACCAACGAGTGAGACCCCGTCTCTACTAAAAACAGGAAAATTAGCCAGGCATTGTGGCAGGTGCCTGTAGTCCCAGGTACTCGGGAGGCTTGAGGCAGGATCACTTGACCTGGGAGTTCGAGGTTGCTGTGAGCGAGGCTGATGCCACTGCCCTCTGTCCTAGGCAAGAGAGTGAGGCTCTGTTTCAGAAACCAACAACCGAAAAACCAATTTACAGCGAGACCTGTTCTCTAGAGCAGTTTTTTGGCTAACTATTCTGTTTATATTTTTCTAAATATTTTGTATTAATTTAATGAAGTTAAAGATTTGGGAAAAGTTTATAATGTGTCTTTACTCCTTCAAGTTGATGGAGAGTTTTAAACATCTGAAGCTGTGCCATTCTCATAGAGGAGGCCTGCAGACAGATAGTGATACTGAACACTTCAAGGCATTTCCTTTCATTCTTTTATGTAGTTTGTGTTCCAGAAGCTAATACATAACTAAGGGTCTCCTTGCCTTTTTTTTTTAAGTCCTGACTGATATTTAATGTTGGATTTTCTTATTGTAGCTTCACCTACTTTTCATTTGTTCAGCGGGGAGTCATGGTAATAATTTCAAATTTTCAGCAAAAACATTTTGCCTGAATTCTTTGGATGCTGTTTATTGAACTTGAGGTGCAGTGATTCAGTAGGTGTATGTTGGAGGTTGGTTTATTAGCAGACTTTTTGCCCCTACTGTTATTTTACTTTTCTCTGATTAAAGTAGTGACAAGAACAAAGGAGACAATATTAATAGACGCTTAAAAGGTTTTAAATAAAATTCCACATCGGTTTCTAACAAAAAATGAGACAGGTAGTTTTTTAAAAAGAAAGTTAATGGAGAACAAGTATGTGAATACTTTATAAGAGAAAACAATAGTGATAAATGTAAAAAATGCGAAGCCGTGTGTGTCGTCAAAGAATATAAATTCAGATGGGATCCCACTTTCCCTTCCCAAGCCGCAAAGACGAAATGTTAATAACACCCAGTTCTTTTTTTTTTTTTTTTTTTGCAGTTTTTGGCTGGGGCTGGGTTTGAACCCACCACATCCGGTATGTGGGGCTGGTGCCTTAGACTCCTTGAGCCACAGGGACTGCCCAACCCAGTTCTTGATTATTGAATGTATGGACAACATGTAAAAATTACTAGTTGGTACAACCTAGAGAGAGTTTGGCTGTATCAGAATTCTAAAAAAGTACCTACTGGCCAGGCTCATGCCTAGAATCCTACCACTTTGGGAGGCTGAGGCAGGAGGATCACTTGAGCCCTGGAATTCAGTGTTATAGTGAGGTATGATTGGGCCCCTGCACTCCAGCAAGACTTTGCCTCTTAATTAAGAAAAGCAACAACAGAAACACTTATTCCCTAGAAGGAGAATTTAAAGAATGTTCATCCCCTTATTCTTCATACTAATGAAAAGATAGAAATGATCTAAGTATTCAAGAATGTTATTAAATGTAGACTACCATGAAGTCAGTAAAAATGACAACTTAGGTTTTATTTATTGAAAAAAGTAATTTGTTCACAGTGTATTAGATTGTATTTATGGTTTTTTTTTTTGATATTTATCGCAGTTTTCTTTTTTTTTTTTTTCTTGAGACACTGTGTCACCCTCAATGGAATGCTATGGAGTCACAGCTCACAGCAACCTCCAACTCTTGGGCTTAAGTGATTCTCTTGGCTCAGCTTCCCAAGTAGCTGGGATTACAGGTGCCCACCACAATGCCCAGCTATTTTTTTGTTGTTGTCATTGCTGTTTAGCAGGCCTGGGCTGGGTTCAAACACGGTTGCCTTGGTTTATGTGGCTGGTGCCCTAACCACTGAGTATGGGTGCTGAGCCTCAGACAGTGTTTTAGATTTTAAAAGTTATAGGATGGTAGTTTTTATCATAATTCCATTTAAAATTTATACAGTTTTGTGAAAATATATGAATACATCTATATCTTCATGGAAAAAAATGCTGGAAAGATGTACACCCCAATGTTAATAGTAATTAGCTCAAGAGGAGAAATGTGATCAATAATGGTGATTATATTCCCGGTTTAATTTTCTCTGTGAGAAATTTTATAATATGGCTCCTGATTTTTAATAAGTTAAATAACAGGAGATTGTGTGTATGTGTATTTTATTTTTAATAGAAATGTGAAAAGAAACTTCATCCGCGAAAACTTCAGGATAATTTTGAAACAGGCAAGTCATTTTCTGTCTTATTAAAATCTCTGCCTTGTGTGATTTGGTCAGGTTTTAGCTAACTTTGATTTAAATGGCATATGTGATGAACTGTGGTTGTTAGGCAAGAAGAGTTAAGCGCTTATGTTCTGTAGAAAGAGTCTTTATATGTGAAGATGTCTAAATATGAAACTAGCTAAAGTGAATTTGTGACTTTAAGCCTTCAGGCAATGCATGAACATAGTAAATAATTCTTAGCTGCAGAGTAGAAAGAGCCAGGTATTTGAAAGGTGAGGAACCTCATTCTCAGGTACCTGTAAGGGATGTGCTGACTTCAGAAGGGGGGCATTTTCTCTCTTTTTGGAGGTGATGATGATCAACATTTAAAGGTGGTTCTAAGGATAGCTTTCATGACAGTGATGTTTGTAATTTCTCTTTCCTCAATTACGAAAAGCAGGTGTGTCGTCTGATTTGGAAAGTAATTTTAGTAAATGTAGAATGCTCTTTGGTAATACTGTTTTGTTTTTTTTTTTTTTTTTGTAATACTGATTTACTAGGTATCATTTAGAAGGGTTCCTTAGGTGCTATTTTGAATTGTATGAAATTTCCTGTGAAATAGATATGCATTTATTTACCACCTAAACTTAAGGGTTTTATATAGAAAAGTCAAAGAAATGAAAAGCAATGTTATATTCCTTCTTTATAATACTGTCTGTGATTTAAACAAGATGAAAGCTTTATTTATTTATGAATGACAAGACTCTCACTCTGTTGCCCAGGCTAGAGTGCCGTAGTGTCAGCCTAGCTCACAGCAACCTCAAACTCCTGGGCTCAAGCGATCCTCTTGGCTCAGGTTCCTTAGGAGCTGCGACTACAGGTGCCTGTCACTACACCCAGCTAATTTTTTCTGTTCTATTTTTAGTAGAGACAGGAGTCTTGCTCTTGCTCAGGCTGGTCTCAAACTCCTGAGCTCAAGGGATCCTCCCACCTTGGCCTCCCAGAATGCTAGGATTTCATGGGTGAGCCACACCGATAAAAGCTATTTTAAAAGAGATGAAAGCGATATTTAAAGCCTGTTTATGACAGTTAAGCCTAACTGTAGGAACTGTCATTGAGTTTAGTTGGAAGTGGTCCCATGGGTTTATTTATTTATTTATTATTATTTTTTTTTTTTGGGTGTTTTGTTTTTTTTTTTGGCCGGGGCTAGGTTTGAACCTGCCACCTCCGGCATATGGGACTGGTGCCCTACTCCTTGAGCCACAGGCGCCGCCCCATGGGTTTATTTTTGCTTTTATTTTATTTTTACCTGTATTTTGGTGTCATCCAAAACTCAAAAGCATTGCTAAGCCCAATGTTCAGGAGCTTTTCCTTTTTCTCCCCTGGTTCTTCTGGGTTTCAGGTCTAACACTGACGTCTTAACCCATTTTGAGTTTGTTTTTGTGTACAGTGTAAATAAAGATCCGGTTTCTTTTACTTGTGGACATCCAGTTGTCTCAGCACCATTTACTGAGTTTCCCCTCATTGGAGTTCTCCCATAGAGAAGTTAGGGGAGTAGAAACTCTTGATAGGATTTTTTTTCCCCTGGCCACCTTGGATGGTGGAGACATGATATGCTGATAGTTAAATCTAATTAATACATACTCAGAAATGAGTTATTTAAGCTGATTATATTTAGAAACTTTAAAGAAGACACAGAATATAACTCAGTATATCTAGCACTGTGGGGCATGAGGTGGATAAATAAAACTCGGTGCTGTCTTGAGGAAGAGGTACAAGTTGTCCTAGGAGGCCTCATTTCACACTTCACTTCCTGCCTCTGTCACTTGATGTCCATTCCACTCCAACTTTTCTGGCCAGGTCCCCGCTCTGTTTAAAAGAAAAAACGAGCCCAGATAATTTAGAGTTGTTTTGTACTGTGATTTGGAAAATTTGGATTTTTTTTCTTTAGTTTGATATATTCCTGGAAGACTTACTAAACTCTAGCTTTATTTTTCTAGAATTATAATCTTTGTAATTTTTACAGGGTAATTGTACTGTTTATGGCGCTTTGTTTTTTGATCTCTGACAAGAAGGTTCCAATATGTTTGTACAAAATACAAGTAAAAGGGGTAAAGTTATGCCTGGGTTTGAAGGCAAGGGAATGCCAACAGTGTTAAAGACATTAAAATTTTGAATATTCGTCAGTTGAGCACCAGTTTAGGAAAAGGAAAATATGTATCTCGGCCGTTCTACTTGGGGTTAAATTTAGAGTATGGAAAGATAAATGTGTACTGTCTATGAATTCCTTTATACAAAAGGCTAAGGGCAATGTTTAATTTTTTGCTAAGGTTACTGAGCTTATTTTTTTAATTTCTTAAACAGATGCTGTTTATGACTTACCTCGCTCCAGTGAAGACCAGTTGCTGGAACATGCCGAGGGGCAGTCTGTGGCATGTAATGGACATTGCAAGTTCCCCTTCTCATCCAGAGCCTTTTTGAGTTTCAAGTTTGATCATAATGCTATAATGAAGAACTTGGACCTTTGATAGCAGCAGACATAGAAGTCCCAAGGTCAGAGACCCATTGTACTGAGTGTCTCCTCAAGCCTTACCTTTCTCAGGTGTTTTAAAGAAATGCAGGGAGGCAATGTTTCTGAAGAGATTTTTTGGTGCAGAAGAAAAAGTGGAAAGAAAACTTGAGTTTGCACTGTAAACACATTTATAATCTTTCATGCAGATTTACCTTTTCAGTGTTTGGTACAAGTTCAAATTGCTTTTATTAAGGGCATTTATTTTATGTCACTGTGGGCTTTATTTTGCATTCTGGCCAAGAAAATAGTGTTTTGGGTTATCAAGTAGCCAAGTTAATGGGAATGCTCTGTCTGCCTATCAGAGTGATTATAGTTAATAGTTTACTTATTGAAATTTTTAAAAGAAACTTAAAATACCAATTGTTAAATGAACGCAAAAGCTGAAGTGTCACAGATGTCAAGATGGTACATCATCTACTTTGGTGGCATTTTGTTCATTCCCCTGCTTCTAATCTCTGATCTCTGTTTGCAGTTCTGTTGAAGGGATTTATTTAGAGCCAGCTTCTGCAATATAATGTTCATGTTCAGAATGAACCTTAGCACTTCATAAGGACAAAGTCTGCAGCCTGGAGGGGGGTTGAGTTGAGGAGGCGTTCCTGCTGTGTTTTGAGTCATGTGGCAGGGCAGTTAGTAGTAGACCCGTAGGACTGCTGGAGAGCGGGGCAGGGGGAGCTGCCCAGCCATGGTCACGTTGGGTCGGGTTTTTACTATCTTGCCTCCAACCCTTTAGTATTACACAATGATTTTGTTCTTGTGGAAATTTCTTTTATATCCCAGTAGTGTAAATATGTATGGAAAACTGACATTATCAAGTTTTATATCACATCTCAGTGTTGATCTATGGAAACTGATGGTATATTAGGTTCCAATTTGCAATAGTAGCAGAGACTGACAGGCTTTGATTGGCATGCGGAAGCCCCTGGATGATGGAATGGGGAAGGGGTGTGCAGTTTACCAAGTACAAATAATGCGTTTCACTAGGTTACCCTTGTGCATGTTACATGAAGGTAGCATACATCAGTCCTAGGAATGTATTTTGTTCCTTCAGGATTCTTAAATCCAAGTAAAGGATATCAGCACCCATTTTAAGGAGTATTTCAGCTATAGGTGAGGACAATCACCAGGGCTTTATGGAGCTTTAGTGTTCTGGCTGTGTCTGATCTCACTGAAGGTATTTCTTGGGGGTGGTGGAGGGTGTTTGAGAGTGTGTGTGGGGTGTGTGCGTACGCGCATCGTGCTTTTATCATGTGACTTAAATTTTTTTTTACAGTGGTATCCACAAAATATTTCTCTGCTTGTAAATGTTATTGCAGAAATCTTTATTCTGTACAGGTAACCTGTTTAATAGGGGTTCTACTCAACCCCATGGGACTTTGAACAGAAGGGCTTTTGTAAGGAATTCACTTGGTAGTACTTTGCTTTAGCTTTTAAAGGAGAAATTTTATTTATTGATGAAAGTGTCACCCTTTTGGTGCTAAGCAGGAGAATCCACAATTAGGGCAGCGTGTATAGAATTATGTTACTCGGTATCCTGCATCTTTTAATGTGACAAATTCGTGAATCCTTCTGTGACCTTTGATTTTTAATGGGTTATATGATTGTGTTTGGAAGCTCTTAACTGTTCTTTTCCGAAATACGGCTGCTTTGCTTGGGTCTCCTTGAGCCATATTTATAGTTGGTCCCAGCATTCCAGATTTCTATTAAATTGTTAAGAGAGTGAAAACATAGTTTGCCTGGCAGATGAATAATTTTCACTCGTGAACTGTCATTTGGAAACCATTTAATTTTTAGTGTTTTTTTTTTTTTTTGTATGTGTTTTTTAAGTGAGTAGTTTGGTCAGTCTTTCTAGTGCCTGTAGAGTTGGATTTTTCAGCTCTCAATACTGAAGCAAAAGAGATTAGTTACCAGAAGTATGGCCTCTAATGGAGTCGAACCTTTTCAAGAACCAACAGCTGGTCTTTATGGTCACAGCAGTTTAACGAGGGTTCACTGTCATTGCTGTTGTGCTGCTTCATTTAATGCACTGTGGAACAAAGTAAGGGCATGTTGGGGTGCGCTTAGGATAACTTTAGGCTTTTAGCTGTCTTGACAGTTTGGGGTTACAGAGTTAAAAGATGTACGTTAAAGTTTATGTGATATATATGATGTGACTTTACTATGCAGAGAATGTTTTCAGTTGGGTGTACCCGTTTTACGTACACCTACTGTGCTCATTCCCTCGAACCTGCGTGTGCGTTCCTCAGGGTCGAGATACCTGGGAAAGGCCATGCTTAGCACAGAACTGGATTTCTCCTCTGAGAGGTGGTCGCATGGTTTGAGGAAATCAAGTAGTGTTCTGAATATGCAATAGTTTGCTTCTACTGAGTGCTGCATTTTAAGAAGCTAGATGAGAGGAATAGTGTGGCTTCATGATGTTTTATGCCTTTGAGAGAGATATAAGTCTTAGAATTCGCTTTTTAAATGTTCTTAGGTTCCAGCCTTTATATGTTCCAAAGTGCAGTGCACTGTGAATCTTTTATTTTTTAAAAACTTTTAGTAGGTGCTTTTATGTATAACTCTGATGATTTATAAGATGATAAATGAATTGTTTTTGTACTTAACCATAGTAATCCAAAAGATAAGGGTATGGTTTACATGCTTTTCACAAATTTTTATTAAGAAATAGCAAGTGAAATGGTTTAGGATTTCAAATAGTGATACCCTCTTGAGACATGAGCATCTGCTGAGGTCTGAGGCCCTCGTAGAACTCTTTTAGCCTGGGTGTAATTTGATTAAAGGTGCTGGGAAATTAAGTTGGATTTTTGTATTCATGTATAAAAGAAAGCCTCCCAAATGCTGTCAAAGAAATTATGGTCATTGCTTGCTGTTTTGAGCTTTGAATATTTTTCTATTAAGTATCAATTCATAAGTACAGATAATGAAAATATGTAGCAAAATTAATTTTATGCTATAAGAGTGGGTTGGTACTTTTAAAGGCTTTAGTGTGTTATTTGTGTGTTATGTCAGATAAAAAAGATTTCAGAGTGTGGTGGCTCACGTCTGTAATCGTAGGACTCTGGGAGGCTGAGGCGGGAGGATCACTTGAGGTCAGGGGTTTAAGACCAGTCTGAGTGAAAGGGAGACTGAGACCCCATCTCTACTAAAAATTGAAAAAAATTAGCCAGTGTGGTGGCACGCGTCTGTAGTCTAAGCTACTCAGGAGGCTCAGGCAAGAAGATTGCTTAAGCCTAGGAGTTTGAGGTTGCTCTGAGCTATGATGATGCCACTGCACTCTAGCCAGGGTGACAGAGCCAGACTCTGTCTCAAAAGGAAAAAAAAAGATTTCACATCTAAATGAATAACATTCTTCCATTATAGGAATTAAATTCTTCTATAAAACTCAACAGAAAGGTAAGGTCTGAGTACATGTGTGCATTAAAAACATTTCACTACCTATTTTCTTACATGTATTTTTAACTTTTGGGTTTTTTTTTCCTTTAAAGTCTCTAACAGTAACTTAGTAAGAAAAGCAAAGTGAATTATAAAATTAGACTTTTTGCCAAGTTATTTCTTATTAAGAAACCATCTCGGCATTTTTTCTTTATTTTTGTATTGGTGGACTTCCCTGCTCAGAGATTTTCTTGATTGATATCTGTGGTGTTTCTACATCCTCTGAGGCAGTATTTTCTTTGTATATTTATCATAGTTATTATAAAGTCAGACTCACTATCGTTTTCTTCTTGGTAATTTTGACTTGGATTGTTTTCTAGTCTGGGGGAAGGGGTTCATATGTATTGTTGTAGCTTTAGATTAGTGATAAGCAAGACACCATTATTTTTTCTAAAGGTATCCTATCCTTTACATACCTGTCTCTAGGGAAACAAGTGTTAGTAAAACAACAGTTTTGTCAGATCTTATTCTTGACAGGTTGATAAAGTCTAGTTAGAGTTTCTCATTTTGTATTATGTCCTAAGAATTTAAAGTGCATTTGTATAGTTGCCAAAAAAGTCTACAGATGAGATTATAATGGGCTTCCTCCGCATCTTCCTGGGAACAAGCTGCTTTTAAAGTCTGTGTTCCTGTGTAGGGGATGCGAGAGATTGCAAGTGGACAGCACAGGCTTTGTCTGATGCCTTGAAAGTAGAGTTTTAGATTGCAGTTTAAAAGAAAATATGATGGATTATACTTATATAAAGGAGAAGACAGCTGTAGTTACTGGGCAAAGGGTACAGGGAAGAAGCTTTAGAGGACGTCTCAGTACTTGAGTGCTCCAAGATGCACCAGGCTGGACACTGGGTCAACGCATGGCCGAAGCACAGTCTCTCACACGTGGCCACTGCCGAGTGTTTTCTAGCCCTGGATAAAGTTAATCTTTCTAAGTATGATTGCTAAGCAATCCAGTCAATCTAAAGCAATTTTTCTCTTTAAAGACCAGTGTTTGGGAGTCTGGTCCTTCCTGGGCTGACACCTTAGGACTCCAGCCAAACTTCAGTACACAGCTGTCTTATGGGAAGGTAACCCAGGGCGCACACAGCTATAATCAGCTGTGTACATCACAGTCGCTTCACAGTGGTAGCTGTACATTTGTCCCGAGGGGTGATTAGCTCCTTTCCATTTAGTTTTCTTATGACAAACAGCATGAACTACTGAAAATGGCAGTCTGGAGCTGGGGAGTAGAGCTGGCTCTGTGCTGTGGGACCTGTAGTCTTGGCTTTTCCACTTGCTGAGTTGCTTATTCTTCAACATAAAATACAAACAAAAAACTATGATAAAGTATGGAGAGGTCTTATCTTGAGAAATGTTCAAAATGGAATCTTTAATCTGTGCTCCCATATTAAAATGAAATCACCAATAAAAACATTCCGTTTATCGTGGGTCTTTAGTTAGCCAGAGGGGTATGGTCTAGCCAGGTTAGCACATCAAAAGCACAAACTAAAAGGAATTAGCCCCCATAAGGTGCTTGCCTTAGCTGGATAGATGGCTCTGGTCAAGGGTGCTCTGGAGAAAGACTGAATGCCCAGTCATTGCCTGTGGTGGTAACTTTGTCCCACATGGACCCTGTTCTTCAGAAATAGAGTTCATTCCTTTTGTCCATTAGAAGGCGAAGGCCCCAATATACATTTTCTGTTTTTTTGGTGGTTTCCTTCTTTTTGGTTGATGTTGTTTTGGGCTGTTAGCCACTGTCCATTGAGTGCCTTTTGAAGACATTTTGTTTAATTCTTTTTTGTTTTTTTGATGTGACTGGCCAGGAAGAAGACATTGAGGGTCCCCCCCATCTTGTCACTTCTGTAGAATAATTGATCTTTTCATTTATGCGACATCTCTATGGTGAATATGCCCTCGTGAGGATTGGAAAGCATTGATGTTATCTTTCCTTCCAGTGGTGGTGGTTTCACTCCGTGGGCCCCAGGTAGATAGGAGAGCTGTGGACACCGGTATTCTTTGAGTCACAATGCATGTGGCTGTCAAATTGGTTTGAGAGCAACGAGAAAACTTCGTGTGGTTCCAGAGTAAAATAGGCACTGTACTGCCGGCCTGTCCTCCGTCTTAGAGAGGTCTTAGTTAACCTTCATAGGATAGTGGAATTTTTGAGGTAGACTTTACATTTTAATGGATCTACTTTTAATTCATTGTAATCAGATGTAGCTGCATTTTGGTCAAAAGTCTGCACTGTCATTTCTCAAGCTTTAAGAAATTAGCATATGCCTTTGTGATGTAGAATAAAGGTTCTTCACCGAATGAAATTTAGAGAGGTCATAACCTGCAGTCGCTTGACTGGCCGCCTTAGTGCTTCCGGCAGACAGGGCAGTGCCCTCGCCTTCTTCCCACAGTAGACAAGCAACGTGCACTGACAGACACCCGGGAGGGAGCCGAGGCTGCGGGGCTGCTCCCGGCCTCTCACCACTGTCAGTGCAGCTCGTTCTGGGGTTGCCTTTGGATGTTGCACAAGTTGCCATTTAATTTCAAATGGATGTGTCCAAAGAAATGAGTTTTTAATTTCTTTGTTCATATTGCACATTAAAGTTAGGATGGGAGACAGCTAACCTGACATTATAAATATTGCAAACTTTTTCTATAGTAAGCAAATGGGGAAGGACAGAAAGGTGTGAAGTGTTTGGCTTTACATATGCTTTTTCATAACTGTTTTTGAAGTTTGCTTATTAGCGTAATACCTTAATAGTACTTTTGAAAAATCATCTTTGGTAAGTACTGACTTATTCTAGATCTGTGTACAATTCTGACTTTTAATTTTGTTGGTTTTAATGAAAATTTAAAACAATTGTATGTCAGAAATTTAAAATGGTTAATCAAATGGAATTGTAGTTCATGTATTAGCTAACTTAAGTGAAATTCTGTTAAGATTTTTTTTGTCTCATCAAAATGGGGGGGGTACAGTTTAGTTTGGATGGGAAAGGGAATAAAAATTCTTTTTATACTGTGCCTGTTTCCAAAACAAGATTTGAAGTGGATTTTTACTTTATGCTGTAGCGTTCATGGAAGATACTTTGTCTTAAAACAATTTGAATTTGCTTGGGAGCAAGTTTTAGTCTGAAAAAGGTGAAGATACTTATGCTGGGTCACGTTAAGCAAATTATTATATTAGGGACCTACAAAAGCTGATGGACGAAATTGATGAAATGCTTCATTAAATATATGATGTTCAATGAGAAAACTGGACTTTAATCATTCTTATGTGATACAATTTAACATTTAATTTTCGCCTAAATTATAGCAGTGTATTATTGCTTTACCTGATAGGGCATTTTAATGCTTGCAGAAAGGCTCTGTAAGTAAAACCTTCAAGTAAAATTCTATCATTTGTAGCATAAAGTTCTTGGTGCTTTTTTGGGTTAATTGTCAGACATTTAGTGAGAGCAGAAAAGTAATGCAAAAATACCTGTTGGGTTCACCTGTTGTTAAGAACTGGTGCTGCAGGGTGGGCAGATCTGTGTGTTTCTGGATTTATTACGTGGTAGTTGAACAGTCAGTAGCTTTGTCTTTGCCCCTCGGTATCAATGAAAGGGTAAAAACTGGTTTTGTTTACCTGTATTGGGTGTGACTATACTAAAGCATTTTAGGTAATTGGTGTTTATGCATTGGAGTTTAAATGTTTGCAGAGTTACTGTATTTCCTTCCAAAGACCACTGGCTTGTCAGCTACACTCTCCCGTGAGAAGATGAAGAAAGTCCTGTGTCTCGAGTTAGTCATCATGTGCTATTTTTTTGAAAGCTTTTTGATGTAACCACCACCAATTTAGATATAAAAACCTTTTATCTTACTGATAAAATTTGAATGATGGAAGGTTGTTCAAATATTGGCTTTCTGTAAAAACTGTTAAATTTAGACTCTTTGTAAAGCGCTATCAATAAAATTGGCGGCTTGGGCAGTTTTAGTTACTGCCTTAACCTGTTTTCTGCTGTGTTACTCCTCATTGTAGGTGCCAAGTCCCTCATTTTAGTTACCATCCCTGTGGGCCAATAGAAAATGGCAAGTATGAGATAGGAGATAAAGATAATGGTTATATAATCTAATGAACAATAAAAGCTACAGGCTCTCTGAGGCCAGGCACCGTGGCTCATGCCTATAATCCTAGCACTTAGGGAGGTTGAGGCAGGGGAATTGCTTTGATGCCAGCCTGAGGAAGAGTAAGACCCCATCTCTGCAAAAAAAAAAAAAAAAAAGCACGGAAATCATGGTGGCACATGCCTGTAGTTCCCAGCTACTTGGGAAACTGAGGCTGATGGATTGCACTACCCCAGGAGTTAGTGGTTGCTGTTACGATGACACCTCTGCACTCCAGCTTGGGAGGTAGAGCCAAGACCCTGCAAAAAGTCCCCCCTCCCCAAAAAAGGTGCCTCTGCAAAAAATGTTTCCTTATTCCAAACATTTTTAAATTTGGTTGTTGCTTTAAAGCAAGATTACAGTGGAGGGCTTGAGATGTGAATTGGATATATGCATATCAAATCCAGCAGTTCTCAAATTTGTACTAGAATTAGGTTTTCTAATGGGAATGCTTGACCTTGGATCTCAAGGGAGAAAGACATCCTCTGTGCTGGATACGTCAGCTACAGTAAGTAATTTTTTTTTCTTTTTAATGGAGAATGACCAAGATATTTTACATTTTATACTCTTGTCGTCATATGTACTTTGCCTCCATAGTGGAAACTTGACATCACTGTCATGTTCTTTCTTGTCTAGACTTGTCGTAAAGCCGCTTGCCATCTTAGTCACGTACAACTTCCTCTCACTGCTAATTCTTCTGCCCCCTATTTCAAGGATCTTTAAAAGGAAAAGAGACCCTTTAATAGATAATTTCCCATTATGCTAATATTGATAAAGTAGCCAAATAAAAGTTGGCCAAAAGGTGAGGTTTCTTTGGCTGTTGGCTGTTTTGATCTAATGCATGTAATATAGTCTTATTTCTACCCTCCTTACTTTGACTTCTACTCTTAAGCGTCATGGTTTGATATTTACATGGATGACCACCAACTAGTTTTATAGAAGGACAGCTTTACCCTTTAATTAACACAGTTAAAAGTACATCATGGAATTAGAAATATTTATTCAGAATATAAGAATGCTTGTAAAATATTATAAATGTCTCTGTATAAATAAATGGAGTTTTTAAAAAACAATCCTATATCAAATAACACAGAGTAGCTATTTTACAGCAGCTAAAACTAAAGGCATCTGGAAATATTGAAAACATACAAGTGAAAAATCTAAAAAATTACAAGGTGTATAGTACAGTGTGAAATAGCAACTTTAAAACGAGACTTCCAGTACAAACAGGTGAGCCATACTGATTAACGGCAAACTTAAATCACATGTGCTTAATCACGGACAATACATTCCACCAGGTTTTCCCTAATAATTCAAGTGGTATAAAAGCACATTTTCAAATAGGAAACTAAAATCTCATGCAAAGTAAATGAGTCTTGACAAGATGTCTAAAAACTGATTAGAAATAGAAAAGAGGCCAGTGGGTTTCATTATCTGTGCATTAGGTTGAAACAAAAGCGTATCATGGGGGCTTTTACCTGCTCGGCAGTCCTGACAGGAGCACTGTAAGTGATACTATGAGTTCTACAAACAGAACATTTTTTTCACATGAATTTGATTTGCAAAATGCAAAAGTGGTAGAGGAAGTGCTACTCAACAAAGCAGGGCATGGGGGTGAATGTGCGGGAAATTCTGTGTCTAACTTGTTCCTGCTCTGCTGAGCTATTCCAGACGATTGTCAGGGGAATGACTACGGGAAGATTAAGAGCTTGTCAAGAATGTGGTTATCCAGTGGGAGTTACTGTTTAAGGGGGGAGGGACTGTTTTTGTCTTGGTCACATGCAAATCTCACTCAGATGTAATCTTATCTATCCAGTATAATTCTTAACCAGAAATACAATGGTTACATTCAAAACTGCCTTTCTACAGGTATTAGCAAAACATTAGCCAGGGGATAAGCTGCTATTCAACTTTGGAGCTCTTTTTCCACTTGATAGTTTATCAGTGAGGGAGTGCTCAGTGATGGCTGTGGTGACAGCAGCCAGCATTACATTAATTGATAATTCTGTTTCTAATTCTAAAGTTAGTTCTTGGCAGCCAAACGCGTCTCTCTCTCAGTGAATACAAATGTATTAGCTGGTAACTTCCAAGATTGAGGAGTAAGGCCATAGGTTCAGAGCTCACTTTAACCCAACCTATATATGTAAACGCAAGATTTCAATTGATGACAGTAAGATTTTTGTTTTGCAACAAATTATGCTGCTTCTTTTTTTTTTTTAATCAAGTGAATGCCAGGAAAAAGGTCATGCCTCTTCTACCAACTCTATAGAATTTGCAAGTCAAAGGTGAGTCAAACGTATTATTATTCCATGTCAAATACGCTGTTCCATTGGAAAAAGTTATGATTTTTTTTCTGAATTTTTTTATAGTGTTCCACAAAGCTGTCACCTTCTGCAGAAAAAAGCAAAAACATGACGTATGTTCCCCCAGCCCTGCAAAAACACCTTGGCAACAGCATGGCTACACCCTAATTAAGTTCAGTGCAGAAATCTCAACCATTAGAGAACTCTGTCCTTGTTGGGCTGTAACAATTTTCTAACTATAGTTCTGTTTCCTGCTTCTAGAAGTGGGTGAAGCTATAAATAGTTCATAGAACAAATGGGATTTCTTCTGTTTATGCGTTTGCAAATGGCTTAAAGCTGTGTGGAGGAAAGGACACTTAAATCATTAAGTTTGGGCATTTTTCTGTAGTCTTTAAGATATCACACTTAAAACATGAGACTCTTGAGAGCTTTGAGTTTATAGAATTAAAAAATATCTGCAGGATAATTTTTGTGGTTCATAGGGAGCACATTGAGAACAGACAACTGTAGATTCTTAATTCTTGTTAATAACATAGGCAGTCTCGTCACAATTAGCTAACAACTATGGTGTTTTTTTTTTTTTTTTTTAATCTGTATTTAGCTAGGAACTAGGTTATTTCCAGTTTTCCTTAGAGGAGTAAAAATCTTCACTACCCCCTCAACCTAATAGTTTTTAATTTGGACTGCCTTTCTGCAGGACTGTGGCAAGGCTCTGATTTCGAGTCTCTGAGGTCCTGGTTAAACACTGTTGAGGGCTAAGAGGAAGACTTGGTAAGAAATACATGCATCTAAAAGGAGAATTCAGTGATTTCTGTTTAACTGGCACTTCCTTTTTTTTTAATCTAACCTTTCAGGTTCAGGCAACATGGACATTAACTTCAGAAGCCTGCAGTGCTAGCAGATGAGGGGGAGTGTGCAGCAGTTAATACCTCCTTAGGCAATAAAATGTCTTGGGCATCTATGGAGTTAAAGCATGAAAGGGGTGGCGTGACAGTGCTCAACTATCTGATCACGATATATGTAGTCCTAAATAACTTTAAGGAATCTTCCTGCCCATCACCCGTGGCAGTTTTGGTAGCTGTTTCCCTTGGGGCTGGCTGGTAGGCTCACACGTCAAAGGCACTCCAGCTATGGACCGAAGGCTGTTTGGCCTAGTTGGTTTTATTTGCCCCAGTTTAGTAGTGGGAAATAATCTTTCAAGGGAAATGGATCCTTGTGCTCCATGCTCCTTTTTCAAAGAGCCAAGGACTATGAATAGGGAGATGATTGCCTGGAAGGGGTAACCAGTGAGGAGACTGGAGAAAATAAAAATAAATTCTGAGGGTTTTAAACTTAATACATGTTAAAATCAACATCCTTGTTTGCCCCTGATGGAGGTAAACGGCTCCTATTTAGAGGGAAATTCAGGTAGAGAGCCAGATTATACAAAAAGAAAAGTTACCCGGGCACTTGCAGCCATTTATTTAATCAATACAGGTCAGTGTAACCAAGTGCCTGGAGCCTAGGTCACCTTTGACAAGCATTGTACTTTGGAGCATTTGAAAAATACAAGAAAGGAAGTCTACTATTTCATAGCTTTTTTATTTTACATAATTATAAAAGTAACACTTGCTTAGGAAATTTTCACCCACATCACCACATATTTGAAAATATTTTATTGAAGTATAAACTCAAACTAAGGCCAGGTAGGATGAGCAATACCAGGGCCCATAAGGGGAGCTGAGGCCTCTTCTGTCTGGAGGAAATACGGGACCTAACAGGTGGGTGCTCAGATTTTTATTTCTGCTTCAGCAGCGGGTTTGTTACAAATGAGAACTGTCCGTTTTGATGCCTGTTCAAGCACAGAAGAGAAAGCCAGGTCCAGACCACTTTGTTCAGGGGAGGAGCTTTCCCTGGGCAAGCTGAAACATGGTGTGAACTGCGATTGAATTTTTTTCTACTTTTTATCCAAAGCATTTTTTTTTTTTTTTTGTAGAGACAGTCTCACTGTGCCGCCCTTGGGTAGAGTGCCGTGGCGTCACACAGCTTACAGCAACCTCTAACTCTTGGGCTTACGCGATTCTCCTGCCTCAGCCTCCCGAGCAGCTGGGACTACAGGCGCCCGCCACAACGCCCGGCTATTTTTTGGTTGCAGTTTGGCCGGGGCTGGGCTTGAACCCGCCAACCCTTGGCATATGGGGCCGGCGCCCTACTCACTGAGCCACAGGCGCCGCCCCCAAAGCATTTTTTTTTTGTGACAAAAACGCTACTTTAGCTGAAGATTGAAAAACTGACTTTAAAAAAAAAAAATCACTTACAGGAATTAACTTTGACCAAATGATACAAACAGAAGCCAGTGGGCTTTTTCACAGTGATCAAATCACCCAAAAGTTGGGTCCTTCCATACTAACAGTTGATTTGGCTGGGGGTGGAGAAGGGCTGCCTCACTGCTGGCCTAAGAATGGTGGTTGCGTTTAGGATAAAACTGTCCGCCCTCCTACGTGGTGGCTGGAGTATCATTCCCCATTGCACAGAGTCTGTGTAATTTGGATCATGCTCTCTGCAAACAGATCCACCCACAATTTATGGACATCAGGACTCACTACAGTGACCTGCAGTAGAAACTTCAATTTGTGGTTAACTGTGGCATTGGAATACATTTCTAACAGGCAAGCTTTGGTGGATTCTCTGGTGCTACTAAAAAACCGGTAAGTGGGCCTCTACGTGTATCAATTGCTGTAGAAAAGGAAAAATGGATTTATTTTAAGATAAAAGACTGTCCTGAAAGAGTTTAGGTAATTTGGTCCTGCCTAGCCCTGTCAGCATTTGGTTTGAAATTAAACTTCTAAGCACCATAGAGGGGGAAAAAAGACTTCAACACCCATTTCCTCACCCTGTGCCCTTCCTGGCAGCAAGAACTAAGATTTGAACTGTGGGTGCAGTAGCACTCGTAAGCAGGTGGATCCGTTTTGCAAAACATTCGTTATCTCCTCCCCATCTGACAACATGCAGCCTCTCACCCGTCTGTAGAGACAGGTCCAGGTACTCGTGTGGACGAGTTTTAATTCAGCAGAACAGCAATTACCTAGTGCCCTGGAGTAGGAAGTGCTAATAACACTCTGCTCTGAAGAAACCCTTAATAAAATTTTATTTCCAAAAATAAAAGAGAAATTTTGGATGCCAGAAGATAAGCCCATTCTGCTAACAAGAGAATAAAATGGAAAATCTTACAAAAACAAATGCCTGGGAGGGAGGGCGGAAGAACGAGCTGGACAGCAGCAGCCAGGCCCTGCTGTGCAGGGGTGCAGAGCCCCTGTCTACACGCCCTGGGGGCCCGGGACGGGAGGAGCAGGATCCTCCGAGTATAGTCCACACCGTGTCACCAGGGCCACTCAACCCCAAGAGCTGAGTCTGGGGCACTCCACTATCCCAATGCTGACCCACCTGCCAACCTCCCCTTTCCTCATTCTCCCAACAGGTACTCTGTCTCCTGGGGCCCTTCCCTCCTCTGGGACCTGCTGGGGTTTAGCTCCCACGGGCAGAACTTTGTGCCCACGTGCTGATTACTCGATTAAAGGGACGTTTCGTTGGTGTGGGGCCTGGAGTTCTCCTCCTCCAGCAGAGCGATTCTCTGCTTGAGCATGCGGACTTGGGTCTCGTGTCTCTCCACCATGGCCATCATCTGCGACTCCAGCTTCTTCAGTTTGTTCTGATGCTTCTTCTTTGCTTTCTCATAGGCAGCTACCAGGTTGCTATGTGGGAGCAGAGGGAAATGAGAATGAAGAGTCATCTAAGCAGCATTACAACACACCATGGTCCTGCCCTCCAGCACCAGGACTTCCACACTCAAGGCTGCTCGCCTATTAGCCCAGCCACAGTGTATCCAGCCTGACTGCTGGTGGCTGTCACTCACTCAGAAGGGGCCAAGTCCAAAATCGATAAGAAAGGTAGCTGGTAGCTGAATTCCAGAAATCTGGCATTAAATCCAGATAGCAGGTCTGTTTGTTACTCCGTGGCTGCTTGCAACAGCCGGTTGAGTCTGAGGCACCGCAGTCTGACTGCCCTCACCTGGGATGAGGAGAGAGAGGCTTGTGGCTTGAGGCCTCACTTTATGCTTCAGGCTGGCAGGATTCAGAGTGCTCGGGAAGGACCTAAGACCTACTACTGCCTAGCCAGACAGAATATAGGTCTCTGAATGGTCCCCACCAGAACTCAGAACCCAGGGGGAAGGTGAGCCCAGGTAAGTACAGATGACCTCCTTCCCCCAGAACAGCATCCCCGTACCCGTCCTGTATTGCCGCTACCCTTCCAGCTGCTCTGAGATCCCAATGCCTCGTGGGTCCTAAAATTCTTTCAGGGGTTTGTGAGTCTTGGTCTTTATATGTTGGCTGCAGAGGCAGCTATGAGAACCCAGCTGTCTTCTAAATGGTCAAAACAGTACCACTTGTCCAATTATTTTTTTGCAATATAAAACAGTTTTATTTTGCAAAAAAAATAGCACTTATCTGGCAAATTTGTTTTTATAAATGAATAAATTTTTTTAAATGTTTGTCTTCTTGATTTTTGTTGTTAATATGGGAAGTATTGATGAATATAATTTATAGGAATAAATTTACAAACATAAAGGAGTATCTGAGACTGCTGGCTTAGAGCACTGCACTGTTTTCTAAAGTGCTCCCCAGGCCAAGGCGGGAGGATCGCTTGAGATCAGGGGTTCAAGATCAGCTTGAGCAACAAAGCAAGAATCTGTCTACAAAAAAACCCCAGGTGTGGTGGCAAGTGCCTGTAGTCCCAGCTACTCCGGATGCTGAGGCAGGAGGATCACTTGAGCCCAGGAGTTTGAGGTTGCTGTGAGCGTGATGACACCAGCACACTGTGGCCCAGACAACAGAGCAAGACTCTTGTTTCAAAAATAAAGTGACCCCTGCATATTAAATGTTGCCCCAGAGGTTTTGCTTGGCAAAAAAATTTTTGAGGGACAGTTTGACTTTGTTGCCTTTGGTAGAATGCTGGGGCATTACAGCTCCCAGCAACCTCCAACTCTTGGACTCAAGTGATTCTTTTGCCTCAGCTCCCGAGTAGCTGGGACTACAGGTGCCCACCACAACTCCCGGCTATTTTTAGGGCCCGGGGACTCACTCTTAATCAGGATGGTCTTGAACCTGTGAGCTCATGCAGTCCATCCGCCTCAGCCCCCCCAAAGTGCTAGGATTATAGGAGTGAGCCACCGCACCCGGCCTAAACACACTTTTTTTTTTTATTGCGTGAGTTCTCAGAACTTTTACTATATGAAATACCAAGAAACGAGCACACAGTATGCTGCATTTGGCCAAAGGACCAGGTTTCCTGAGCATGTTTTAGGTCTCTGTGGGACACTGGTAGCAGGCAAGGACTCACCACTCTCTAGTTGGTTCCCAGAGTTAGGTCCTCCCTGGTGGTGGGTCTACATCAGGGCATCAGTCTAAGTACCAGGGGGCAGGTCCAGGGAGATTTTTACCTGTTGGCCCGTTTCAGGTCATTAACGAACTCCGCTGACTGCTGATGCCGGATTTCACTGCTCTTGGTGAGTCTTTCCAAGGCACTCACCAGTTCCTGAACTCTGGCCTTTAATTTCTTTTCTCTATATCCAGAGAAACAAAACATGCCATAAATAAGTAGCTTGAGATGGTGGTAGAGGTGGCTACTACCCTGATCACGGTGGCAGATGGAGGGGGAAGGTTTAGCATGAAAAGTCAAAACCCGGGTGAGAAGAGGAGGATACTAACGGGCTGGGAGCGGGGCTGTCACTGGGGGATGGACACCTCACCACTGCATTCTCAAGGGCTCATTTGAAGGCCCTTGAAAAAGCAGGGGAGGGCACATGCTTTCCTGGGGATGCCATGCCATTCTCTCCCCCCTCATCTGTCCCTGTTCTTTCCTCCCTTTTACTCGTCTCTTATCTCACCCTGTAATATGAAATAAATACTTTTATACCCCCCCCCCAAAAAAAGTCTTAAGTATGTGTCACCAAGGAGCAAGACAGGAATCTGTTTAGCCTTCCAGATGGGAAACCAGGCTAACGAAGGTCCTTTCTGCGACTGACATCTCAGTCGTGAGTGCAGCCTGACCACAAGACTGACTCTTGGTCTCAGCGGCCTTTTCCAAGGGTCCTCAGCATCTCCTGAAGCACCAGGGAGTCCGCAACACAAACCTGTCTGGGCCGCACTGCCTTCCTCGGACAGATGTCCACTCACTGACACAGGCCCCCACCGCTCACAAACGAGTGGTGCCGGGAGCAGAAAACTGATACGAGGGCCTTTCAGAGAAAAAGAAGTTTCCCATTAGGGTACCTAATTTGAACTTTTGATGACGCCTACTCCACAGCTGAAGCAGCTTCACGTTCCCAGTAAGCTCACTGCTCCCACGTGAGCACCAGACCCAGGTGGGGAACCGTTCACTGAGCAGTGCCTTCCCTGGCGGCCAACCCCCCCCACCCCTCCGTCACCACACTGCACGCGCACATCCCTGGAGCTATCAGGCTCTGCCACTTGCATCTCAGCTTTAGCGTGGCAGGGACCTTACTTGGTTGGGTTCCAAGTATCCCCAGCGCAGGCGGCCTGTGCCTGGGTGAGAGTGTCCAGTGACTGACAGCTTCAGAACTCGCTGAAGGCAAGTTTGATTTAGGGAAGAAACTCCTTCAGGACTTACTGTGATTGTGTGTGTGTGAGGGGGGTGTAAATTGGCACGCTTAGTTTTTAAGGCCATTTGGTAGTACCTAGCAAAAGAAAAAAACAAACGCATCCCTTGATTAATAATAAACTTGACTGCCAGGAATGTTGTCTTACAGAGGTCATGTAAACACAGGCACATCAGTTATGGCTGGATTCACTTCAGCGCTGATTGGAAAACTGAGAAAGAACTGGGGAATGAGGACGTCCGTGCTACTGAAATGCTCTGCTTCAAACAACTTCAAAAATGCAAATTGAGACACACTGGCCTGGAAGGGTATCTGACATATTAGATGAAAAGGCTGAATTCTATAGGGTATCATTTTTGTAAAAACTAGAAATCAGAATGTGAATCTCTGATACTGTAATGACCACACAGAGCGCTGAACATGAACTTGGGAAACACAAACTTGGGCGAAGGTGACACAGGGCTCTCATTTTCACTTTTACAGTTTTGTATGCTAAGTACACGAGTGGGACTCCCTGGTACGGTGACCGGGGGTCAGGGAAGAAGATGCTTTTCAGGTGCCCAGATGATTCAGACCCTGAGTCTCCCTCTCTGGCTTTTCAAATATTTAGTGTAGTTTCTGCCTCTGGCTACTGGGAGGGCAAGTCGAGCTCTCCAGAACGATTAGTGAGGAAGGGATGTGCAACATCAAACTCGCCAATTCTGCGAGCGAGGACAGGGTGGGGAAGCCCAGCCATGGCCTGCAGCCCGGGACTCACTCTTCAGCTTAGCGGGGAGGGCGGAGCCGGCAACCAGCTGTTTGCCTGGCTGAGGAAAGTTTCTCCTGGGCTCTAGCAGCCACCCAGAAATTTCCTCAGCTCTGGCTGCATTTCCTGCTGGAATCTGAGAGTGGCAGCATTTCCCAGCAGAAGAGAGAACTGTGTGGCAGGAGGACGTTCCCCAGCCCTCCAGCAAGAGGAGTCTGGGAGAGCCCCAGGGATTCTCCCCTTCCCTCCGACTAAAGTCGTCCTACATCCTGTTACTGTTTAGATTCCTTTATCTTTCACTCTAATGTTAACAGAGCAAAAGGAAGCAGAAAACTGGGAGAATATTAGCCAGGAACTGAGAAATGAACAACAAACAACTTTGGATTACCCAGAGTCTACCATTGCCTGCCTCCCCTAGTCACACCCACACCCAGCAGGGAGGGAGAGTAGGAGACCCCAGCTTTACCACTAAAGGGGCTGCTTTCCCCATTACCTAGGCCCTAGGGAATTTTCCAGACTTGGAATTTTCCAAGTTTCAAAGGAGGAGAAGTCCCGGGGGCCAGGAGAGCTCCCATAGACCCTGCTCTGGGAGCTCAGAACTAACTGCCTGGGCTCAGGCAGGGAGAGGGAGGGGACAGCTGGTAGAAACTCTAGGAAAGAACTAATCATAGCACTAGCTCATTTATTTAAAGATACAATGACAGCCAAACCTCAAACCTAGAATTTGGGTACTCTACCTGGTTCATTTGAGTGAGGGACACAAGTTTAAGTAAGGGAGGGATGACTGCAGCATCACTCTTGTGGATGCAAAGGAATGCTAAGCTGCTGGTCAGTGACCCCTTCTCTAGACCTGTGGGTTTGAACAGTGAGAACTGCCACACCTGCAGCTGTGGGAGCCCTTAATATGGTCGGGATCGAGATGGGCTGGGGGTGAAAAGTGCATACCCGGATGTGAAGACAACATGCAAAAGTAAAATATCTGAGAAATAAGTTTTTTAAATATCACGATGTTGAGATATTTTAGATACATTTGGTTAAGTGTTATTAAAGCTAATTTCATGTGTTTTCACATTTTTTAATATTGAGTACTTGAAAACTTAAAACTACCTATGTGCCTGGCATTTGTGATTCATATGATTGAAAGGGTGGCCTTGCAGAAAATAACAGGAAAATATCTCATTTCCCCACTAACAATTAAAGACCACTTCTATGAGTTCTCTGCCAACAGGGCACTCTGGGAGTTCTGTTTTGCACAGCTCTGGGGAAAAAGCTGGGCAGGTGGAAAGATTTGGAGGCCACTAGGTGGCTCACGCCTATAAGCCTAGCACTCTGGGAGGCTGAGGCAGGTGGATTGTTTGAGCTCAGGAGTTGGAGACTAATCTTAACAACAGAGAGACCTGGTCTCTACTAAAAACAGTAAAAACAGGCCAGGCATGGTGGTGGGTAGCTGTAGTCCCAGCTGGGGACGCTGGGGCAGAAGGACCTAGAGTCCAAGAGTTTAAGGTTGTTGTGAGACAGCACTCTACCTCTAAATAAATAAAATTTATTTACTCTGTCTCTAAATAAAATTGCTTTTGAGAATCTGCTGTCCAGTTTTGAGTTCTTGAGTGAACAACGGGAGTTCAAGCCTCAAGCACCCCAGAGGGCAGAGTCACACCTCCAATGATAGAGATTGTTTCCAAAGAAAGGCAGGGAGCCAGCAACTGGGCTCTGACACCCACCGACACTTCTGTAATCAGCCTGCTGCTGAGGAGGAGCAGACAGATGCAGCAGAGCCCTGTTAATTTGGCTCCAGCCATAAGCTGCCTTCACTACCTGAATAAAAAGCCAGAATACAGTACCCAGTTCTTTCTGCCAACACCATCTCCCTCTCTTGCCCTTTTCCATTTCTTTCTATCCTAATCTTTGGAGAAATCTCAAAACCCCTGTGCACTAGCTCGCACCCTAACAATTCTATTACTAGTGGGCAGCACTGCTCCAGAGCAGTTAAGTAATATACCAGGTCTTTCCCCTGGATTCTGGTTCAGTGGGCTTGGGTTAAGACCCAGGAATTGTAGTTTAACAAGCACCCCCTTTGATAACTTCTTACCGGCCAATTCTGGGAATGCAGACAGCTTCCTCCCCTGGGTCTGAAGATGGCATCCTATGCAGCCAACTCCCTGAACTTACATGCAAAACCACTCACAGGGGCATACCTTCCTGAAGCCTTCCTCAGATTCTCAAAGGATAACCTGGAAAATACTAAGAATCATGGCCCACCAATCCAAGTCATCCTTTTAACACTTATTTTTTTGAGATACAGTCTCCCTGTGTCACTGTGGGTGAGTTCACAGCAACCTCAAACTCTTGGGCTTAAGTGATTCTCTTGGAGACAGAGTCTCACTATGTCACCCTCGGTCACAGCTCACAGCAACCTCCAACTTTTGGGCTGAAGTGATTCTCTTGCCTCAGCCTCCCAACTAGTTGGGATTACAGGCGCCCACCAGAATGTGCGGCTATTTTTTTGTTGTGGTGGTTCAGCTGGTCTGAGCTGGGTTCGAACCTGCCATAACCACTGTGCTACGGGTGCTGAGCCTTAAGTGATTCTCTTGCCTCAGCCTCCCAAGTAGCTGGGACTACAGGCACATGCCACACACCTGGCTATTTTTTGGTTGTTGGTGGAGTTGCCAGTAACCATTGTTGCCAGTAACCATTGTTACTGGTTTGCCTGGGCTGGGTTCGAACCCGCCAGCCTCAGTGCATGTGGCTGGTGCCGTAACCACTGTGCTATGGGTGCTGAGCCTTGTTTTGTTTTTTAATTTCAGAATAGTATAGGCCCTCTAGTTTCTAATTCAAATTTGCGGGGCTTTCAGTTAAGAACATCTATGGTTTGTGTTATGTAAGGCCCCAAACGAGCACTTTCTGAAGCTTCCCATGGAGGAGAAAGTAGGAGTTAAACACCACACGTTCCATACGCCCCCTCAAGACTAATGCATTCACAGTATTTTCTAGAATGGCCAGAACTCTGTAATCCATTCCTTATTCTTTTATTCCCAGTGGCACAGGGACTCACGAATTTACACCTACACGATCAAGTAAAAATAACGCTGGATTATAATAGTTCCGTGCTGCCCAGCTCTCGTATCTGGACCTCTTAACCAGACATGAGGGTTATTTCTGGTCACAAGGGACCTGCGAATCTTACTCTAACCATACAGTCAGGGAGGGGCTTCTCTTACTTTCTGAAACACAACTTTTAGAAGTGGGACGCCCACAGGGAGTTTAAGAGGCAGACTCGTGGGCATTTGACAGGAGTGAGATAAACCAAGGCAGCTGGCCAGTAAGCTGGGTAGGAGCTGCGTCCAGCAAGGGCGGCCTGCGAGGACAGCTCTGTGTGACATTATCCCCTTTAAAATAAAAAGCCTTGGCGGCAGACTCTGATTAGACAAAGTCCAACTGAGGGCTGCGGGAGTGGTGGCTTGAGAGCCCAGCCCTGATGAGGCAGCGGGTGGCACTTGGGCCACCAGAAACCTTTCCAGCAACCTTTCCAAGGAGCTGTAATCAGACCAGACCACAGGGAGTCACAGCCGTGCAGCCACAAGGCCAGAATTTCTTAGTAATCGCTGATTGTGTGGAATTAGTCACTGCAAGAACTGTCTGCATATGTGGGCTGCTCTCGCCCCGTCTATTAACTCTTTAAGCCTAGGAGGCTCTAGCTCCACTGACGAGGCTCGCTGAGGTGGTGAAGACTGATGGTCCTCTGCTTCTCCCAATTCCCTCTCGGCACTGTCACACTGTCACCTGGGCCACTCCCTCTCCTGTGAGGTCTCCACCCTCCTCTCCACATGCTCTGAAGATGGGCAATTACATTGGACATGGGCCCAGCCATATTTGGTTTACCCTTTCTCTAATCCATCCTCTTTTGTTTTCTAAAAACTTCCTTGATCCTTAGGCATCTCCCTGGATCTCTGGACTTGTCTATTTGATGTTTCCCCTAAGGAGGCCATCTTCCATTTAACACGTCCGGAACGTTGCTTTTGAAATTACCTCCCACAGCCTGTCTTGCTCCGTGTCAGCAGAGGGAATCACCTGTCACCTGGTCGCTCACTGGTTACTCCAAGTCCTTAACAGCATCCCCCATCCTTGCCAATCCCAGCTACTCAATCTGCAATCTCGTCATCTCGCAGATTCTGCTGCTGCCTCCATCCTTGCTTGCCGGGGAACCTGCTAACTGGCTTCTCCGCTTCCTCTGCACCCCTCTCATCTGGTTGTCATACAGCAGGCAAAGTTTTCAGAATCACAGACCAGAACACATTACCGCCCTTCAGCGCCCTCCCCCTGCACTGGGAATAAAGCCTCTGGTCTCACCCCACCCTACAGGGCCCTTCTCAAGTGACCCTGGCCCTGGGGCTCCCTGCCCCTTGCTGACTGGCCCCCTCCTCTGGAGTCCCGCCTGTCCCCCCCTGGGATGTGTTTCTGCCTCTCTCCTCCCTGCTCTCCAGAGAGCCCCACCCTGACCACCCATCTAAACAAAGGTCCAGGAGTTCTGACATCACAGCACCCTGTCACTCCCTTCAGACCGCAAATCATATTGACCTTATTGAAAAAGCAAAGTATCTGGAGTGAGTATACTGTGTTACCTTATTTCCTTCCTGGTAATCATCAGAATCTATAACTTACTTTTTAGAAAACCCAGATAGTTTAATTCTTACACAGCCTCTGAAGTCAGTGCTGCTACTCTGGCTTTATAGATGGGGCACCTGAGGCCTGGGGTACTTGAGCCAGGTGAGAGCCCTACTTGTAAGCAGCAGCCCACAGAGCGGAGCTCCCACCTGCAGCCTGCTGCGCTTGTCGCATCTCTCAGGAGTACCTTGGGATTCACAGCGGGGACATGGGAGCGCGAGATAAGTGAGATCTCTGTTTAAGTACATAGGCCCGTGGAACTAAGGATTAAGTGTCCCCAGACAATAATGCTTAGCAGGTAGTCTGTTTGTGGCTGGATGTTGCCAGGAGTAGCAGCACGGGGGTGCCAGCAGCCTGTTTTTGCCCAGACTTTCCTGTGAACACGTTTCTTGTCCAGGAAATGTGGGTAGTGTTCTCACTACAGCTGCACTGGATGCTCCCCGCCACTCTGCCTTTGTGAGAGCTGTGGGGAGTCCTTTTGCTCCCTGACCTTTTGCAACGCTGCAAGAAAGATAGAAAAGTAAAAGAAATCTCAATTTATGCAAGCAACACCCACCTGGGCCCCTAGGGTGAGCACCAGTCATAATCTATGTCCTTCTAGGCATCCTGGCTCTGGGGCTCAGCAATTTATGTATGTGATAATGAACCCACAGGTGCA
The DNA here is from genome assembly GCF_027406575.1 of Nycticebus coucang. Taxonomy (NCBI): domain Eukaryota; kingdom Metazoa; phylum Chordata; class Mammalia; order Primates; family Lorisidae; genus Nycticebus; species Nycticebus coucang. The sequence continues at coordinate 12,596,288 of NC_069796.1, forward strand.
CTTTGTATTCCATTAACGTCCTGCAGACCCAAGTGTGTTCCTGGGATTCTAAGCACAACTTATATTCTTGATTGCTATTATAAATCAGCCATATATGAAGAATCAGCAAGTACAAGGTTTTTTTTTTTTTTTTGAGACAGTCTTGCTCTACCACCTGGGCTAGAGTGCAGGGGCATCATGATAGCTCACTGCAAACTCAAACTCCTGAGCTTAAGTGATCCTCCTGCCTCAGTCTCCTACGTACTAGGGACTACAAGCACAGGCCATCGTGCCCAGTGAGTTTTTCTAATTTTTGCAGCCATTGAGTCTTGCTCTTGGCTCAGGTTGCTCTCCAACTCTGACCTCAAGCATTCGTCCCACCTCGGCTTCCCAGAATATTAGTATTACAGCTATAAGACACCTGCCCGGCCTACAAGTGCAAGTTTAATAAAACAGCATGTTTTAAAGTAATGATCCTCCTGATAAAATGGTGCATATTCTACTACTTGTTTGCTCAGTGGGAGCTTTTTATTTTTTAATTTTAATTGTTTTGAGACAGAGTCTTGCTTTGTTGCTCTTAGTAGAGTGCTGTGGCATCATAGCTCACAGCAACCTCAAACTCTTGGGCTCAAGCGATCCTCTTGCCTCAGCCTCCCAAGTAGCTGGGATACAGGTGCTGGCTATAACACCTGGTAGAATTATCGATAGGTAGCTGTGTGCTAGGGGCACAGAGGTTCCCATCGGCCCAGACCAGCTGCACTGCACCGTCTAGAGTCTCAGAGGAATTCACAGGTGTGGGCTCAGCTCGCTCATCTGCAAGTAAACCGGGCTCTGCCAGCACATGTGAGGTGCAGGCGGCCCCCAGCGGCTCTCTGGTAACCTTGGGAAATCACAGCCTTGCTGCGCCAGCCTCTCAGATCACATGGAGAGCGGTTCCTGCTCTGGCTGCCTCTCAGTGATGGAGACCAACTAATGTGCTCCTCTCAGCTGAGGGCAGGCCACACAATCCCCACTTAAGTACCAAGAAGAGTCATTTCTGAAAATCCCCTGTATTTAGCTGCCTTCTTATAGTTTTCTTCTTTGGTAGAAGGATGATTCACTTAAATTTTATTAGGACAAAGGGCAAGAGAGAGATCTTAGATGGAGAAGGGGTTGACAGCACACAGTCTGTGTACAAGAGCAAAAACAAGATTCCCTGATGAGAGAACACACCTTGTGTGCAGGACCGGGAACTTGGTCATCCTGATGGGGGTTTATGGCAAAACCGGAGTCAGTAAACTGTAATAAATGTTCACAGAAGTGGAGGAAATGAAATCAGACCAGATGGGAGTTATGCGGTCTGTAGGGTGGCATGGAGCCCTGGATTTGTTCCAAACAGGAGAAAGGAGAAGACACTCCAGGTGTGATGGAGTAAGTGACAAGGTCCAACCAAGTCCAAAGCTGGCCTAGTAAGGGGAGGGTGGGTTGGGAGAGGGCCGTGGCCCAGAACCAGTGACTGAAGTGCCACAGGGCACCTTCCCTGGGATGGCTGTCCTCAAGAAATGACCAGGCGTGGCCTCTTCCCATGCCTTTTTCAACCCTGCTCTCTCTCTGATCTGGATTCCCGGGAGCCGTCTTTTATCAAGAGAGGAATTCTCCTGAGAGCACTGGTGAAACTCCTCTGACCGACCTGAGCCCCTCACTCAGTCGTGATTTAATACCTTCAGAGAAAGGCATTAGTTTCCATCTGATTTTTCAAAATAAAAATAACCCCGAACTGGGCGGCGCCTGTGGCTCAGTGAGTAGGGCGCCAGCCCCATATGCCGAGGGTGGCGGGTTCGAACCCAGCCCTGGCCAAACTGCAACCAAAAAATAGCCGGGTGTTGTGGCGGGCGCCTGTAGTCCCAGCTGCTCGGGAGGCTGAGGCAAGAGAATCGCGTAAGCCCAAGGGTTAAGAGGTTGCTGTGAGCCGTGTGACGCCACGGCACTCTACCCGAGGGCGGTACAGTGAGACTCTGTCTCTACCAAAAAAAAAAAAAAAAATAACCCCGAACTTCAACTCTTAGGTGTCTGTATTATATACCCTCATGAAATGATGAGTCCATATTTACAGTATAATTGTGTTATCTTCCTTTTTCCTTTAGCTCTTTGGATTCTTTCTTGGCCCCATATACCTGGGTCGTGCTAACCAGCTCAAGGCTGGTGACTGGAAATCCACTGTGACTGGCAGAACAAATGAAATCTCCTTTTGTTTACTCAGAACAGCCTACATCCTACTTGTGCCAGCAAAGGCCTCTGAGATTTGGGGAAGTTCGGAAATCTTAAGGGTTTAGCTTACAAATACTACATCCAAATGACTCCCCATGGGAAGCAGGGAGTGATTTCCATTGGAGTTTCTGGCACAGTCCCGAGGGCATTTTTCTGGGCTGCTTCCGTCCTCCCACACCAAGCAGAGCAATTACCAGTTAAGCACATGGCCAGAGGCACTGGCAAAGGAAAGCTGAGCTATCACAACTTGGAAGGACAGACAGAGGTGACAGTGAGTAAATCAGGAAGGCAGTGAAGCCCCCACAAGGCAGCCTTCAGTCCCCCATCAGCCTGGGGGCCATGCCTGTTTTCTCTGCATTGAGAGCTCCGACCAGGAACACACTGCAGCCTTCCCCTCCACCCCGGGTCTCCAGCAACAACAGAAAGGGGTTTTTTGTTTTTGAGACAGAGTCCTACTCTTCCCTTCTGTCACCCAGGCCACAGTGTTGTGGCATCACAGCAATCTCAAATTCTTGGGCACAAGCAATCTTCCTGTCTCAGCCCCTAGTAGCTGGGACTACAGGTACCGACCACCATGCCCAGCTAATTTTTCCATTTTTAGTGGAGATGGGGTCTTGTTCTTGCTCAGGCTGGTTCTTAAATTCCTGAGCTCAAGCAATCGCCCACCTCCACCTCCCAGAGTGCTAGAACTACAGGTGTGAGCCACCGTGCCCAGTCGGGATGACATTTCTAATGGACAAAGCAGCTGCTCTAGAAACCAGAGGAAAAGAACAATAGGATGTATGAAAAGTTAAGACACGGAAGACAAATCTGGATGAACCAGCATCTGTTTCTCCTTGCAGAAGGGAGGAAAGACGATGTAGGAGAAAACTGATGCCAGGGGGAAATTTCCTAGGACTGAATAGACGCAGGGGCCTTTCTCCTGCTACCAGGACGGCACTCCCCCCAGAGCCGGAAACAAGGCAAGCGTGTTTTCATCCTCACCATTTAACACGGTCCTCAAGGTCCTGGTCAAAGCAACAACACAAAAGGGAAAGGAGGACGCATTTCTAACTTGCAGATGAAATGGTCGCCTGTGTGCTGTCCCTACGCTCACTTCGCTGTCAAAAGGCCAGGCACAGGTAGGACTTTCTCTTCTGGCCTCCCAAGCAGGGCGAAGGAATGGCCCACCTGCCCCCCTCCTGCCCAGGCGGGCCTGTGGGGCCCCGAGAGACGCTGCTGGGAGCAGCCTGAGAAATGATAAGGAAGCCTTGTACCCGGCTGGGCGTGGGCAGGGCGCTTACCGACGGACGGCATTGGCGAACTCTGCAGCCAGCTCGCTCTCGCTGCAGGCTGTCCTCAGTTCAGCTAGTGACAGAGCCGGGGAGGCGACATCAGCACACTCCTGACAATAGCAAACACATTCCTGTTAGACTGAAAGTAGCAGAGCTTCATGCCCTCGGATGGTGCTGACAGGAAGCCGGGCAGCACACCCTGAAGCCCCCTGATGCCAGGTATCTGGTCACCTTCACAGGATGGCCCAGGCACTGGTCTGAGCAGGCCACGTACAATCACTCATTCAATCATCATGAGGACTTGTGGGGGAGAAACTACCATCATCTCCATTGCACTGGGGAGGAAACTAGGGTACCCAGAAGTGACCTTGCCTGTCAGCAGCTAGGGAATGGCGGAACCAGGATTCAAACCCAGGCTGTGTGGCTCTAGGCTGGTCTCTTCACCATTAGGTAAAGCTTCTTGTAGTGACAAAGATAAGTGAGAAATGTGTGTGAATGTCCTGGTTGCCCAATCTCACCCCCTCCTTGAGAGAAAAATCAGTCTTTTCTGGATGCAGGAGCTCTACTGAGCTCAGTGCAATCACTGACACCACAACCGGGGAGGCGAGGGAGGAAGACGCAAGTGCACCCCACCCTGGGGGATCGGCATCAGGCAGGGACCTTGACATCACTTCAAGCTAATCCTTCCACTCACAGACCAGGAAACCTAAAAGCTGGAACTCCTAAATCCTGCGGAGAGTTAGGACTCTATTCACAAAGCTGTGCAGCCTTCCCTGCCCGGAGACGGTGGCAGCAGCTACAACGCCAGTCCTGTGGCGGGGAGGCGCCCATCTGACCATCCACTCTGGACGCGAGGGTCTGCCACGCTGCAGGCCTGAGATTAAAAAGCTCGCGGCCTGTCGTAGGAGACGGAATGGGAACAGTAAAGTGTATCATGACAAGATGAGAGCTACTGAGGCACGGGCCCAGTGTGCTAGGAGTCCAGATGACAGGAGGCCCTCCATCTCCCTGGGCACACTCTGAGAAAGAAATGCGTCCTCCCAGGGGCCTGCTCGGCAGCAGCTCCGCCAGCACCTGCAGCCCTGCCCTGTGCGGTGCCCCTGCCTGGGCCACCTCCTCCGAGTTGTGCTCGCAGACCCAAGTCTCTCCCTTCTGGCTGCCCCTGGAAGCTGTCAGGATACCCCCAGCACCCCACTTCTTGTAAATCTGCTCCCACGTGGTGTTACCATTTCACAGATTCCTTAAAAGCAGGGCCTGCTGCCTGCCCTTCATGCTGCCTCCTTGGAACACGTCTGGCACTATCTGGGGTGTCCAGGCAAGAACTGCCAAAACCTAACGCAACTTGGGGAAGATGTGGGATCTTGCTGGGTCATGTGGAGGAAGTTTTAATTTTATTTATTTTTTTGAGACAGAGTCTCAGTAGAGTGTCATCACGTCACAGTTCACAGCAACCTCAAACTCTGGGGCTTAAGCGATTCTCTTGCCTCAGCGTCAAGTAGCTGGGACTGCAGATGCCCACCACAACGCCTGGCTATGTTTTTTTTGTTGCTGTAGTTGTCATTGTTGTTTGGCAAGCCTGGGCCGCGTTCTAGCCTGCCAGCCTCAGTGCAGTTGGCTGCTGCCTTAACCACTGTGCTACAAGCGCCGAGCCTGGAGGAAGTTTTTAAAACAACCCCTACCCAAGGGAGCAAATGTGGCCTGCCACCTGTTTTTATATGACCCATAGGCTAAGAACGGTATTTCTATTTTTAAAACCACAAAAAATAGTCAAAAGAGGACTATTTTGTTACAGGTAGAAATTACATGAGATTCAAATTTTGGGGTCCATAAATAAAGTGTTTCTAGAACACGGCCACACCCACTGGTGTCTCTACTTTTGTGCTTTAATTCTACACCCACAAAGGTTGAGTAGCCGCAGCAGAATCCTTAAACCCTAAACAGTTTACTGTGGCAGCCCCGGCTCTGCCTTCTCTACCAACAGGTCAGACCAAATGAATAGCCCAGATAGGGGATTTTAGCCACAAGTTAAATGGATCTAATGTCTGAAAGATGAGATAACCAGCTTACTCTAATTTCATTACCTGAACAACACAGGCTACTCTTATGAAGCTTCTTACTGTAATGTGAAAAAAAAAAAAAAATATCTGCTGGCCTTTTCCATCAGAGAAATTTCCATACTTTGAAGTCACTCCACAAAACACAAGGCTTCCCCCAAAGTAAATACTGAGACTCCGAGGAGAATGCTCAGTTCATGGGCCTTCTGGCAAGAACGTGGGAAATCCACTTCCACCACACCCTAAGAACACACACACAGACACTGGGGCTGTGTCCCTCAGGCTCTGTCCCCAGTTGACTGCTAACAAACTCAAATGGCAAAAAAGAGATTTTAAAGTGTCTGTATAGACCCGAAAACACCATCTTCCTGAGCCCCAGATGCTATCATCTGAAACGGTACCACGTAGGTGGCCCCAGAACTCCGTCCTCAAGCCTCAGGTGGATGGTTTCATAGTGCACTTGTCACAGTGACTTCCCTGGAGCCCACATTATACCACGTCACACCCTGCTGACAACCCATCATGATTCCTCACTGTGCCCAGCACCTCCACTTCCCTCTGGGCCTTTGCGTGTTCTGCCCCACTGGCCTGGAGGGGCTTCTCCTGTCCCCAGCCCTCTGCCCTGCTCCTCCTCAACAGACTGGCTCCCACTCTGCACTGGGTCTCAGAAGTTCATTTCTTCCTGAAAACCTATCCTGCATCTCCAAGTCTGAGTTCTGTATCCAACTTGTAGCCTCTACCATGGCACTTGGGACATTATATCAATGTATTGGGATCACCTGCTCATCAGGTTAAATTCCTGGAGGACAGTTTGTGCCCTCTGGAGCTGACTCCAGCATGTAGCCTTGGTCCTGGCATGCCGTGAGATCCAAATCACAGCCACCAACCGTGGACGGATGGAACGCTGACCTGGCTGGGGCCACTTGCTCTTCAGCAGGTGGGGGTGTGGGGTGGGGGAGGTGTAGCTGTGGCCATCTGTGAAGCCGCCAGTTCTCGGCCTTTTAGGGAGTAACGGCTCCCTGCGACACAGCATTGACACTGTTCTTTCCTTCTCAGTGACACGACTCTCCCAGAGATACCTGGCACTTATGCTACAAGAAGCTACTTCCTGGGTCAACAGCTCAGCATACACTCACACATCCTGGGTCTGACACAGACCAGGGGTAAGAGAACCTGCATTTATCAGGGACAGAAAAATAGATGTACAGAGTATAGAGAACTCTCAGATGGGGGCACAATTCTTTAGCTTCTAGAGGGTTTTCCCCCTTACAATGCAGTTATTTGGAATAACTGTGATATATAGAATCATGGAATGAGCTTGGATTAAAAAAAAAACAAAACAAAAAAAACCTGGAGCTGGGTAGGTGTGTGAGTTTGCAAAATTCTGTCACCAGACAGGCCACACTCTGTTGGCACAGGCTGCTCGAGGCAAGACTTGCCTTCCATCTGCTCTGCCTTTGACCACTTCCTAGGCCACGTCCCTGACAGCAGAAACGCCCTCAGAAGTTGGGGGAAAGGTCCAGATGAGAGGAAGAGAGCCTGCCGGTCACATCTGGTTAAATCCCGACTCCGAGTTTATCACTTCGGAGAACTCTCGCTTCCTGGAGCCTCGAGTGTCTCACGCACATCCTGTTCCTCGGTGCCCCTTATCCGCGGCTTTGCTTTCTATAGTCTGTTACCCGTGCTCAAGCATGCTCCAAAAATATAAAATGCAACATTCCAGAAATAAACAATTCCTAAGTTTAGTGTGTTGTTTCCGTGTAGGGTGATGAATCTTGCACTGTCTCACTTGAGAAGTGAGTCCTCCCTTTGTCTACGCTTCCCACCCATTTGTCACTTAGCAGTCACTGTGGCTATCAGATCGACAGTCACGCTACCGCATGCTGTGTTCAAGTAGCCCTTATTTTCTGTGACAATGACCCCAAAGCACAGGAGTAGCAAAGCTGACACATTGTCATAATTGGTCTATTACCAGCCGTTGCTCTTATTCTCTTGCTGTGCCTGATTGATAAACTTTTATCCTAAGTATGTATGTACAGGAAACAACAGGAATACACAGGCTCAGGACTGTCTGTGGTTCCAGGTACCCTCGGGGGGTCTGGAGCATGCCCCCCATGGATACAAATCAACGCTGTGGGAAAGGGGGTTAGGAGGGGGTGAGGCCTGCATCAGATAGGACCATGATATGCGAACACGGCTTAACTATCCCACAAAGTGAGAACTAGCTTTTTTTTTTTCTTTTTTGTAGAGACAGAGTCTCACTTTATGGCCGTCGGTAGAGTGCCGTGGCCTCACACAGCTCACAGCAACCTCCAACTCCTGGGCTTAGGCGATTCTCCTGCCTCAGCCTCCCGAGTAGCTGGGACTACAGGCGCCCACCACAACGCCCGGCTATTTTTTGTTGCAGTTTGGCCGGGGCCGGGTTTGAACCCACCACCCTTGTTATATGGGGCTGGCACCCTGCCCACTGAGCCACAGGCGCCACCCGAGAACTAGCTTTTTAAAAATGTGGATTGGTTTTCTTAACACTCAGAGTGTTACCTTCTTCTTAGATCGATGTCTAGGCATGACCTGCAGTTCCTATGCTAATGTAAGAGATGGAGGCAGCAGGGCTGTGAAGAGTACCAGAGGGCGTGGGTGCAGTGAGGCCTGGGCCGGGGCATCCCTGCCGCTGGTCCTACCTTGCTGGGCCTGTCTTTGCCGCCGCTGCTGGTGGAGCTGAGGGACCGCGCGCGCTGCTCCTTCTGCTCTTCCACCTCGGACTTGAGGTGCTCGATGTGGACCAGGTAGGCCTGCTCCTGGGCCTCCCGCGTGCTCAGCTTCAGCTCCAGAGCCTTCTTCTCTTTCTCCAGCAGGTAGAGCTGGGCCTTCAGCTCGGCCATCTCCTCCTGCAGAGCAAAGGGCACAGAGCTCACGAGGCCCCGTTGGCTGAGAGCGGGGCTGGCTGCTGCCATGCTGGTAAGTGAGAAGGGAGCCCTGGCTATGACCCCCAGACTCACGCAGGAGTCATAACCTCGGTGTTTTAAATGTGTGATGACTAGGAGGAGACACAGCAGCTGTCACCACACATGTGAAGGACTGATGTGGGGACACGGCCATGTGCTGTCACTGGACAGACCAGCACTGAGACAAATGGGTAGAAGCCACAGGTAAGCAAGTTGTGGTTCAATGTCAGGAAAACCTTTGTAATAACTAGAGCCCACCAACGGGCACACTTGCCTTGTTGAAAATCAGTTCTCTGGCACCTGGAGGCTGATCAGTGTCAGCCAGAGCCATAAAAGAGAGTCCGTTACCCATGCGAGGAAGGCTGGGCCTGATTATGATCCCCATGTGTCTCAGATGGCACTGCCATCTGCAGCTGGGCCGGCAGGTGGGATGACCCACAGCAGCCCCCTCCAGTCTTGCCTGCTCTGAGGGCCCAACTGAATCAACAGAGTCTTCAGCAGTGACTACTCATCAGATACCTTCTAAAAGTGTATTAAATAATTCAAGTAACAGTTGCCCGTGGAAAATTGGAAGTGAACCCCAAATGGGACAATACCATCCTGGGGCCAGAAGCCAGCTAACAATGACAGCCACCAGCCTTTATCAAGCATGTGGCAGTTCAAGTGTTCACCTGAAGTAAGCCATTTAATCCTCCCACCTGAACTCAGTATCATGAGTACCTCCACTCACTGATGGGAAACTGAGGCACACGGGGGAACTCCCTTGCCCATGGCTTCTGGGTAAAGGTTGGAGCCAGGGTTGAACCCCGGCTTCCTGGCTGAGCTGGACAGCCTCCTGCCCATCAAGAAGAGCCCACCCATGGCTCTTGTTCCCTCACAGCTGCCAGAGGGGAGTCCACTGCCAGGTGACCACGGGGCCCAGCCACCTCATGACCTCTATGACCCCTTACTTGAAACGGTTCCCTCACAAAGCTGAGTCACTTGCCTGAGATGGACTCACCAATGCTACTGTTTCTGGCCACCTCTGATGTGACCGTTCTCTGAGGTAATAGGCTGTAGGTCTGGTGTGCTCTCCTGGGGGAGTCAGCCAGGGGTAGATAGTCTCACCCTCCAAGGTGGGGAAACAGCTAGAGGACGCCCAGCAGGGCTTGTCATACTCAGGTCCACAGGACATTAGTCAATGTGCTCAGTGACTGCTCAGAAAAATATACTAAACCTTCTTTCCCCCAAAGCTCGGACATGAAAACCAGAATGAAATGTGTTTTCATACCCAGAAGGCTTCTCATCTTTTGCCATTAGAAGCAAGATCCTGGTAACACCGAGCTAATGTGGACAGTTACTTCCAGAACAAACATACATCCACAGGTGCCAGAAATGAAAAGGGAACTCAGCCAGAGGGGACCAGCAAAACGGATAGGACACCGGCTGGCAGAGGCGACGGCCAGTCTGCAGGCCCTGAGATCTGGGAGCTTAATGTGTGTGCAGAGGCAGGGCCTCAGCCCCGTGAGCCGGGCTCTCAAAGTACTGCCAAGAATAAGAGACTGGAAAACTTCCTTTCTGGAGATGTGGCAAGGAAACTTGTCATCTCTCAGACTTGGGTTAGGAAAAGAAAGAAAAATCTCTTTTGAGGAATCAAACCTCAAACTTGAGTCACGGGTAGGTGTGGTACAGGAAGCCTATCCAAAAGAATATAACAAAAGTCGTCCTACCCCTCAGTCCTAACAGGCCTAAACACGACAGGAGCCACCCTGTAGGGGCATCTGCAACCCAGGATCCGTGGGAAACCACCTCCATGGAAGATGAGCTGGAACTCGCACTGCCCCATCCCCCACCCCCCAGCCCTGTGCTAAGGAAATGAAAAGGAACAGCTCTGCTGCAGAATCAGCAGATGCAGCCCAAGTGACAATCAGCATATCCTAGAAGCTGAGGCTGGGTGCGGGGCTCACGCCTGTAATCCCAACACTCTGGGAGGCTAAGACTGGTGGATTGCTTGAGCTCAGGAGTTTGAGACCAGCCTGAGCAAGAGCAAGACTCCCATCTCTACCAAAAATATCTGGGCATGGTGGCACACACCTATAGTCCCAGCTACTCGGGAGGTTGAGCCAAAGGATCACTTGAGCCCAGGAGTTTTAGGCTGCTGTGAGCTATGATGATGCCACAGCACTCTACACGGGGCAACAAAGTAAAACTGTGTCTCAAAAAAAAAAAAAAAACAGAAATAAAAATGTGAAAAACTAGAAAGTAAGATCTAATGCAAACAGATAAAGGAACAGGAGTCATAATGAAAGGATAGGACATTAAAAAAGAAGAGTAGATTTGGAAAAGAACCAAGTAGGCCATCTAGAAATAAAAAGGTATTTATTAAAATGACATAAAAGGAATGAAAACATCCCAGAAAGTTCAGTTTCTCAGAAGTTATATCCTAGAACAAAACGGTGCCATCCGATGTGCTCTGCAGGATAATGGATGTGGCACAGGGAGGCACACACCCCAACACCCTGGGAGGGACTCTCGGGAAGAGGAAAGGACTCTGATGTGTAGCGTCAAGAAATTCGCAGGAAGGGAGCTGAGCCGGAACATGAATCATGTCATTACAGATTATTTCCCTCCCAGCTTTAAAGTTTTTAGAACATTTCTCAAGATAAATACGTATTTTATTTTCAAGTGGCAAAGGGAATATTAGAGTTTTGATTCCAACAAAAGTGTCTTTCCTGGGCAGAATACCACTGAATTGATCATACCACACTGGCCAGAGTATAAGAAGGAAAACCTCGGTCTTTAGCCAAAGGAAGTGTGACATTTGGAATCATAAAGGAAAGGCAGACTCAGAGCTCCTGCCCAGGGTCCACACAAAGGCTTCCTGATGGGCAGGTGTCGGGGAGTCACCGTGATTGCGGACCCATGGCCAGTGTAAGCGATGAGAAGAGAAATCAGCCAAAGAGAAGTCAGGCTTCTTTGGAGAGAGGTTGAGGCCTGAGTTCAGTGGGAGGATGAAGATGAGCATGTGTGGAAACGACAGGGCTGGCAGGTGCGGTTCCCGCGCAGGCACCACTGCTGCCATCTTCCCCGACTGCACCCTGACCCAAGCTCAAGCATCCCCCAAGGACAGGCACGTGGTGACCAAGGTGCCCCCGGGTACATTGGGATGACTGTGGGTGACAACACCTCTCCTCGCTGTGACCAGAGCAGTTTTTCTCTGAGGACAGCACTGATCCCAATAGGGAAGACCTGTTGTCAGCTATTAGCTCAGCACTGCCACAACCCACGCTGGCCTGCTGGACTTGCCTCTGGTTCCTGTGTGGGACGCACCTTCTAACCCTGGCGCACCTCCCTCACATCTCGATTCCTGGGAGCCAGAGGCATGGGAGAATTCAAGGCTGTGCCCATCAGGCCTTGGCTTGCTGGACAGCTGAATTTGGGAAGCAGGTTTGGGAATAAGGCTTTTAGCCCCCAACTCACCGCACCAGCAGGGCCTGGCAGCCGAGCTCTATTTGAACCCAGGACCTGCAGGAGCAGCCCTGGGCAAGTTCCCACCTCTGCTGTGGGTCTGCAGCGACAGGGGCCTGTGTCCCCATGGCTGTTATTCTGCTTCCACCAGCTGGGTGGGCTGCAGAACAACCTGACCCTAACCACACAGTGGGCTGCAGAACAACCTGACCCTAATCACACGGAGTCAGCACAGACCCCAAAGGCTGCCCTCACTGCACGCGCCACCCCGTGCCTGCTGTGGGAGGGATGCCAGGTCATCTGCACGTCTGTCTGCCTGCAAATTTGGAGGAACCCACGACTTCCTTGGGCTTTATTAGAACATCCTGTGGAACCAAGGAAAGTACTCTGCTAACGATCACGGTTTTATTACAAGTATGCAGGGGAAGCTGACAGAGCCCTGTGTGCTCCCCGCACTGAGTAGGGCCACGCCACCCTGCTGGTACATCTCTATGCCCACCAACTGGGAAGTGTATCTGAGTGTCAGAGTTTTTACTGGGGTCTCATCACATAGGCACAACTGATTAAACCATGGGCCACACGATGGACTCAAGCTCTGTCTTTCCTCCCCTTTCTGGCGGTCAGGTGGCTGGAAGACCCAACCCTGCATCATGGACTGGGTCCCTCTGGTGACCAGGCCACATCCTGAAGCTATCAAGGGGCCTACCCCAAGTCACCTCATCAGCATAAAAAAAACGTTTCTAACAGTTAAAACATGCTGAGGGTTTTTGAAGCTTTGTGCCAGGAATCAGAAACAAATAAGACAGCTGTGATTACACCACAGCTGAAAGCAGGCGGCAGGTGAGGGGCTGCCGTCTCCCCTTCAGAAACATGTGCAGTGTGTCCTGCTGCTGGGATGGCAGTTTTACCACTTAACAATGAGGGGCACCTACTTTCCAAGAAAGCTCCCCCCACTCTAGAATTGCCAGTAGGTAACTCTACCAGCAGCGAACATGCAGATCTGATCAGGAACCACCAACGCCATAGCCCTGCAGACTTCACTGGAGGGAGCTGTGGCCTGAATGGGCTCCAATGTGTACCAGGGGACCAGTGCCCGGAGGCCAGGGCTCTCCGCTGAGTCCTCAGCTGGTCTCCCTGCCTCAAGTTAATATCAGCAGCAACCTGAGGGGCCCGGTGCCAGCATTGGGTCACCTCAGTTGGACAGAGACTTACTCTATCCTGTAGACTTCTGACCTGGCTTCTCTCAGAGAATGAGGTGGCTCCGAAGCTGGGCCCCAAGACATCCCCTAGAATTCAACCCACCTGAGAAATGTGCAGCCCAAATGACCCCCAGACATACTGAAAACACCCCTGTCTGCAGGGGTAACTGAACATGGATGGGGTCAACTCCTCACCACCAGCTGGCCTGCCGCCAGAGGCCTCTGGACACACTTCTGAAGACCCCCTCACCCCCAGCTCATACCTTCATGGCCATCAGCTCCTGCATCAGCACAGCGTTTTCCAGGTCCAGCCTCTGGCTGTCCCCGCGGGGCTTGACGTCGTAGCTGAGGGGATCGATGTGGATGCTTTCCAGCTCCAGCATGGTCAGCTTGACCGCAGCCCTGTCGTTCTTGAGCTGCTGGATATAATCCTTCAGCCTCTGCTCGTCTTCCTTGGTGAACTCGGTGTCACAGCTGCTGGCTGTGGAGCTGGTTGTGCTGAGGAGAAAAAAAAAGAGCCACCGCATTTCCAGGTTGTCGCTAAAAAGTCCTTTCCCCTCATTCTCGGCACACTCCCTCCCCAGTATTGTTTCCATGGAAGGGCAAAGGAAGTTTTCTTTGAGACTTAGGAAAATGGCACCAGCTTTCAGAAAAGAACCAGTTATGAAGAATGATAGAAATGTTTACGTGCTTTGCTGCAGTGCTGTGGACCCCAGAAATGGATTTCTAAGGCAATAATTTTACAGAAGCAAAATGACACACACCTATGAAGCTGTTTCATGAAGTATAATCTAAAATATACTTAGATTAATGAATTATCACAAATATGCAAAGGAGGGACATGATGCGGCTGTCACAGCGATAGTTATGACAGTGGCAGAGAAGCTATAAATGACAAAAGAGAATGGGAAATAACAGATGTGTAATAAAAATGGGTGCACAGGCCGGGCGTGGTGGCTCATGTCTGTAATCCTAGCACTCAGGGAGGCCGAGGTGGGTGGAATGCTTGAGTTAATGAGTTGAGATCAACCTAAGCAAAAGCGAGAACCCATCTCTACCAAAAATAAAAAAAAAAAACTGAGGCAGGAGGATCACTTGAGCCCAAGACTTGGAGGTTGCTGTGAGCTGTGGCACCAAGGCACTCTACCTAGGGCAACAGCTTGAGACTCTTGTCTCAAAAAACAAAACAAAACAAAAAAACAGGTGCATATGTGGCTCCTGCGTTAAACTTAAAAAGATGATAGTTAATGGAACAAAGAAGTTGAAAACCAAAATGCCTGCAGGATCCACGGTTTTTGTGTGTGTGACACTTCCCCAGGGAGGCAGCAGACCCCTGGGGGCACCGAGGCAGGAGGTTTCATTTTATTTGCGTCCCTTGCATATTGCACCACCAGCAAGGCAGCTCGGCACAATATAGCAAACACTGCTCTGAAAGAAGAGTGCCCCCTGGGCGGCGCCTGTGGCTCAGTCAGTAAGGCGCCAACCCCATATACCGAGGGTGGCGGGTTCAAACCCAGCCCCGGCTGAACTGCAACCAAAAAAAAAAAAAAAATAGCTGGGCGTTGTGGCGGGCGCCTGTAGTCCCAGCTACTCGGGAGGCTGAGGCAAGAGAATCGCTTAAGCCCAGGAGTTGGAGGTTGCTGTGAGCTGTGTGATGCCATGGCACTCTACCGAGGGCCATAAAGTGAGACTCTGTCTCTACAAAAAAAAAAAAAAAGAAGAGTGCCCCTAGGCCTCACAGAAGCAGAGTGTCCTTATGATCACTCAGGCTGAGCCATGGTGACCAGGCTGGGGCTGCCGGACCTGAGCAGCTCCCATCTGAACCCAGCCCTGTGGTGCCCTGGAAGCCCACCTTGAAAGGGTGAGCACCACTGGAAGCTGAGGCCAGGCTGTCCCGCGGGATCTGGGGCCAGTGCGGCTTCTCTGTACTTGCACTCGGCCTGGCTTGACTCTCTCCTTAAGGGACTGCTTTGCAAAGGAGGCAGAGAAACAAGCCGGAGTCTACTGGACTCTTAACCAGAACAGGCCTGGTTGGCATTGTCTGGTCTGTTGTTACCGATTTGGAAAGTGAAGCTCAGAGACATTAGCTTCCTGAGTCATAGCTGCCAAGTGGTGCCACAAGACTCAGTCCGGGACCCTCTCACCCCACAGCCTGTCCTCTTCCCAAGATTCCTGCAGCTAGAAGCTATGTAGGGAGCAGGAGTGACCAGTCTGACCTCACACTGGAATGGGACACCAGGCCCAGGCCCCCAACTCAGCAGGTGTAGCCCCTCCCAATATCCTGGATGTGAGCAAGGGTGATTCCCCCCTGCCACGTGACAGGTCATGGAGAAGATGGGGGAAGGAGGAGTAAGAGGAGACAACGGCTGGAGCTCTGCCACTCAGCTGGCCCCCACGGGAGGAAGAGACCACTCTAGGGTTTGGGGCAGACTTCAAGTGGGAGAACCCCTTCTAGGATGAGAAACTCCTGAGCCCTACAAGCCCTGTGCTGCGGTCCTCTGTCTCACAAGGACAGGTGGGAAGTCACTTGGTGATAAAGTGAGTGAGATTGGCCTGACCAGCACCCTACACCTCCTTAGGGGCTGGGGAGGGCAACCCCGTGTCAGCTGGACAAGGCCATCATTTCCTGCTGCTTGCCACACAGACAAGATGTGGCTGTAATGGTATGTTTTAGATGTGATTAATCTGGACACTCAGGACACAGTAGGTCAAGATTAATCCCTTTCACGTGGGTGGAGCTCATCTACTCAGCTGAAGGCCCTAAATGACTGAGGTCCCCCAGAAGGAAGGATGTCTGCCTCCAGGCAGCCTCTGGACCCAAGACTGCAGCCTCGACCCCTCCCTGCGTCTCCACCTGCCCTACAGAGTGTAGACTTGCTGGCCCATAATCAAATGAGTGAATCCTTAAAATAAATCAGCGTGTGCGTAGACAGGAGCATCTGCATAGAGTTGGAGCCACGTCTCCCTGCGTGTCTGGATATGAAGCTCTCTCCGGAGATGCTCAGCCTTCCAGCTCTGTTTCTCTGCAGAGCCCTGACACCAACGTGCTGCCTCTACCCAGGACCCGAGCACCTTACACCCTCCGCCTGCCCCTGCTTCCGTGGTTGCGAGAGGGAGTGACAGAACTTTGTCCATCAAGTTGGGGTAGGGATTACCTGAGGCAAAACATGAAAGTGTTTAGACAAGTGCCTGGCACGGAGTGAACATCAATCACGATGATCACTCATTAGGAGTACTGGGGTGCCACCAGGAGCCCTAAACCCCCTGCCCTCACGGGACTCTTTGCTCACAGGTAAGCGTGTGAAATACACAGTGCTGCAGACAGGGAGGAACACCACAGAGAGAAATGAAGCAGGGAGGGGGCGTGGAGGGTGCAGAGTGGCGGTGGGGCTATTACTGGGAATGGAGCTGCAGGGGGGTGGCGTAGGGGGCGCAGAGTGGGGATGGGGCTATTACTGGGAATGGAGCTGCAGGGGGGAGGTGTAGGGGGCGCAGAGTGGGGGTGGGGCTACTACTGGGAATAGAGCTGTGGGGGGGCGCAGAGTGGGGGTGGGGGCTATTACTGGGAATGGAGCTGCAGGGGGAGGCGTGGGAGGCGCAGAGAGGGGGTGGGGCTATTGTTAGAAATAAAGCCGTAGAGAAGGCCTAGTCAGGGGTGTCCACCTTTTTTTTCTTTGCTGCACATTAGAAGAATAAGAGTTGTCTTAGGTCACACATTAAACACACAAATACTAATGGAAGCTGATTAGCAAAGGAAAGGTCTGTGCATATGTTTCTTGGTATCTGACACCACAGATAAATAAGCAAGAAAAAAGTCCTCACAAAATTAGCACGCAGGTCATGGCCACAGGTTGGACACCCCGGCCTCAGTGATAGGATGACATTAGAGTGGACCTAAGGCAGGGGTGAAGAAGGGAGCCAGGTGGCTATCCAGAGGAAGAGTGACCCAGGCAGAGGACAGAGTAAGTGCAAAGGCCCTGAGGTGTGAGCTTGTCCAGCAGGAATAGACTGGCTAAATCAGCCAGGGGAGAGGAAGAGGAGAGTGAGGTGGAGGGGCCAGATGCCAGGTCACCTAGCTCTTCACAGGGGCTGAATTGAATCTTTTTTTTTTTTAGAATTAGTATGGACATCACTGGAGGGTTTGTAACAGAAGTGGCATTATCTGCCTCACGTTCTAACAGGACCCCTGTGAGGCAGGACTATGTTGAGGAGCGATGCAGGCAGGTTGGGGCAGAGGCAGGTGGACCCCTCAGGAGGTTACTACGACAATGCTGGGGACAGGTGCTGGAATCCTGGGATGGGGTGGGGCAGGGAAGGTAGGGAGAAGGATAAAAATTATTACTAATCACCGCCATTGTCTCAAGCTGTATATATATATATTTTTTAAGACAGAGCCTCAGGCTGTTGCCCTGGGTAGAGTGCCGTGGCATCTCAGCTCACAGCAACCTCCAACTCCTGGGCTCAAGCAATTCTCCTGCCTCTGCCTCCCAAGTAGCTAGGACTATAGGCACTCACCACAACGCCCAGCTATTTTTTGGTTTCAGCTGTCATAGTTGTTCGGCGGGCCCTGGGCTGGATTCGAACCCGCCAGCTCAGGTGTATGTGGCTAGAACCTTAGCCGCTTGAGCCACAGGCGCCGAGCCCTCAAGCTGTATTTTAAAAAGGATGAGAAGGGAGAAGCCCCATGTTCCTGCCCGAACACGTCTGCTATTACTCCACAATGAAATGACAGGCAGCTCAGGGGAAGCACGAGAAGCAAACAGTGCCTGTAGCCGAGGGCACGGGGCGCGCATGAGGGAGAAGGCAGCCGGGACTGGGCCCAGGAGGGTTCCTCTCTCCTGCAAACAGCTGCGGTGGGCGGGCCTCGCCCCAACCCTTTAAAAGGACGAGGGGGCTCACCTCCAGACTGTCAACACTGACCTAGAGGGACAGAATTCAATGCTCCACGGATAAACGAGCAACAGAATTAGATCCCGCTCAGAAATGGCACTATGCTCAGTCTGGGGCCGAGCGTGGGCGTGTGTGACAGCCACAGCGTGTTTACACAGCATTTCTCTTCCAGTTAGCTGGGGGGCCATGTCAGGAATGAAATCCCTCCCCGTGGGGCTGGGACACAGTCCCTGAGGTGAACTTACCCCTCTAGTCTTTCATTAAAATTTGGAAAAATTTCAAACAGAATAATATGATTCTGATGCAGTTTGGGTTTGGGAACGACTGGCCTACCCCAGAGGGTAAGTGGCATTTGCTTAGTTGCCTGTGAGCTAGCCGGATGCTCCCAAACTCTTCTAGGTAGAGGCCGCCATGCCCCTGGGCTGCTTTGGTGGGTGCAGTGATTGCTGCATGTCTGTGACATCAGATCAGACCTGGATAACCATTTCTTCTCTGCCACTCCCTAATTCTATGGCTCAAAGTAAGTTGCTCAACCTTTCTAGTTTGTAGTAAATACATATATATGCACTGTGACTACCTCACCTGGTTGTGGGAAGGCTGTGACTGTCCTGCCACACAGGGCCAGCTAGTGCTGCCACCCTGCACTTGCTTTGGGCAGGAGGAACAGGTGGCCATTGTCTTGACCGCTGTACCAGCAGCCCCCCAACACCCATGCCCGGACTCAGGGATGTCTGAGGGCTGTCAGCCATCTGCAGCCCATCTAGAAAACCTCCATCTGGTGGAGAAGAAAAGCGGCCAGTGTTTGTATGGACTTGAGAAACCATCTAGAACTTTCTGGGAGAACATGAATGTGAGGGGCAGAGACTTACAGGCTCCGCTACCCTCTTGGGCCGAGACCTTGATTCCTGGATGGGTGGGGAAGGTTTTTGTTTTCATCTTCTTTGCTGTGAGTATAGTTTTCAGAAAGGAAGAAAATAAGAAAAAAAAAAAAAAACCCCAACAGAACAAAAGATCTCAGTCCACAAATCTTACCCTGCTGGAAGCTCAGACAAGAGGTTTAAAATGCTTTTAGCTGGAAGAAAGTTTAATTTCATGATAAGCCCCATGGCCCTTCTGGCTTCCCTCTCTTCCTTCCAAGACACCAGCGGGGACAGATCAGGCGAGGTTAATTACAAGTCTGCTTTCTGCTTTTAACGTTCCACTGCAGAATATGATTATGACAGTGCTAAAAGGAGGGGGAGCCACTGGCCTTTCCTCTGGCCTCCTGCAGACAAAGGCGCTGGTGGTCTCCTGGGGCCTGCTGGCAGTGCTGGGCGAGGGTTAAATCATCCATTAACTCTCCTGCTTGGAACGCCCATGATCTCAGCTGTCACAGGGGAACCAGTCTCTTTTTGCAGCCAGGCGGGAGGCTGTGTGCGTTCTGAGAGAGGCACAAGGAAGAAGACCCCAGCAGCTCCCCAGCTCTGGGTGTCAGAGGAGCTAGACCAGGATGTGGGGGTTTTCTTTTCCTGCTGCTCTGGGGAGCGTTGGGCACCCAGGTTTCCCTGCATCTGCTAACTGCACAGGTCTCTCTGCGTGCTGCAGAGATGGCCTGTGGCCCAGTGGGAAGGCGTGGTTGGCGGGCTCGGGAGGACCCGTTTGGGATGAGTCACTTGGGATGTGCTGTTCAAACAGCTCCCACTATCAAACATCCTTTCTCCCATCCCTTTCCACCATCTCTGTCCTCAAGATAACTCCCCAGCCTACTTGTTAGAAGAAAAATTCATTTTTCTTCAGCTTCCTCAGCTTGCCTTGGCAGAAGGTTAGGAAAATACTTCGTTTCTTTTGTCTTGAAAAATCAGTGATGGGATTTTCCCATGGTTTTTAATCATCGTGTTACTTAACTTGGCCTCTGTTGAGAACTGATTTCCATCAAGGAGCACTTTTTTTTTCAGAAGGAAAGCTCCATAGGACCTGACAGCTGTTGAGCATTTGAAGTTTACTTAGAGGAGGGGTCCGTCTAGGTGATATTTGGCACTTAAGCCACTCCCCTGAGTGGCCCCCTAAAGGCTGAGCCTTGTCAACTACCCGTATCTGATGAGAGAACCTCTCTGAGAATGAAGTTAGTTCAAGAGCCATTCTTTAGGGAGGCTATCCTTGAAAATAATGACTCTGTGGCCTAAATTTATTTCAACGTGCTTAAATACACTGCCCAACACTAAATTTCTCTAAGAAAATAGTCTCAAAATGAAGGCTCACTTATAAGTTAAACTATTTCTAACAAATATTCAAAACCTATTATCTCTAATAATTAGATGGTGAGAAAAATGTCCTCTTTTTCTGATTCCTAATTTATCTTTGATTCAAAATAAAACAACAAAATTATTTGGGGGGCTGGGGAGGTGTGAGCAAATAATCCGTAGCACAAAGCTTACAAGCTGCTGAAAAGGCACACATTCCCCGTCACCCCGACTCTGGCCTTCACTAATTCAACCGAGTGTATCACTGACAGCACGAGGATTACATTTCCACACGAAATGAACACAGGAACTATAGCTTATACACATCGGGAAAGGTCATTAAGACAAGCATCTGCTTTCTGCATGAAGAATCTGGTTCTAAGAAAAAAAAAAAAAGAATTGTAATATGTACTTCACCAAATAAGACAATTGTTGCCAGAGCCAGGAGGAAATAAGTCCCTTCTGTTTGGTACATCATTGGGAATGTCTCCTCTCCTGGGACACTTAGTCCAGGACAGGTAAGTGGCCACACAGTGGCAGGTACCTGGGTCCTGCCACTAGGTAATAGACAGTGGACAGGAATTGCTCTCAGACACCAAGAAAACATCAGTACTGTAATCCTAGCACTATGGCTGAGGCCAGTGGATTACTTAGGCTTAGGAGTTTGAGACCAGCCTGAGCAAGAGCAAGACTCTGTCTCTACTAAAAATAGAAAAACTAGCCAGGCAGCATTGTGGTGGGTGCCTGTAGTCCCAGGTACTCGGGAGGCTCAGGCAGGATTGCTCAAGTCCAAGAGTTGGAGGTTGCTGTGAGCTGAGTCCAAGCACTCTACCCTGGACTACAGAGAAGACTCTGTCTCAAAAAAGAAGAAAAAAAACTTCTCTTTGGCTCTTCTCATCTGTCCTTGTGTGCTCTGGTTGCTTAATCTGGGAGTAGATACTGCTTTAGGATGTCATGAGCCCCGCCAGCGTACGGAGGGAAGAACAATACACTTGGTGCTGAAGCCCTGGTTTTGAGTTCAGATTCCCCTCCTGGGCATGTGGCCTTAGGCAGGTGACTTACACAGCCCTGAGTAAAGGTTTTCTCATCTGTGAAAATGGGTAAGTTACTCTTCCTAATCTCTCATCATTTAGCAATCGCATCAGAATCACTAACAGAGCAACTTCTAGACTGAGGATCGGTATGTAAAGGGAGGGCATTCATGTTTTAGGGCTTTGGTGGTGAGAAAGGAGAAGATAGCTAGGGAAGGATTCATTCAGACTCCCCTCCCCACCGAGGAGTCAAAGGCTCCAGCAGGTTCCCCTGAGACAGGTCTTCCATGCTCTCCTCCCCTCCTTTCCCAGTACCCACTTCAGTTTTCTAGATTCACAGTGAACTGGACTCAGGTTCACGATGAAGTGTCTGCTAAGCTTGTATTGTAAACATGGCATCACTCTACAGGGCGAGAGAGATAAGAGGAGAGGCCTTTGCCTGAGGACAGCCTGCCAAAGACACAGAGCAAGAGAGAGGGAGGAAGGGTAGAGCCTGGAGCCGGCTGGGCTGGGCGAGGGGACTGCTTGCAGAAAATGGGTCTTGGCTACCCCAAATGTCTTCCTGGCAGTCAAGTATTATAAAGAAATGGAGAACAAAACAATATGGGAGAAAACAAAATAATGTGGGAGAAAAAGCATCAGACAGAAAGGTTAAGGCTCCATCTGAATCTGCCACATTCCAGAGCACATCACCCTTTCTCTCCAGCTGCAGATCCCACATCTGCCTCTCCTGCTCTGATCCTCTGACACCTGTGTGGATGGAGCAGGCTGCAAGCCTGAAGGGACTTCTGCTTTCACCCACACCACACAGCCCCCAAGAGCTGGTGGTGAGCCCAGGATGCGTGCACACGCACACCTGCCTTGGGGCAGAAGGACTGAGCCTCACCTGGTGTGGCTGTTGGAGGACA
Organism: Nycticebus coucang; assembly: GCF_027406575.1. Taxonomy (NCBI): domain Eukaryota; kingdom Metazoa; phylum Chordata; class Mammalia; order Primates; family Lorisidae; genus Nycticebus; species Nycticebus coucang. The sequence goes on from NC_069796.1 coordinate 12,618,481, forward strand.
GGCTCTCCCAGGGCTGCACGCCGCAGCCGGCCACTGCGAAGGCGCCCCCACAGCTGCCATCCAGCTTCATGAGCAGGGCCTTGGCGGCATTCTCGGCCGTCTTCCGGCAGTCGTGAGCTCGCTTGAGCATCTGAGTGATGCTTTCATCCCCGGACTGGTCTCCTGTGTGGCAGAGAAGCCAGTGGATTAACTGACACATGTCGAGGCAAGGTGAGCTGGGAGTGACTTGTTTTAAAAACTGTGCTGGAAAAGGCAAAACCATGAAGACATTAAAAAAACCAGTGGTTTCTAGGGTGGGAGAAGAATGAGTAAGTGTATGCAGAGGATTTTTAGGGCGGTGAAACTCCTCTGTATGACGCTGGAATGGTGGGTGCGAGTCCTTATGCGTCTGTCCAAACCTACAGAATGAACCCCACCAAGAGTGAGGCCTGATGTGGGCTGCGTGCCCCGGGTGATCACGGAGAATCAGTGCAGGCTCGGCAGTTCTACTAACCTACCCCTCCGGTGGGTATGATGATAACAGGTGTGCGGGTGAGGATGGGGTGGGAGTATGTGGGAAATCTCTGTACCTTCCTCTCATTTTTTGCTGTGAGCTTAAAACTGCTCTAAAAAATTAGTCTTACGAAAATGAAACTAAAATTGTGCTGGCCAAACAAGTTAACAGTTTGCTACCTGAATGGCACGGATTATGCTCTTCCAAATATTTTCAAGTGAGATCTTATGCCAAAACACACAAAATGTTTCGCTAACATACAAAAATGGTACATGCAGAACTCCGTGGCCAGGAGTAGGGGGACGTGCTCAGTGTTCCACCTGCCGAACCACCCCACTGCTGAGGCCCATAGAAACTCCTCCAGCTTCCCAGGGCACAGTTGGAAGACAACTGGCTGAAAGCATCTTGCAGGGGTGTCCAATCTGTGGCCCAAGGGCCGTACGCTGAGTATTTGCTTACCTATGATGTTGGATATCACGGAAAGTATGCATGGGCCTTTTTTGTTTTTTTCTCATTAGCTTTCGTTAGTGTTTGTATATTTAATGTGTGACCCAATACAACTCTTCTTTCAATTTGCAGCAGAGAAGAGAAAAGGTTGGACACCTGTGACTAGTGTAACATAATAAATACATGCCTGTGAAGTCAACAGGTAACAAAGGAAAGGACCATAATAATGGATATTGTGGGTAAAAGTCACAAACTAATTCTTGCTTTGCTGTGTAACAACTATACAGCTGACTGCTGTTGACAGAAGTGGGAGATTAAGGGGCTGCTATAGATGAAGCCCTCAGCATGGCAGCCGGAGCAGGAGAAGGGCCCATCATGCGAGAGTCTCTGAACTTCCTTCCCGCCATCTCTCCAACAACCTTCATGCTGTTCTTCTTTCCACAAATCATGTTTTACATACAACTCCCCAGCTGACTGCCATTGGAATTCTGCTCTGAAGTAGGCAAGACCCTTCTGACCGGCTTGTTTTATAAAAGTGTACAAGAGCTACCCATATCAGGTAAATACAAGGCATGTCATTATTAATTTAATGTAATGTAATTAATTTATTTTTAGAGACAGTCTTATGTCGTCGCCCTCGGTAGAGTGCTGTGGCATCACAACTCACAGCAACCTCCAGCTCTTGGGCTTAGGCGATTCTCTTGCCTCAGACTCCCGAGTAGCTGGGACTACAGGTGCCCGCCACAACACCCAGCTATTTTTTGTTGTTGTTGTTACAGTTTGGCTGGGGCCAAGTTCGAACCCACCACCCTTGGTATATGGAGCTGGCGCCCTACTCACTGAGCCACAGGCACTACCCTATTTATTTATTTATTTTTTAACTTTTTTTTTTTTGTAGAGACAGAGTCTCACTGTATTTATTTTTTTTTTGAGACAGAATCTCACTCAGTCTCCCTGAGTAGAGTGCTGTGGCGTTATAGCTCACAGCAACCTCCAAGTCCTGGGCTCAAGCCATCCTCTTGTTTCAGCCTCTCGAGTACCTGGGACTACAGGCACCTGCCTCAATGCCAAGCTAGTTTTTCTGTTTTTAGTAGAGATGGAGTCTTGCTCTTGCTCAGGTTGGTGTCAAACTCCTGAGCTCACATGATCCACCTGCCTTGTCCTTCCAGAGTGCTGGGATTATAGGCATGAGCCACCATGCCCGGCTCATTACTGATTTTAAATATGTTAAATGCAGACTGTTTCAAGCCCTTACAATTCCTACACTGGGTGGCTGCATGGAGTAGGCACAAGCCTAATGAAAAGTACCTTGTAAGGATGGAACAGGGCGAGATGTTCCTCTGATACAAACTAGAAATCAGATGATTGATTTTTTCCCTTAATTGATCATTTTTCTTAATATGTTAATTAAAAAAACCTAACAACAGGCCAAGACCATTTTAGTATCTGTTTCATATGAGGAATAAAGTTTTATGGTTCAGTTAGAAGACTGAAAAAATGAGTTTTCTAATGGAAATGCTGGCAAGGTTTCTCCTTCTGGGCAGGGATGGTAATATTATTAAAAAAAGAAAAAAAAAATGGAGGAATGGCCGCCTACACAAATGAAGGCTTGCTCCCTTGCTAGATAACTTGGATATGAAGCAGGAAATGAACTCTTGGGGGGGGGGGGTGCTGCAGCTTTCCCTGCGCACGTCAAAGCCAGGGAGTCCCCAGAAGCTGCCCTCAGGCTAGGGGAGGAGCTGGCGAGGAGGGTGGGGAGGGGTCTGACGACCTTCTTTGTGGGTCTGGGTCATCCTGGAAGGACAAACCCTGGTGGAAGTTCACAGCTGAAAGCCAGTCTGTCATGATGGTCTGGTCATCACAGATGGGACACCTGCCCTGCCCACGCCTTGTGTGACTCAGTCACCTCGGCTCTCACCTTACATGCTGTGGCTTCTCCAAAGCAGTTGCTGCTCCAAGCGCAGGCTGAGCTCTCCTCGAGAGGTGGCCCAGTCTCTTTCTAGCGCTATTGCTGCTACACCCTCCTCACATGCCTGCAGGGCTCAGAGCCAGCTGTTGGTCGAGTTTTAGCAACAATTGCTCTCTGGCCCTCTGGCCTGCCGTGCCTGCATCCTGTCCAAAGAGCCTCGCCTCCCATTTATTTGAAATTGTGGGGTAGAAGGGAGGGGCAGTGCAGACCTTGAGGCACAGGCCAGGCCAATAGGACCCAGGGGCCTGAAAGGCAGCAGAGAGGCCACAGCTCATGGGGTGAACATTCTGTGACTCTGACAAGAGCGGGTGTGAAGCTACTACTTCTTTATTCATGAGAGGCCTGGAGATGAGGTCAGGGGAACCCAGGCTTCAGAACAGCTCAAAGAAACACACGTGGAGAAGCACCAAGACCAGGCAGCGGCCATGTGGGCAGCAGAGGCCACAGACAGCAGATCGCAGGCAGCTGCAGCCAGGCTGCCCCTTTAATCACCTTTGTGAGCCAGCCCTGCTGTTTGGTCCTCGTCAGCCCAGAGAATGCATTCCCCGAGGGGGCTTGTTTGCTTTGGCTTGCCTGTAGTTCTGTTTCCACCCCAGTTCTTGCTGCATTCAACACCAACAATTTACCCACTCAGTCAGGAGGAAAAACGAAAAACACACTTGACAACTGAATTTCATGTCTGGAGATGATTCAATGACAGCAGCTGGGACAGGGGTAGTGGAGAAAAAGAGGCAGGGGACAAGATAAAGAAGAGGGACGGGGCAATACTTACCAGGGGAGGACCCCACGCCAGCGGCTCGGAACTGTCCCAGGATGAGGCTCTGTTCACTCTCGGCCAGTGCCAGCAAGAGCTCATAGGCCTCTATGCACTGCTCGCTGAAACACAAGCACAGCACTCAGCTCAGCGGGCGGCGGCCACCTCAACCCCAGAGCCACCTCCTGGGCGGGGGGCAGCCTGGGGTCTGCCTCAGCCTCACTCCCCAGAAGGCAAGGAAACCCCCTGTGAATGTTCCCTGGACGAGCCAGTGGCTTATTCTTCTGTGTTGGCCTTTTTCTTTCTGTGTACTCCCCACCGAACAGTGGATGGACTTTTTTTTTTTCATTATAAAACTTTAAACTAGGTTCTAGAAGAAAAATAAGAGAAGCAATGAAGTGGGAGATGCAAATGTGTTGCCCCTCTGGGATCAGCTAAGGGGGTAATGTGACACATCTGTGCAGCCAGCCTCCAGGCAGAGCCCCACACCCCGGCACCCACAGCGAACCAGGGTTGGTCCACGTGACTAACAGAATACGGTGGATCTGACAGCAGGCCACTACCAAGATTAGGTTATTGAAAAGCACCAGGACTTCTGTCTTGGTCACTCTCTCTCACTTTACTTTCTCCCAGATCATGTTCTCCAGAGGAGGCCAGCTGTCATTTCTTGAAGACTCTCAAAAGTCCTACAGAGAGGCCCATGGCCCCCCACAAACAGCTGGGAAAGAACTGGGGCCTCCAGCCAACAGCCACATGAGTGAGCAGATCCTTCAGCCCCAGTTTTCAGATGAGGCAGCCTGAGCTGACAGCTCGACCAGAGCCACTCCCAGATTCCTGACCCTCGTCACTGTGATATAATACATTATCAGTTATACAGCAACAGGCAGCTAACAAACACCCCATAAGGAGTCATCTGGATCTAGGTCAGCACTGGCCAATACAGGAGCCTGACCAATACACATGTGGCTACTGAAATTATACAAATTTTATTTTAAATAAAATGAAAAGTCTAGTCCCTCTACTGCATGTTCACACAAAATGCTTCACATGTTCGACAACCACACGGGCTCGTGGTTGCCATGCTGATTAGCACAGACAGACAACAGTTCCATCTTCACAGAAAAGTTAGATTAGATGCTTGTAAGTGTAAGTGTAAGAACTGTCTCATGAAACACACTTAGGCCATCGCAAAATCCCTGACAAGAGTTTGAGTTTGGATCTCTGAGAGGAAGAACCATAGTCATCCTTCCCTGTGCCCATCACCCACTGGGCAAGCAAGGCAAAGAAGATCAGAGAACAGAAGGGCCGAGACCCACAAGGACCCATGCCACAGGAGACAGGCTCTGTGCACGACACCGCGCGGTCCCAGACGTGCAGCAGCGAGATTTCCTCCTTAAGTGAATAACCGGAGAGCTTCTCCACTCAGGGCAGGGGAAATACTGCTTCAGCCAGCATTTAGTCAACATCACGTGCTTTTGATTGTCTTTACTTTCCTCGACCTTTACTCAGTTAAAGAGAAAAGGGGCCAAATCACTTGCTCTGAGTGCTGCTGGCTCCGCCTTTCAAAGCCAGGCCGTATTTCAGGTTAGAGAGTCTAGGACATTTCCTCATCCAGGAAAATGCGCTGATGTGGAGAAAGACCTTTCCGAGAGTCACCAGTTTCAAGAGTTACCACGATGGGTCATCTGGTGTGTCTGTAAACTAGTATGATTGTTCTCTGGCTTGGGCTGCCTAGATTTTGGTTTGGCTATTTATAAAATAAACATTTCTGAAAACAATATTGAACTTTTTAGAGGAAGCTAAGCTACAATCAACTACTACGAGACCTTGGCAAATATGTTTAAATAGTTACACTCATAAAATAAACCTCCGAAGACAACGAGAAAGCAGTCTTGCAGCTTCAGACAGATAAGCCCCGAACCTGACGAGGCAGCAAAACATTAGTGCATTCAAATTACCACGTGCCCACCAGCATGCCTGGAAAGCCATGAAAATATTCACGTCCTTTGACCTATAATTCCTGCTTCAGGGATTTTTATCTCAAGGAAATACTAAAAAAAGAATATCTTATCTGTATTGATTTATCCACCTTAGAATTATTTCAAATATCCAAGTCTGCGAAAGCCTAAGTGTCTTTTATTTTTTTTAATTTTTTTTATTAAATCATAACTGTATACAATGATATGATTATGGGGCATCATACACTCACTTCATAAACCATTTGACACATTTTTATCACAGTGGTTAACATAGCCTTTCCGGCGTTATCTCAGTTACTGTGCCAAAACATTTACATTCTACATTTACCAAGTTTCGCAAATACCCCTATAATATGCACCACAGGTGTGATCCCACCGATTCCCCTCCCTCTACCCACCCCCCCCCCTTTCCACTTCCCCCTATTGTTAAGTTGTAGCTGGGTTATAGCTTTCATGCTAAGTGTCTTTTAGAGAGAAGACTAAATAAATAACAGTATGTAAACTCGAAGCAGGGATTACAGCCATTCAAAATTAATATATTCAAATGACACCAAATTGAAGAAACAGAATATGTTAGATTTACAACAATGTAAAATGTATGTGAATATGAATAAAAGACCAGAAAGAACAGATGAATATGTATCACAAAAATTGATCTTCTGCATGATATTACTTAAATGAAGTAATATTTAAATTGAACACACTAAAACACACCTATTTACAAATACTATTTGCTAGTTCAACCCCGCGGTTCTGCTCCCTAAAAGCCTGTTTCCCACGTCTGTGCAGAGGGTCACCCTGGACACCCCTGTTACTCGACGCGGCTGCAGAGCCCCGCCATGTCTGGCGCCCTCCCTACCTGTACTGCAGGGCCAGCCTCAGCGCCGTGGCGTTGGACTCGTACTTCCCCACCAGCATGCTCATCCTCTCGGCGTTGCTTTTACATTCCTCCAGGGTTATGGTCAGGAGGTCATTTTGGGACTTGAGGTGTTCTATACGGCTAAAAGGGAAGAAAAAATTACTTTCACACTAGGATTCTAATTCATATGCCAACATTTCAGCTGTCTCCTTTATATTCAGGCGAGAAAAGCATGTTAGGATGGGGGCTTGTCAGATGGGAACGGACACAAAATAATCTAGGTCACAACTTACCTAAATAAAAAAAAAAAAATCCCTAAATTCTGTGTCAATTAGAAAGAAATAAAAAAGCCCCCTGGTTATTTCCCACCTGGCTGCCACCATGCTCACCGCACGGGTGTCCTGAGCCGGGTCCTGTGCTGGGTTGGGGGGTGGGGTGGGGTGCTGCCCAGGATAGGAGGCAGCTGAGCACCCTCACCACCGTCCTCACCAGGAACATCTGGCCGGCCTCAGTGAATCGCCCTCCGCGGGGCAAATGAAAAGCAGCTACTGTTTGCTCAATAATGATCTCCCAGTAGTCCTTTGAATTAAGTATTATCATCTCCCTTCCTCTGGTGAGCATGAGATGGCACAGAAAGGTTAATGACTTGGCCCTGGCATTGGAACCAGGCTGTCGGACCCCAGATCCTGTGCTCTTAATCACATACCACAGAGCAGAAACAGAAGACGAAACAAGGAGGGCAAGGGTTTGATCATGGTGGAGGTGGGGCCCAGTGGGAGGTGTGTGGGCTGGGGGAGGCAGATCGCTCCTGAGCAGAGTTCTAACCCTAGGCGCTGGCTGTTGAAGAGAGCCTGGGACCTCCCCGCTGCCCTTCCACATGCTCTCTGCACATGCTGGCTCCCCTGCCAAGAGGGGAGACAGCTGGAGACCCACACCGGAAGCAGACACTGGCACTGTGCTTCTTGTATAGCCTGCAGAACCACGAGCCAAATGGAACTCTTTTCTTGGCTGGGCACAGTGGTGCCTGCCTACAATCCAGCACTCTGGGGGGCTGAGGTGGGTGGACTGCTTGAGCTCAGGAGTTGAAGACCAGTCTAAGCAAGAGGGAGACCCTGTCTCTACTAAAAATAGAAAAATTAGCTAGGCATAGTAGCAGGCACTTGTATTCCCAGCTACTTGGGAGGCTGAGGCAGGAGGATTGCTTGAGCCTAAGAGTTTGAAGTTGCTGTGAGCTATGATGATGCTATGGCACTCAATCCAGAGTGAGACTCAGTCTCAAAAAAAACCAACAAACAAACCCTGAACTACTCTTTTTTTTTTTTTTTTTTTACAAATTACCCAGCCTTAGTTATTCCTTTATAACAACATAAAATGGACTAAGACACTGTGTGAACAGGAAACTCGTCCTGGAGGTGGGAAATGGATCAGGAATATGAACTGTGGCCAGAGTTCCATCCAGGTTACAGTCTCAAAATTCTAACTACTAGTGGGATAAACAGTGGGATGTGGGATCCAGGACTGCAATTCAGGGCAAAAGACTTTGTGCCAAGTCGGAAAACAAATCAAAGATATAATCCCTTAGCTTCTCCATTTTCTTTCCCCAGGCCTAGAAGCTCAAGGTAGGATGATTCATGTGCCACGAGACACACCTGTTTATAGTATTCTAATCACCAAGTCTTAGAGAGAAAATAGGGTTGCATACATACAAAATACAAGTGACTCCTGAAACGTTAAGGGTTTGGAAGCTATTAGCCTCAAGGATAAATCTTAGAATCGTCTATCTTATAACAGACTGTGGAGACACTTGCCAATGTGGGAGATGTCCAGTGAGTGTACAATCAAGACCACTGCACGGCTCTGCCAACTCCAAGGTCATTTCAAGGTAATATGTTACAAGAATACCTCTCTGTCCCTATTCATATGAATACTTCTTGAGGCTGTGCATGATAGCTCACAACTGTAATCCCAGCACTCTGGGGGCCCGAGGCAGAAGGATTACTTGAGACCAGCCTAAGCAAGAATCTCCATAAAACAGAAAAACCAGCAGGGTGAGGTGGTACACTTGTAGTCCCAGCTACTCATGATGTTGAGGCAGGAGCATCATTTTAGCCTAGGAGGTCAAGGTTGCAGTGAGTTATGATGATGGCACTGCCCTCCAGCCTAGGAGACCGAGCAAGCCCCTGTCTCAAAAAAAGATTTCTTAAAATGTGAGCTGTGATGCCACAGCACTCTACTGAGGGCAATAAAGTGAGACTGTGTCCTTTGTTCTGAGGGCTGGGCTCACACATCCGGCTCCTTCCTGACATTTCTGTTTGGGTGTCACAGTGCCACTCTCCCAATTTAACATTCCAAATAGGACTCGAGATTTTCCCCAAACCTTGCTTTCTCATTCTTCTCCTTCTTAGTAACTGCCACCTCCCATCTACGCAACACTCTAGGTTAGATCCCCAAGAGTCTCCTTGGGGACTGTCCCCTGCTCTCACACCCAGAACTGCCCTAGCTGCAGGCTTGACTGCTCACAGCACCGCATGGATCCTGGGCCTCTGCCACTTGCTATGATTGCCCTGCTTCCCCCCACTGTCCTCCTTCACACTCTCCACACCAAGGGACAGTCCAGCCTGTAAATCAGATCTTGTTCTTCCCACATTTTAAACATTCTAATAACTTCCTTCCCATGGCACTTAGAATGAAGAGCAAAGCTGTCTCAACATCCGCCTCTGGGCCTCTCAGCTACCTCATCTCAGGAGCTTCTCCTTCCACTCCCTTCTCCTTTTCTGTGCCAACCTCTTTCTAGCCTGTGATTGTTAAACCAGCCCATAAGAATCTTCGTTTGTCATACGCCTGCTCCTTTTCCCCTTACAACTTCAATGGGAAACCTCCCTTCTGGGAAGGTTTAAATTGCTCTTGGGATTTAAAGGCTAACATATTTTGAGAGGAACCGGCCTCTAACTTTGAGATAGGGAGTTAAATGACAGATATCAGGAAAATTAGTTCTAAGAACCCCAGGATCCAGCAGCAGCTGTGATCACAGAGTGGACAGGTGAGGTCAAAGGAGATGGGCCAGAATTCTGCCCCAGGTACTTAATAACTCTGGACGCAAACTGCAAATTCGTAGCCTTTATTTTAACATTTGCAAAATGGGCAGGGACTACTCCATCCTCACCAAGTGAGGATTAAGCATTTGTCTGTGAGATCTCTTTGTGAGCTGTTAAATACCATAATAACACAAACTACAAGCACCAAACCTTCCCCACTTCCTTGGTTTCTCCTGCATGTACCAGAGGAGGAAGGAACCTCCCCCTCGTCCGCCACAAGCAGTCTCCTTAAATCCAGAGCCTGCAGAGAGGAGACCTGCTGAACCGAGAGCCCCCTGAAGGCATCTGGCTTCATTAGATTGCGGAGAGCACATCTGATTCAATTTTTAAGCACTCCCAGGCCAGTGATACCGAGAAGATTACTTCTTCACTGCTACGAGGGAATCATCAGGATTATCACTCTTAAGTATTTTGGATTTAATAAAGAAACCACTTAATTTCAAGATTTAAAATGACCTAGATCTCCAGCTTCCTTAGTTCTCAAGAACTCTATTAAATAGCTTCAAATCAGAGAGGGCTAAGATGATAATTCAATTTATTCAGGGTTGCCATACATGAGGGGAACCGAAGTAAGCAACAATAGACCGGGGGACTGGTATCTGCGTTTCTTCCTGGCTGTTAGCTCATAAGGCTTTCAGATTCCTACCACACTCTCCCATTAAAGACTGGCAGGTCAGGGCAACCACGCCCCCCTTGGACGCGATCCAACTGTCCATTCTGCCACTGCAGAACAATTCTGAGCCAGAGTGGTTGCCATGGTTTGGCCCAGGTCCTTCTTTGCTTTTTTAGCAACTCCCTCCTCACTGGGATGACACATCAGGACACACTTTTTTGCCAACCAGTAAGAGTACAAATCCAAACTACCACTTTCATGAGACTTGGGAAGAATCCATAAAACTGGATACATGGTATAATTATTTTCTAAGCAGGACAGTTAGGATAAGATATAGGAACCCAGAATTGGGCACATTTGCAAAGAGTGTAAATAAAATTAGGCTACCCGTCAGGAAGAGAAAGGGCAGTTAGACCAGCGTGCCTGGGCAGTGCCAGGAACGTCTCACCAGATTGCCTTTGCTGGTTCCTGTGGCTCCAGGCATCCCTGGGATGCTGACTCAACATTCCAGAACTTCTCTCTGTGGTTCTCTGCAACACAAGCCTGTGCACTTGGCACTCTTCTGTGACCTCCTTGCATTCCATATGGACTATTCGCAGGAGTCACTACGTAATTTGCAAAGCCCCGCATAAAACAAAAAAGCGGGGCCCCTTGTTTATAAATTGCTAAGAGTTTAAAATGCTGACAGCAAGGCAGTGCAGCAAGGGTGTCTGAACAAGGCCCTGTGTGAATGCTCTGGTCACACAGCTGGGAAGCCAACCCTGACCTCTGCCAGCACTGCTCTGACGGCTGAGCTGGTGGACACTGCCAACCCCACCAGCCTGGCAGCGTCCTCCGCCTCTCTGTGCTCCCCCACCACATACACAGGAGTGCTCCTTACCTATTCAGCCGTTCTGTTTCCACCTCAAACTCCCGAATCTTGCTCTCAGAGATGGCAGATCCATGTGAGTAGAGGGTCTGGAAAATCTCTTGGATGTTGGAGCAGTCCTGGAGCGAGTGAGCCAGATGCTCTGCCACGCTGCTGGACACCTGCAGACGAGCATTAGTTTCCCTTTAGACAGTGTCACTTCAGGGGTGCTGGGCCCCAGGCACGCTCTGCACGCATAATAACTCAAAGCTCCTATTTACTGAGAATCCTGCACCAGCAGGTGGTTACCCCTGGTTCTCAGTATGTACGATAAAATTCCAGGATGAAACCTGGAAACTACTAGGAAAATTAACAAAATAGGACCAAAGTTCAGCTGCGTCCCCAACTACTTGCTGTTCACCAGTAACAATGGGGGGACTGTGCCTCTTTGGGGTCCCTAACATTTTGAATTCTGAACAGAGTCTGGACTCCTTGCCCCATGCTGAGTCTCCCACCACTCCAGCCTACACTCTCTGCTTACTGTACCAAGGAGAGGGGCTGATCCCTTCACCTTCACAATTTGGCTTTGGCATGGAATTCAAACACATGCAATTTTTGCTCAGTGCAAGATTCTAAACCAGGGCCTTAAAGGTGCTATTTGAGCTCTCCACACCCCTGTGCGTCAAATAGCTGGCTCTCCCCACCTCATCCCCATCCTCAAAGATACCCCTGAAGGAACTGAAGCCACTCCCTTTCATCACCCCTCAGCTCTTATGGCCCCTGGGGGTTCCCAGGCTCTACAAATGAAAACGCTGGCACTAAACTGGAAGGTTCCAGTCTTTTCCTAGTATGGGGATACACTTCAAAGGCATCATTCATCCTCACTGGAGAGCACACTCCCCTGCAACAGGGGTGTGCAAGAGGTAGGTACCTTCAGAGCTCTGTGACTGCCTGGGTCTCTGGGAGAGCAGGGGGCTAGGAAACAGATACTGCAAGACCTTTATCTACATCACTAGACCCGGACCTAAAGCATTTCTTTCAGAATGGCTTCAAAATGAAGTCTATCTTAAAGCTGAAGAAATAATTCACTCTGTGGATAGAAATCACTCTACATTTTAATTCGATCCTTTGGAAGGAAATACGTATGATTTACTATTATAATTAACTGGTTTATTGGAGGTAAACTATGGAAGTTCTTCTGTCATCCATCAGCCAGCGTCTGTGTCTCTCTTGGGCCCTTCCTTGCCATGCTTCCCGAACACTCACCCCTATGCTACTGATTTCCGAGCCCAGGACTGGCCGATCAGATGAGGAGGATTCAGACCTTGTCTTGGATAGCTTTACCCTCTCAGCAATCTTAAAAAAATAAAACAAAAAGTTATAAAAAATGATGCAGCACTCCCCAGATAAACTGTTGAGCCTACGTTTATATAGGGTGTTTTACCAAGTCAACTAAAAGATTAATTTTTTTTTTTTTTTTTTTTTGTGGTTTTTGGCCGGGGCTGGGTTTGAACCTGCCACCTCCGGCATATAGGACCGGCGCCCTACTCCTTGAGCCACAGGTGCCGCCCTAAAAGATTAATTTTTTAGAAACTACTCACCTGTCCAGTTTTTCTACCATAGCTTAACCTGGGTCTCTTGGCCTCAGCACCGCTAATGTTCTGATCTGGGTGATTCTTTGCAGTGGGGGATGCTCTGGGCAGGAGAGATGCTTGCAGCATCTCTGGCCTCCAGCTACAAGGTGCCAGCAGCACTTGAGTAATAAAAATCAAAAATGTCTCTCAACACTGCCAAACGTCCCCCGTGGGATAGATATCCCTTCTGGTGGGGGAATACTCATTTACCTAACATACTAAACCTGATAGTTGAGAAGCCACCTTACTGCGGAGACGAGGAGGGCTGCCAGGCACACCGACACATGTCATTTTAACTGTGAGGCAGCCTCCACACATGGGCCGGGGTTGGGGCTACTCTCCCAACTGCCACACCTGGCCAGCACAATCTGCCTTTCTGCTGGCAGAGCTGTGAGTCTCGTGAGTGGGGAGATCACTGGTTCATTACTCAGTGTCCTCCGTTGGGCTGAACCTTAGTCCTTGAGAGAAACTCCCAGTTCCATGAAGAAGTATTGTAGCACTTGACAAAACGGCTCACTCTCCACAACAACCTGTCAGCTGTGACGTTCTCCAGCTGGCTGATTAATGAGAGCTGGCGTCCAGGTTGCAGCTGAGGGAGGCTTAAAACTATTACTGGGTTATCCCTCCCTGCAGCTCCAAGGAGGGAGGCTGCACAGGTCCTGGGGGAGGCCTCGCAGGCCGCCTGCCCTCAGGGCAGCTAGGGTGAGGCTGCTGCTTCCAGAGGGTGGAAGTGTCCCTGCGCAGCCCCTCGTCCCAGGAGCTCACCTTGGCGATGGGGACGTCATTGCTGCTGCTGCTTGTGCTCAGCTCTCCGGTGCTGGGGTTAATGGGGCGGTTGGTGGACGTGAGGCGACCAGGGCTGGAGGGACCTGTGGCCTGAACGCTTTGCAGTCGAGTCTGAAGCTCTCGAACCTGAAATCATAATGCTTTTAGACACGACTGGCAGTTTCTTTGGCCAAAGAGCCAGGTGGGGAGATGGTGAGGCTCTTGTCCACATAAAGGGATTGGCCCCACTGAAAACTTGGATCAGTTGAGTCCACACAGAAGTCACCTTACATTTAACTGGACCTGCCACAAATCATTTCTTCTTCCACAAGCATGAGGCGAACATGTTATGTAAGCAGAAGGGGGATGATTGTCTTTACGAAGGAATGTTTGTTCTTTCAGCCCCAAGCTCCTGAATCTGCACTGGGTACTGTGGGCAGAGAAACCAGGACGCCATCTCTGCTCTTGTGCCACTTAGAGCCCAGAGGAGGACAGAGACAAATGACTTCCACACAAGCATCCCTGCGTGCTATAAGTACCGATCTCGAGTGCTATAGGAAGCAGAAAAAAGAATCTACCTGAAGTCACCCAGACAAAGTCTAGAGGGCAGTGGTACTCGAGTATGAAAGAACAAGTGAGGGGCTGGCTTGGCAGGGCCAGGGAGAAGAGTCTGCACTGGGCCATAGGGTGTTAGGGTGACAGGCTGCAGGTTGACCAATCTGAGTGGTTTAGAGGAGATGTCTTTTGCTGGGGGTGGGGGTAGTTAGGCTACGGTAAAGAGACAGCGTTGGCACCAGCAGCTTCTCCCCAAGTGACTTAAAGGTGGAACTGTCCCTGGGACAGTGGGAGGGAATCTAAATAGCCCTTCTATATGCAAAAGAGACACAGGGCCCTTTGAATTACATTTAAAACACTCATTTACCTGCACAGATTTAAATGTCCAAATCCTGCTTTGGTGATTTCCAAAGAGAAAAGTATTCCAAGTGAGTGAAAACAGTTGCTAGAAATTGATCTGACAGCCTTGGTTACAGTTTTATCATCAGGACAAGGTCTACCTGAAAGGGCAAACTGGCTACTGTACCCAGGGCCCTTATACCTGGGCATCAGACCCTGCTGGGAAGAATAAGCATGAGGACATTTAAGGCAGGGCTGTCCAAACCTAAAGGCATAACCGGGGTCCCCTGGAGGGCTTCTTAAGACACAGGTTCCAGGGGCCCTTCCCCAGGGACTCTGATGAAGCCCAGGATCAACAAGCTCCCCAAAGATGCTGATGCTGCTGCCAGCGTCTGCACCTTGAGTAGCACTGACTGAAGGGACCTGCAAGGCCACAAAGCACTTTAGTCCCCTAAATGGGGAGAGTGGAGCCATCCCTCAGTGCCAGCTCTGCCACCTAATCTCTTTCAGACAAGGGCAGAGAACGGGATGTGTCTAACAGCCTCTGGAAAGCTTTTCATATTAAATGTCTGGGATGTCTCTATCCTTCTAACTTAGGAACAAAAAGTAATTGAAATTTCAATAATTCATCAACATACTAGAAGCCAAAATAGGAAAACTCCCTGGGAGCAAATTGCATGCAATGGTGGAACAGCTCAGAAGTAGCTGATGCTGTGCCGCGGTCCCAGGACTGTGGGCTGAGGGAAGCGGGTGCTGTCCCAACACTCCAGACACAGAGCTGACCTCAAACTGGCTTAAAGACTAGGAAAATGCCTGCTGAAGCCAAATGGGATTGGTGGTGAGAGGGCTCATTCTGGAATAGTCCCCAACAAACCAAGAATGGGAATGGGGCGGACTCTTAACTGTGCCACACGGCACAGGGAGTGGACACTGGGGGGACCTCCCTGGAGAGACCACGGGTTTCAATTTCCACTGCTGGGAAAGTCTGATGAGGTCCTGAATAATTAACAACGTTAACACCACCCTAAAACCTAAATTGCGCCTGAACTGTACACAAAACAATCAGTGGTCTGGTCCCAGAATCCTAATTGGCCTACTCATCCTGCTTGTTTAAAAATACAAATTGTCCTGGGCAATTTGTAAAGACTTCATTAAAACTACCCATGTTTTAAAAACATTTCTCCTTCTAATCACAAAAGCAAAACATGTTCATTGTGGAAAATTTAGATGACACTAAAAAATAAAAATAGTACAAGTACTTATGTTCTTTCTTACTACACAGAGATAATTGCTTCTAGCCATTTTCCACGGGGTGCGTATGTGTGTGCACAGATGCACTTAAAATAAGTCCTAAATCTAAACATATATTTTTATTTTAAAAACTTTGGATGCAGAGAATGTCTTTGAAGACTAAAGGATGATTAATGTGTTTATTTTGGGCTATGTTTCATTATTTAATGACAGTTGCTAGCCAGGGGCAGGGGGCCCCAGCTGAAAGGAATATCACGGAGAGAAAGGTGGCAGGTTGAGTTAACAACCTTCTCCCTGCTCTTCATTTGGGGTGAAGACCTTAACTAATTTAAATGAACAAAGGCACAGAAATGAAGACTACAAGCAAATGTGCTGATTTTGCTCCGGTGCGGCTTGGAGAGGGGCAGAAACGTAGCTACCAAGGTTCTCACTTCTGCTCTCACCCATCACAGTGGGTTGGACTGAGACCCTCCCACAAGGTAGGTCCAAATTCTAATTCCCAGAACCTGTGAATGTGACCTTATTTCAAAGTAGGGTCTTTGTAGATGTCGTTAAATTCACGATCTCGAGGTGAGATCATCTCAGATTTAGGGTGTGTCCTATATCCTGTATCGTCTATCAATTATTTGGGTGGGGTCCTCATAAGAGAAAGGAGAGGGAGGCCTGAGACCCAGACACACAGGGAGGCAGAGAATGTCACAGTCAAAGAGCACCAGGGGCTCCTGGAAGCAGGAGAGGCAAGGAAGGCTTCTCTTCTGGAGCCATTCGTGGAAGTGTGGCCCTGCTGGCCCCTTGAGTTTGGATTCTTACACACCAGAACTGTGAGAAAATAAAGTTATATATATAAAAAAATATATATATATATATATTTTAAGAGACAGAGTTTCACTTTGTCGCCCTCGGTAGAGTGCCGTGGTGTCACAGCTCACAGCAACCTCCAGCTCTTGGGCTTAGGCGATTCTCTTGCCTCAGAAGTTCTGTTGTTTTAAGCCACCAGTTTGTGGTATATAACTAAAATACCTTTCATTTACATTTTTTAAAAAAAGAAACAATTTCACTACATTGGCCTGGAACTCCTGCATTCACTAGAGTAGCTGGGAGTGCAGGTATGTGCTACCATGCCTAGCTGGATGTATTTTTATTAAAGGGACTATGTTTCTCTCTGAAAAATAGATATTTTGGAGTCAAGGGATAGACAAGAACCAAGGCTGACCTGAGGCAGGGGGGGATACTTGTGGGAAGGTCACGCATCACATTCAAAGTCTTTCTCAACTGGGCTCCTCCACAACAGAACAAGATGTGAGTGGCCATTTCCTCCTTTCTTCTAAAGTTACTGCCTCACTAGTAAACATGACAATGAGAAACATTATGAAAAGGGGCATCAACAAGGAGTGTGAAAGCACAGACAAGCCACCTCCCCTCCGCCTTCCCAGAGCAGGCAGCCCCAGGATGCCATCCGAGGCATCCAACATCTGAACGTCCAACAGTCACATGAAGAAGAAAAGCTACCGGAGGACTCTGAAGGATTTGAGTAAGGAAATGACATTAAAAGGCCACAGTTCTTCCTCTTTGGTATTTGAGGGTTTTATTAAAACCCTTTGATTAGAAGGATTAGAAGAGAATGGCCTGAAGTGAGGAGGAGGAAGGGGTGAGAAACGACCAGGGTTCAGACACTGTCAGCAGAGCAGGAATAAAGATGGAGGTGTCCACTCTGGACCAGAGCTGTCCCACAGAGCTCCCCGTGATGTGGCAGCCACACGTGACACTGAGCACCTGCTATGTGCCTGGTGCACAAAGGAACTGAATTTTTTATTTTTTTTTTTGTAGAGACAGAGTCTCACTGTATGGCTCTCGGTAGAGTGCTGTGGCCTCACACAGCTCACAGCAACCTCCAACCCCTGGGCTTAAGCGATTCTCTTGCCTCAGCCTCCCGAGTAGCTGGGACTACAGGCGCCCGCCACAACGCCCAGCTATATTTTTGGTTTGCAGTTCAGCTGGGGCCGGGTTTGAACCCGCCACCCTCGGTATATGGGGCCGGCACCTTACCGACTGAGCCACAGGCGCCGCCTGGAACTGAATTTTTAATTCCATTTGATTTTAATTAATCTAAATTCAAATCTAAATAATTGCGACTAGTAGACAAGAGTATTGGTCAGTGCAGTTCTAGTGAAGAAGGTAAAAACACACCCAAGCCTGGGGCTGGGGGACTGAGTGAATCCGGAGTCACTCAGCACGGTGGGAGAAATGCCAGGGAGAAACGAAGGCATGAGCTTCGGACACGCTGCATTTGAGGAAACCACTGGGCATGGGAGTGAGGATTTTCAGCTGACACTCGAAAATCTAAGTCTGAACAGACCAGAGCCAGATACACAGATTCCGGGTGTGGATGAGGTCCTGGAGGGGGTGCGGCGGGGGAGAGGCTGAGGACCTGTATGCAGCGAGGAACAGACACAGGTGGGGTGGGGGCAGAAGGTAGAAGGTGCCTTCTCTGGGAGGGAAGGAAGACAGAAGGGAAAGGATGGGGACAGAGGGACTCCCATCTGATGGTTTCTAATTTTTTTCTGCTAGGCATAAGGGAGGCAATTAACAGATGTCAGGAACCAGGAAGGAGGCTGAGCTAGGACCAAAAAAGAAAGAACAAAAAAGGCAAGCTTACACAGCAGTGCAGAGAGCTGGAGCTCTCATTCAAGGCAGGAGGCTGAGTAAACGCACTGCTTTCTTCAAACAGGAGACCTCATGTGAGACTTCTTCACAACCGGAGAAGAATGAGCGTGGGGCATCAGCAGAAACAAGATTTGGACGCATCGCTCAGAGGCCAAGTGCTGACGAAAGAACATTCCACACTGTATACAAAGGGAGGTGGCTGACCTCCCCAGGAGGACGGTGGCAGGACTCTGCTCAGCTTTGTCAGATACCAGGAGCACAAGGATGAGAAAGGAAGGCTGCAAGAAGAGGCTTTCAGAGGTTAACTGAGGTGACGGCTTTGTAAGTGCATACAGGGGACTGGAAATTTCAAGCAGAATGGCAGCCTCAGCTAAAGTCAACAGGCACTCCTCCCGTTACCAATGGATAGAGTGCTGCATAAAAAAGGAACAGTGAGAAAGAAATTCATTGCCAAGGTCAAAAAAAAAAAAGACAGCGGCGGCGCCTGTGGCTCAAAGAAGTAGGGCGCCAGCCCCATATGCTGGAGATGGTGGGTTCAAACCCAGCCCCAGCCAAAAACTGCAAAAACAAAAACAAAACAAATAAAAAAGACAATAAAATCTCAAAAAGACAGTTAGATCTCCAGGTACCAGAAATGAGAGATGAAGCTGAGGGAGGGGCACAGAGTGGGGTCACAGGAGGGGCGGGGGATGGGGGTCCTGCATGCCAGGTGTCTAGAGCTGACCCTTCCACTTAAAGACTGGAGTCCCCTGCCCCACTCATCTGTGCAAAGCAAAAGGATCAACCTTAATGAGTCAAACCCCCAGGCCCCAGCACACTTGGGTTTGGAATCCAAATTTGTGCTATCTACATATCATAGGACCCCAAACTTAGACATGAGCGCTGAAAACTGGTCTGGGTTTTGCCACCTGCTGCCTCAGAGGCATATTCGTAAGTTACCCAGTATCCCAGGGAAAGGGAGACTTTAGCTTCCCCTGACTGGAGGCCCAGGACCATGAGGCTGCAGGACAGAGAGGTATCACTGCAGGAGAGGAGTGCGCCCAGGGGACGTGGAAACCAGGAAACCAGGAGAGGACATCATGACAGATACACTGAGGATACCTAAGGACAGGAATGGAATAATTCACATGAAGAAGAAATAATGAAACAAAAATGGATAACCAATCTTAAAAAGCCTTCCTGTGGGAGAGAGAGACACCCTGGGCTCGAAGGGTGCTGCTCAGTTCTATGCCCAGTTCTATCACACCGCCAACGCCTTCAACAATGACGGACATTATTTCAGGAAAATCAGTTCCATGATGCTCAAAACGCCCGTCACCCTGAAGTCTACTACCTACTTAGATTATTGCGATAGGCTGAATAAAAGAGCCTTTGAGACCACCAAAGGTGTCCATATCCTAATCCCTATAAATGTTACCTTACATGGCAAAAGGGAATTGAGATGGGGAGAGCATCTTGGAATATCTGGATATACTCAGAAGTCGCAAGGGCCCTTGTCAGAGAGAGGCAGGTGTGTCAGAATTAAAGTGCTGAAGATGCCAGGATTCTGGCTTTGAAGATGGAGAAATGGGGCCAGGCCTGGAAGCTCACACCTATAATCCCAGCACTTTGGGAGGCTGAGGTAGGAGGATTGATTGAAGCTAGGGGTCAAGGCCAGCCTGGGGAACATAGCAAAGCACTAAAAAAAAAAAAATTATTATAGTAGTAGTTACTTGGCTGAGGCAAGAAGATTACTTAGGAGTTCAAGGCTACAGTGAGCCACGATCATGCTACTGTACTCCAGCATAGGGTGGGTCAGAGTGAGACCCCTTCCTCTTAAAAAAATAACAAAATAAATAAATCACAAAGATAAGAGCCAGGAATATAAGAGACTAGGCACAGGAGAAAGTGGGATGGGGATGTGTGTGGGCATGGTGGCTCATGACTATAATCCTAACACTCAGAGAGGCCCACGCAGGAAGACTGCTTGAGGTCAGGAGTTTGAGACCAGCCTGAACCAGAGCAAAGTCTCATCTCTACCAAAAACAGAACAAATTAGCTGGGCATGGTGGCAGGCACCTGTAGTCTCAGCTACTTGGAGGCTGAGGCAGGAGGATCACTTACACCAAAGAGTTTGAGGTTGCTGCAAGCTATGATGACACCATTGCTCTCTAGCCTAGGTGACAGAGTCAGACCTTGTCTCAAAAAAAAAAAAAAAAAATGTGGGACTAGAACTGTCAAAGACAAACCTCCAGTGGGCTGTGCAGAGAAGTGGTTTACAGTTCTGAGGGAAGCTCCCTGAAAACAGGAGGTGAAGCGAGTTTAAGACAGGTGAGCTGAGGCTTCTCCAGTCTCCCAGGACAATTGTAGGGGCACAGACAAGACAACCAAGGCAGCTGATAAAGTCATCTGTGAGTTCGTGGATCAGGGACAAGCAGGAAGGAAGGTGTCACTGAAGTCCCAAGTAGGATCAGAAATGTTATTATTAGCTATAAAGGAGTGAGTCTGTTCTGCTGACCCCTCTCGGTAGTGCTCACTGGGCAGTGGTAATTTCAGGCAATTAGGTGGTAATTCGTAATTTCACTACGCAATGGAGCTGGTGGAAGTGCGGTGGGTGATTTCTGCATCATAGAAGGTGAGAATCACCAGGCCAGAAAGCTCTACTTAATGAGCCTGAGGCAGTCAGTCCCAGTTTCTCAGAAAGCTGCCTCTGGAAGTGGAGGGCTTGAGAGTGTTTTGCAGAGAACAGATCTATTTGGAGAGTTCAGAAGACTCTTTTTGGAGCCCCCAAATAAATGAGAAGTCAGAACCTACTGATAGCAAAAATATATTTATTCCTTTAAATCTTATTTACATGGTGTTTCAGGAAAGTGGTGGGTGACTTATGTTATTGTTAATGACAGTTTTGAATAGGCAGAAACAGAAAAGAGACAGACCACAAATGAGAAGGAGTCAGGTCAACCCAGGAGCGCGTCCAGCTCTCTGCAGAGCTGACTGGCATATTGTTCTCTCCTCTGTTTTGCAGCCTGCCAGCATACCTGAGTCTGATTATCAAAACAGCTGCGCTGGGAAAGGTCAGTGATTCTCCAGTCTTCCCAATTCCTTGCCAGGTTTCCCACAAGTGGAGTCAGCGTCTTTGATTATGGCCAGGAGTTAGCCGTAAGCTGCCTGTCTTTTTTTGCAGTTTTTGGCCGGAGCTGGGTTTGAACCCGCCACCTCCGGCATATGGGGTCGGCGCCCTACTCCTTTGAGCCACAGGCGCCACCCAAGCTGCCTGTCTTTTAGGTGCACGGAGGCCAGGGATGGATAAGCAAACACCGATGCCCAAGACTGAAAGAGTTACTTCCAATGTTAAGGGCACAGAGGTGTGAAGCCCTGTTAGAGTAACTGGGAGCAGTTTCCAAAGAAGGGAGAGATGGCAGTTCTGAGGATTCTCTGCTGTAGTTGGATTCCACTTAAAACTTAAGAGTTTACAGAGGCGCCGTGGTCTGGAACTAGATTCAGACCACCATAAGGATGCATAGTCTCTTCTCCCCGCAGCAAGCTCATTGTGCTGTCATGCAGGGTTGCCTTAGAATGCCAGGAAAGTGGTTCTGTGGACCCCCAGGAATCTGGCATCTGCATTGCTGTGACAGAACCACAACTGCTTGTCTGCAGGAGCCTGGGTTGGCCGGGACCACAGGGTAGAGAGTGGACCTGTCTCAACACAGACACAAGGGGTAGCGTCCCCTGGGGAAGGCCACCAGAGCTTTGGTGCCAAAAGTTAAAATCAGTGTAGACTTGGACAGGATTGTTAGAGCTTCTGTGGGCCTCAGTTTTCCCATCTCTACAGCTTATCACACATGTGTGCTCCAAATAGTTTCAATGCTGTTATTGTCATTTAGGCTTTAAGTAAGTTGTGCTTTGTCCTTAGAGAGACCTGATTTTAGTCTGAGAGGGGTGTGTTCCAACTGAAAATGTCAGAGGAATCTTAATGCTATCAGTATTATTAACAGAGAATTAATGATGAACCCTCCCGGCTTGCACTGGGAGAGGCCCCTGTGGAAGTGGTGAGCTAGGGGGGTCTGCACCCTGCCAGACAATGCCTCCCTGCCTTTGGACCCCTGTGCCCTGCCAGATCTGCCTTCCCACATCTAGCACAGGTGACACCCTGGCACATGGACAGCACAGGGAGGCGGCTTCCCAGCTGATGTGCGGGCTAATCACTGCCACACTGCATGCTCCAGGGCGTGAGGCTGGGCATGGGGGGAGGGCAGCAGAAAGGCTGCGTGCGATTCCTCTTCACTCCCCTGGCAGAGGGGGATGAACAGAGGATCCCTGGGAAGGCTCTCAGCACACAGCCAGCTGATGAGTGAAGGATACTGTCCCCAAGTGTCACCACAATCACCTCAGGGCAGAGTGTAGGCACCCATTCACTGATTCAGGGGCTCATGAAGGGCCTGGGCATATATATTGTGGAAAAGCTTTCCAGTGACTCCCACAAACACAGAGTACCTTGGGATATCTGGATGGACTAAGAAGTCACAAGGGCTCTGGTGGGGAGGAGAGCGCAAGGCTCCCAGACAACCAGACTAGGGCTGGGAGGAGCAGTGTCTAGACGGGGCTGTTTTTTGTGAAAATTTTATGAATTTGAACTTGGCTAATATTGGCATCCTCTTCCTCATCCTATAAAGAAATTTCTAAGAAGGAATGGAATAAAATATGAACCAAGTTCCATAGAGGACAAAAGAGAAGACTAACATGTTGACTACCAAATGGTTAATCTCTGAGATAGAGACGCTCCTCCAGCATCCATGGTTTCTTAGGTTTGTTTTGCTTAATTTGAAAATTAAAGAAGAGAAAAAAAAAATCACATACTTTTGCTGCCTGCAATTAGCCTCTGTTAATGTATTTTGGTATACTCAAGTCCTTTCTATTTCTGTGTCTATATTTCTACATATTACAAATTATACAACTATAAGAATATGTCCATTTAAAAATAAATTTGAACATTACAGAAAAGTTCAAGTACCCTTTGACCTATATGCCTAGATACGGTGTCCCCCAGCCTAACTAACTATTATCATGATATCGGTTTATAGTCTGGTCTATTTTAAATACACACAGACAGACATATATTAAATAAAAATTTATACATGCATAAATTCAAAGTAAACAAAGTACAGTTTTGTAGTCCTGCATTTTCTATGTATAGACCCATGGCCAAGAAAAGCATCACAGAAGGGAGGGGAAGAGCTCGGATGGGACCGACGGCCACATGAGGCTGAAAGAGATTGCAAGGGAAAATGGATGAATCTTTATTTAACCTACATAAGGTCACGACAGTTTCACTTCCATACATATCTCCACTGTGACTAATTTTCACTCAACAACATCAGCACTGACTTAGCATAGGATGGGAGACAATTTGGACTAGTGAATGGCTGCTTCAGAGGCAGATGAGGGTCTGGACCCATCAGGATGACACTGCAACAGCCCTGCCAGGGTGGGCCATATATGTTATAAACCGAACATTCCCTTATAACAAGAAGAACACAAGAAAGTCCGTGACCTACCTTTTAGGTAATTACTCTTTATAAGCAGGTGCTATGTTTTAATTTAGATTCCCCTTCCTTTTTCAACTCTCTTTCTTTTTTTGGACATAGACTCTGTTGCCCAGTCTGTAGTGCTGTGGCGTCAGTGTAAGCTCAACAGCAACTCAGACTCCTAGGTTCAAGGAATCCTCCTGCCTCAGCCTCCCAAGTAGCTGGGACAACAGGCACCCACTACAACGCCTGGTTAATTTTTCTAATTTTAGCAGAGATGGGGGTCTTGCTCTTATTCAGGCTGGTCTCGAACTCCTGAACTCAAGCAATCCACCTGTCTCGGCCTCTCAGAGTGTTGGGATTACAGGCGTGAGCCACCATGCCCAGCCCTCTTTTTCAACTCTTAAAGCATGACTACTAATCCTTAGAGCAAGAGTCCTTAGAGATAAGAAGATAAATACTGAAGGTGGATTAGATCTGCTGTCCCCATCCAGAGAAGTATTTAGAAACTGGCCATGGGGGGCCCTGGAATCTCATGAGAGGACGCTCTGCCAGCAGCCTCTGCTAGTTAGTTCATGAGACAGGTGCCTGGCACAAGGGCTGCACACTTGGCTGGGCAGAACAGCACTGGACCCCACCCCACCACGGTGTCTGTTGCAGGAGAATGACTGGGTGGCTGCAGGGCAGCTCCATCTTACCAGTCACAGTCACAAACTATTTTTTTCCTTCTAAAAATGGGTTTATTCTCCAACAGAATCACAAACTTAAAAATGATCCAACAGAGGATAGGACAGGCGTTACTGGGAAAAGCTCACGAGAAAATGGGTCCTCCAAGAGTGACAACATGCAAAGCAAAGTCCTCCCTCCCCACCGCACCCCTCCTTTCTCAGCTTCACGCCCCAGGAAGAGGCTGCATCACAAAGAATTCCAGGCTACTTTCTGGGAAGGAGGATGAGGGACAGGCGAGGAAAAGGGTCCTAACGCACTTGGAATTGTACTTGTCGGTTTTCCTGACCGCAGAGCCAAATGTAGCCTTATTTGTAGTTTAGAGTCCTTATTTACATTTTAAAAGACTTTCACTGAGCCAGGTGAATCCATCTTTTATGGCATGGGTCCTCTGAACACAAAACAATGAAATCTTTCTTAGATGTTACGGTGTATTTCAGTATCAAGAGTAATTGGTTTAAGTCAGACACCTGCATTTTCTTATTGCTGGCGGAAACAGTGGCCTCCCTGTACCCAACCAAAATCTCCAGAGACCAAGTTAGTGTATTTAAGAGAAGCTTTTTAAAAGAGACCTTGAAGGGAAGTGGGGAAAGTCAAGGGGAGAAAACCTCAGATTAGGGTCATTTTATTTGGTTTAAGCCAGCATGTCTGCTAGTCTCTCGAATTTACTGTGGTGATGGCCAGAATTAGCTCAGAAGCCAAACCCCGGGATGATAAAACCCAAGGGTCCCCCACAGATATGCTGAAAATACCCAGGTATTATGCAGGGTACAAGGAAGAAACTTACCACCAGCTAGGGCCGTGAACATGAGGAAGTTTCTGAAGGATTTCTTTTAAAGTCTCAGAAGGAAGTTGAAGGGACCATGTGTGTTCAAGTCTGTGATTCAATGGGACACAGATTCACGTCGCTGCGATCATATCGGGTTTGCTTTGCCAAAGAAACTGGGGGAAATGTTATCAGTTTTACTACGTGGTGGTAAATGAATGATTTAGGTAAAAAATGCACACACTGCGAGAAGGAGGTCGCTGCCATCTCGCACACGTCTCCAGGGAGCTCTGACCTGTCTCTGTCCTCTCCTCACCAGCACCTGTCATGCACCTTTGCAATGACCTGTGTACTTGTCTCCCCAGCATCCCTGAAGGCAGGGACTGTCCTGTTCTCCACTGTAACCCCTCTGCCCAGCACAAGGTAACAATCATGTTTATCAATCGAATGACTCAGTGAAAAACAAAGCACTTCCTTTCTAGAGTAATTAATTCTCCCTTGCCTAATTAAGCCTCCTTCTTTAAGTGTGAGGAAATCAGTGGTTATGTTGCACAACATATAGAAATAAATGATTATCTCACTGAATAATAAACTGGGACCAGTAATAAAAGGTGTCTGCCTGTTGTTCCTTAGTTACTGCTCCGCCAAGTAGCCCGATTTGTTAACTGACTACATTAAAGATCTAATGTAATTAAATCTTCAATAAGGCTCGAAGACCTAGGGAGAGCACTTTGTTTAATTACAGGCAAGGGGGCAAGCACCAACCCTCTTGATCTGGTCAGTTAAAATTCTATACAATGAATGTAGGCAAAGAAAAAAATGCAGTCCCAAGTGTTTCTCAGCCAACCCTAACCAACTAACTGTGAATACAGAGCTGCTGCACAGACAGCAGAGGCAAACCGGCCACACGCATGATGGTGCCACCGGGTGAAGTGACACTGTCCCCAGTCGCTCTGTAGAGCTACACTTTGTGGAGAACAAAAGACAAGCCAACCACAAGAGATGGGCCCTTTCACAGGGAAATGAAGTACACTGGGTGAACAGGTGGTGGCTGGAAGAAGCCTCCCAGCATGCAAAGTCCAGTGAACTGGGATTCAAAGGCATATAGCAAAATTCTTTGACATCCCAAATTGTCTTAAGATAAAAAGAAAGAAATCCAGTTCATGGATATGTATGCAAATTCCTGAGGACATTTCCAGTTAAGAAAGAGATACAAGGTCCATTTCACTTTATTAATTGGAGTAACTCAAATGCGAATTGTGTAAATTTATATTAAATAGTAATTGCACAAACTTAAAAAGTAATAAACGTGACTAAATTGTGCGTGTGTACAGGTGCAGGCATGTGAGTATATATGTTACTATTCAATGTTCATGTCAGAGTTCTTCAAACGTCTAAGGATTTACAAAAAAAGATGGCACAGCGCTAAACTCTCCACACCACTCAACAGGGAATTCTGGATTTTCCCCTAAGCAACTACTACTAATTTTTGGAACATTTACTGTTTGCCAGGCATTGTCTACCTACTTTATGAGTATTATCGAATTTTCCTGCATTGGGGACTACTATTGTCCCCACTTCATAGCAGAGAAAACTGTGGCACAGAGAGGTTAGGTAACTTGCCAGACTCCTGGTGACTTGGCAGGCCACGCTATGACCCCAGGTGGTTTGGCTCCGCAGAGTACAGAGTCTCCGCAGTATGCTCTTCTTAATACAGACTTCCAGGTCAGAGAAAACACTGGAAGAAGGGAGATGGCTTTTAACTTCTTGCTAGTCATAATCAAGGGCTGTCTTGTGCTGTAGTAACTCAAATTAGAGAAGAAAATTTATTCTAAACCACAATATATAATTAAACCTAAGATCAACAATTTCTCTTACAAAACATGCACCATCAGAACAGGAACAGTAAGGGCGAGCACATACCTCGTTAGGGCATTAGTCATAATGACCAGGGAGTGTAACCCAGGAAATTACAGGGGGTGAGGGCCTTGGTGCCGAGGACATTTATCCGGTTGCCCAGATAAAGCCTTTGCTGACTGGGATGATTTACTCCTGCAGACACAGGCTGAGTGTGCCGTCCAGTACAGCTGGCTACTGAAAATACGGTTCTGCGTGCTGAGTTAAGACGAAACGATCTTCCGATGTAAGAGGTGCTACGACCGGCCTTTTAATTATGACATTAGCCATAAATGAGGGAGAGAGTCGATAACATACAAAAACAGTTATACATCCTGGCAACTAAGAATGCCTGCTTGTGGATTAAAACCCAAATGATCTGCACATGCTGACCTGACTGAAGACCAAGTTACTTCCAAAGTGTTCTTGAAGGGGAAGGAAAAAAGAGCAATGGTGAAAGAGAATGCTACCTACTAGACGTATTTTCTTCTCCTCTAATTCATCTGTGTGCAAGATTACCAGTCAGAGCACAACTGGAAAGCAAGCTTGTAATGCCGCCAACGACGAGAAAGTGGGTAAAGCAGGTCTAGCAGTTCAAAGTGAATTCAGCAGTTCAGAGGGAATTGTCTGATTGAAGAATTCATTACTTCACCTCCAGTCCAATCGCATATAAAACCCCAGGGCAAACAAAGAAGGACTTGTGGGTTGCTGGGAAAAACTCCATCTTTGGCAAACCGAGGGCCTTAACAAGTCTGCCAAACATTTCTATCCTGAAACACCAGCTTCTTCAGTAATGGATGTAAGTCTTAATAAAAATGGCTCTCAGACTAGTTCAGGCACCGGGGGAAATACCAGGCATCACAGACACATACGCGGTGTACATGCAGAGACAGGCATATACACACACATGCTTACATGTGCAAGAGGGCGCACGCATGTACACACCTACACATATGCAAATAGGATGATTTTCGCTTTAGTAAGTTTGCACCAGGAGAGGTGACAGTTCACTTTAGATTAAGTATAGATAAATGAGAGCAGGTACTCTAAAATGAGAGAAAACTTTACAGAAAAAACCGTAAGGGGAAAATTCTCTGTGTATTTCTTCGAATTATAAAAATATTATTAGCTTACGTTAAAGAACACTTTAATTAGGCTTGGGGAAGACGCGCATACTCTGGGGACGGGTTTTAAATTACTGCCCTGACATAATTTTACCAACCATTCAGATTTAAGATTCCAGAGAAAAGTGTTTTTTTTTTTTTTTTAAATCTTACCTTTATACCTCAGCACTTTCAAACTACTTTCTTTTTCTGAGACAGGGTCTCACTCTGCTGCCTAGGCTTGAGTGCAGTGGCGTCAGAATAACTAACTCACAGCAACCTCAAACTCCTGGGCTCAAGTGATCCTCCAGAGTGCTAGGATTATAGGTGTGAGCCACTGCACCTGGCTCGCAAAATAATTTCAAGAATGACTTTAAAACAAAGGGATGGCAGTTCCCCAAACTGTAAGTGCCACAAAATTCCTGGGCTGGTGCTGGCCCTGCATGCCCAGGGGAGGCCCGGCCGTGCTGGCTGCTGTTCTCACCCTCCTGCGGAGCCGGTCCCGCTCCTCCCGGATGGCGTTCATGGTGGCCTTGGTGCGGTTCAGCTCCTCCTCTTTGCTGCACAGCATGGCGGTCAGGCTCTCATTCTCTTCCCTCAGCCCCGCCAGCTCCTTCTCCCACCGAGACCGCTCTTCAGCCAGGTTGGGATACAGGTCCCGGCCAAGCACCCCCTCAATCTCCTCAACTGTCTGCAAACAAAGCCACAAAGAAAAGCCAAGTAAACTGACTTGGAGAAGAAGCAAACAGGATGGGAACAGGTGCCCAAAGAGGAGTAGTGGGTTCTAGAGCCGCCTTACTGGAAATGATGATTGTGACTAAGGACATCCTAAGATTACCTTCTCCACAATTTCAAACGACCTCATCACCTGTCTGAGTAACAGTCTGTGCAGTGCAGCAATTCCAAGAGTTAAAACCCATGGAGTCCCCTCCTGGTGTTTGCGTCTATCTCTGGTGCTAATTGCCGGGTGCACACAAATGTTCATTGCCTTCACTTGAGTTCCAGAGAAGGTAGAGACCCCAAATCAAGCAGCAGGCTGATTAGTGATCCTGATACTGCAATTGCAAACGTTATGGTTGCAAACTGCGTACAAAAATCTAACTCGAAATTTCCTAAATGACAGGCCTCCCACGAGCCAACTCAGCAATAGGGCAGGTCACATCACTGCTGCCAGTCTTTAGTGACACATCAGAATTCAAATGGTGTAAAAGAGGCTCAGTCCCAAGATATGAAAGACAAAAATAAACCTCAGTGACACAGAAAAGAGGAAGCTCGATGTGGAAGTTTCTGAGACAGCAGGGATTTAATTAATTAATAATACAGCTATAAACTGAACAGAATTTTAATAGTACTTTGAGAGTTTAAAAAAATTCATTTAACACGTTATTAATGGAGAAGAAACGTACATAAGAAAAAAGGGAAGAACTCATTCTGCTGGCTGTCAAACTATTCATTCTCATTTACCGTCCTTTGGAAATTGCAGCAGGCACCAACTAATAATGACACAGGAGGGAGGATGACCATGTACGGGTGATGGCACTGAATGGATGTGATAAGAAACATGTCTCAAATACTATAAAAATAGGGGCATGTCACTCTGAGACGCTGCCACTTTCCCCATGCTGTGCCTTCCTTTCAGATCTGAGACTCCTATCCCACTGGGTTCTGCTCCAGACCTTGCTTTGTCCCTTGCTGGTCAGAAGTCTGTGGCCTCCTCCTCCCCTCTTAGTGCCGAGGCTGGGACTAGACCCAAGTTGTCACTACAGCCAACTATCGGGCCTGGCAGGTCACAGAGAAAGAAGCACCAACGATTCTTCTCCCTCCTGCAAACCACATCAACGGTATATTTGCAATGCAGATGAGTGGAGATGGAAAACCAGCAGTGTCATGAACTCAGATCATGGTTCACTTGAAGACACCACAGCTCTTTTGTGAAACCCTAGATTCCAATTAACTCGCCCTTTCTGCTGCGAAGCCAGGGAGCTGGATGTGGTGACTGTTGATATGACTTTTCCTAAAGTAGTTTAGCCCAACAAAAATTTACGGGGCCCTGCTTCTGCCTCGTGGCCCCGTCTACAGTCTGGCTTTCATAGAAACATTCGGCCCTAATACATATTTGAGGAAAAACACATTTCCTTCAAGAGAAGGATTTGACCATTTCCCTTATAGAATCTTGAAGAGCCACGCGGAGGGAGAGGGATGCCACCTTAATGGCCAAGTCGCAGTGCTCGCTGGCCGTGGTGAGCTGCTCGATGTGCCTGTCCACCTCGGCCACCGAGAGGCTGCAGCTGCTCTTCTTGCGGTCACAGAGGGCATTCTCCAGCCCCGTCAGCACCCTCTGCAGTTCTGAGTCCAGGTCGCTGCAGTTGTCTGTGAGGGAAGCAAGACAAAATGCATTCAGCCCGACAGTGAGCTCCCTGCTTCACTGACCCCGAGGGACTGAGTTGGGCAAAAGGGAACATTCAGGCAGCTGGACGGTTGAGAGCCCGACGCCGCCAGCCCAGTCTCACAGCACTGCCTCCCAGGCTTAGGGCCAATGTGCAGCGCTTTATTAAGTCCTTTCAGACCACAATTTCTAGATAGCCGAGTTACCCTGAATTCTCTTTTCTTTCACTCAAAGGCAGACACATGTTAAGTTTCTTAAGAACAAAAAAGTTCTCTCCCAAGGGGCTGTTGGCACTTCCGAAGTCTTCTGATCAACCTTCCTGCTCCGTCCTTCAAACAAGCACTAATTATAGGAAGATATTCTGCTAAGAAGATCCCATCGCTTTACTAAACAAACAACAAAAAGTCCAGAATGAGCAGAGACGGTAGGCATTTAGAAAACCACCAATTGTGTAAGAGACAGTCTTTACCCTCAACAAGCTTGGAATCAGGAGTTTTTTCCTCTAATACAACCAGTCAAAATTCTGCACCGGTATGATTTAACCCACGTTTTTCCAGCAGCGGAAAAAATAATGACTGTCTTAACAAATTTCATATTGTAATTCATGTACATGTCTTGTAACCAATTCTAATAGTTTGATTTTGAGTTAAAAATCTGGGTTGTATATTTTTTTCCTTTTTTGAGACTGGGTCTCAATTTTTCACCCAGAGTAGAGTACATGGTGTCATCATAGCTCACTACAGCCTCAAACTCCTAAGCTCAAGGGATCCTCCTGCCTGAGCATCCAGAGTAGCTGGGACTATAGGTGTTCAACACCTCACCTGGCTAATTTTTAATGTTTTTATAGAGATCTGGTCTTGCTGTGTTGCTAAGGCTGATCTTGAACTCCTGGTCTCAAGTGATCCTTCCACCTCAGCCTCCCAAAGTACTGAAATTACAGGCATGCACTACCATGCCTGGCTGTGGGTTACTTTAAAATGCTGAACATATTTGGCCTGGTCAGGGATGGAAAATTAATTGTAATTGTAATGTGGGCTAGATATATCTTAGAAGATAACTTTTTCAGGGATAAAAATCCTTTAAAGTCAAATATAAATTTCATTTTCTTTTTTTTTTTTTTTGGAGACCGAGTCTCACTGTCACTCTGGGTAGATTGCCGTGGCATCACAGTACACAGTAACCTCAAATTCTTTTTTTTTTTTTTTTTGTAGAGACAGAGTCTCACTTTATCGCCCTCAGTAGAGTGCCATGGCATCACACAGCTCACAGCAACCTCCAACTCCTGGGCTGAAGCGATTCTCTTGCCTCAGCCTCCTGAGTAGCTGGGACTACAGGCACCTGCCACAACACCCAGCTCTTTTTTTGGTTTGCAGTTCAGCTGGGGCCGGGTTTGGTTTGAACCCGCCACCCTCGGTATATGGGGCCGGCGCCTTACCCACTGAGCCACAGGTGCTGCCCTAACCTCAAATTCTTGTGGGCTCAAGTGATCCTCTTGCCTCAGCCTCCCAAATAGCTGGGACTATAGGCACCCACCACAACACCTACTTTGAGAGATGGGGTCTCACTCTTGCTCAGGCTGGTCTCAAACTCCTGAGCTCAGGCGATCCACCAGCCTCAGCCTCCTAGAGTGTCAGGATTACAGGCGTGACCCACCAAGCCTGGCTTCAAGCACAAATTTCTTAATTTGCTATTTTAGATTCTGTTGATATCACCAAGCCATTTGATTATTGCAGCAAGGCAGATGTTGACTATACATAATCTCTTAAAGCCCATCCTTCCACTACATCCAGCCTGGTTTCTGCATGAAAGTTGCTCAGCGTCTTCAATGCCCCTTCTCATCATAGTTTCTACAGCCTAAATGGTCAACTGCTTTTGGTACTTACCTTTAGAAGACTTCAGGAAAATTCTTAGTACTAAGGAAGAGTATTTCTTAGAATATTTCAGTCAACCTCCGCTGGCTGCCTGTATCTATAAGTTACCTAAATCTAGAGAGAAGATCAACCTGAGGCTTTCACTCCAACCTGTGCACACAATTATTCTGCTTACTTCTTGAACCCGTTCCTCCTGATCTTCCCATCTCCACCCTGTCAACCAGGCCAGCTCTGAGGCAACCGTCAGTTTCCTTTGCCTGATCTTCTAAATTTAATCCTTCTTATGATGACAACCTGTAAAACTTATCCCTAAACTGACCTCTTCTTACCATCTCCACTGACACCACCCTGGTCCAAGGAACCATCTTTTCTCAACCGGATCACTGTAACAACCTCCCATCTCCACTCCCCACACCCTCACCAAAGGAAACCATTTGAAAATTAGATCAGATCGTGTTACTTCTTAGCCCTAACTGGCTAATGGCCTCACATTGTCATTCAATGAAAGTTTAAACTCCTTACCCAAGTCCACAAAACTCTGCATGATCAAGACTGATGTGCTTAATCCATGTTGTCCCATGGAATTCCCGGAGCAGCTTTAATAAAATCCCAGTGTCCAGGCCCCACCCCCAGACCAATTAAATCACAATTTCTATGGGGAGGAGCTTGGCCACTGGAAAACTTTTTAAGCTCCTCAGATGATTCCAATGTGCAGTCAGGGCGAGAGCCACTGAGCTGGGCCTTGCCTCATCAGTCCATCCCACCTTGTTCACCACGCTCGGTTCACACTCCCGGCATTCTCTCTATCCCTGCAACATGGCCAAATCCTGCCTGTCCCAGGGCTTCTTTTGCCTTTGCTGTTTCCTTTGCTTATACTGATTCCTACCCAAATTTCCACCAATCATTCAGCTCGTAACTCAAAGGCTGCCCCCTCACTGAGCTCTTCCCTGTCTAAATCTTGGGGTTCCATCTCCTCCCCTGCCTAGTTTCTATCCCAGTATCCTACATTCTTCCTGGCAATTATCATTATCTGATCTGACTTACGTGCTTGTTGTCTCTCTGTTACTAAAACATATGCTCCATGACAGAGGCACTTTGATCTTCCTCCCTGTTGTATCTAGCACAGAACAGTGCAGGCTTGATAATCAAGTGTTATTTTTTTTTGAGCGAGCAAATATAAACACATCACTATTTATTTCAAAGATAGCAAGACTGTCAACAGCACCATATTTTTCACTGACTTTATGCTTTTTTCCTTGCTAGGAATCCTTCCCTGAGCTGACAAGAACTGGGAGCCACTGGACACTGCCCTCTGGAGATGGAGGGCAGGTGCCCAGGATCAGCTTGCTGACAAGGGGCCGGGGTGAGGAACAGCACTCCCCAGGAACCACACAAACCAGTCTCCCAAAGGTCATTTACCTTCGGAAAGGTGCAAGGTTTCCTAGTTCCCTGAGCTGGAGTGAATGTGCATTTCTAGATGGGAAAGCAATATGGTTCTCTTGGACTCCCTCATGCTGATTCTCCAGCACTGTCTGCCTGATGCAATAATCACATTGGACATGCCTGCCCAGGGGCTCTCCCAGCAGGACCAGCAGGGTGGCACCCAGGTTGCTCTCGGAGGAGCTGAGTTACAGCAGTAAGGGGGTGGGGGAAGGATCTGACCAGTATTTCTTTCTCATCCCCCCTCCCCCATTTTTCCCCCAAGACAGAGTCTCACTCTGTTGCCCAGGTAGAGTGCCTTGGCGTCACAGCTCACAGCAACCTCAAACTCTTGGGCTCAAGTGATCCTCTTGCTGCAACCTCCCCAGTAGCTGGGACTACAGGTGCCCACCA
The DNA here is from genome assembly GCF_027406575.1 of Nycticebus coucang. NCBI lineage: Eukaryota > Metazoa > Chordata > Mammalia > Primates > Lorisidae > Nycticebus > Nycticebus coucang. The sequence continues at coordinate 12,652,830 of NC_069796.1, forward strand.
TGACACCTGGCTAGTTTTTCTAATTTTAGCAGAGACAGGGGAGTCTTGCTTTAGGTCAGGCTGGTCTTGAACTTCTGAACTCAAGCAATGCACCTGCCTTGGCCTCCCAGAGTGCTAGGATTACAAGCCACTGTGCCTGGCTTCTTTCTCATTCTTTAATGAAAGAGTTGCTGAGCCCTGGACTCAGGGTAGAAGCAGAGGGTAAAGGTGAGGAGGAGATGGACCTCAAGTGCGAAGGGCACATCGAGGGACAAAGCCACAGCCCCTTCTCTCAGCTGCCTGCCACTGCTCTGGGAAAAGAGAACACAGAGAACACAATGTGAGTACAGGGCAGAGCCAGGAGGCCACGGGGAAGGCATTTAAATTAACACACATACTCTGAAGAGCTAGTGAGCATCTGTCCTTCAAACCAAGGAAGGCTAATAATGCTTTCTTTGGTCATAAGCAGAATGCATAAAAATATAAGTAGGGTGATAAGCCCTACATACTCTAGTCTATTCCAAAAAGCTCTGCATGTGGCTTCACACAGACCCTAACAGTGGGTGGAACTGTCTTTCAGAATCTGTGGCATATTCTCCTAAATATACACTCTTAGAATAAATTCCAGACTCCTTCCCTTGGCCTTCAATGCCTCACACAGTCTGCCCCTGGTAAACACTGCACCTTCAATACCAAAGGCTGAGGCAGCTGAAGGCTCTACAAAAGAAAGGAGGTGGTATAAGGTTAAGAGACGAGAGGGAATGTGATAAGCTCCACAGGGAACCACGCATTCCAGTACAAAGGGTGCCACAGAGAGGTGCCCTCCCCAGAGCCTTAGGATCTAGAGACAGTATAATCACTCCTGTACTTTGTTCAGCACTCTTAACTGTTCAGAAAGGTCTTTTGCACACATCACCACTTCACACTCCATCTTTCAGGCAGGCAGGTGAGCCCTGCCTCCCCACAGGAGATATCTGGGGCTTGGAGATGTCTAGTTACTCACCCAAGGCTGCACAGTTACTGACTCTGCGGGCCGCAGAGCTGGGACCACAGCATTGGACTTCAACACTCTGGGCCCTTTTCACCACACCATCCAACCCAGGGAAAGGAACTCTTGAGTGTAGGGCACAAGCCAGCTTATCCAAGCATATACGCGTACCTACCCATGGCCACTGTTTCCCAAAAAAGCCAGCAGGAGGACAGGAATTATAATTAAGTGAGGGATATTAACTATCAATAGGCTCTGAAAAGATAAGGATGTCTACTGTAATTTCTAGAACTAAAAAAAAATTGCTAAGAGGAATAGTTAAAAGCCAATAAATAAATTGAAATGAGATTTTATAAAAAATGCAGTTAATTCAAAAGGAGGAAGGAAAAATGAAATAAAAAAATCAAAAGGGGCAACTAGAAAACGAATAGTAAATCAGAAGACCCACGTCAAGCATATCATTAAGTACATTAAATATTAATGGACTAAATAATCCTAATAAAAAAGACACTGACAGAATGGATTTTAAAAGATCCATAAAACAAATTAGGATGACTAATTACTTAAAAAAAAAGCCCCCCAAACCCCAAATCCAGAAAATAATGTAAGTATTGGTAATGATATGAATGATGAAGAGAAAGTGAAATGTTTGTGCATTGCTGGTGGAAATGTAAAATGGTTTAATAATCATCATGGAAAACAGCTTGGCATTCCTGAAAAAGTTAAACATAGAATTACAATATGATTCAGCAATTCTATTTCTAGGTATATCCTGAAACATATGAAAGCAGAAACTTCCACAGATAACTGTACATCAGTGTTCACAGCAACATTATTCACAATGGGCAAAGGGTGGAAGCAACCTGCCTCCGCTGATGAATGAATAAACAAAATGTGGTACATGTGTGCAATGGAATATCATTCAGTTTTAAAAAAGAAGGAAATTCTGTTATATGCTACGACACGGGTGAACCTTGAAAACATCAGGCTGAGTAAAACAAGCCAGCAAACAAGCCAGCAATAAAAGGACAAATATGGTCTATTTCCACTTACATGAAGTATCTGGACTCTCCCATAGAGACAGACTGTAGAAAAGAGATTACCTGGTAGGTAAGGGGAGAATGGGAGATTATTGTTTAATAGGTGGAGTTTTTATCAGGAAGGATGAAAAAGTTCTGGAAGTGGACGGTTGTGATGGTCACATAACTCTGTGAATGTACTTAATGTCACTGAACTGTACACTCACAAGTGGTTACCATGGTGAATTTTATGTTATGTATATATTACCACAATAAAAATAATATAATGTGTTTCAGTGAGTACAATGGGAAGATGAAAGTAAACACACATATATGAAATGGAAAACATTTCCTTCAAGAACACAGTGCATCCAGAAAGGATTTATGGTACTGTAGCTTAAATTAAAAAAATTTTTTTTGCTGGTGGGAGAACAGGACAAAGAAGAAAGCAGAGATATGAGAAATCTCAAGGAAGCCTGGGAGTAACCAGCTTTTTAAATTGTGGTCTGCAGCAGGGGACTCCTCCAAGGGCAGCCCGAGGCAGGCCTGCTTCCTTCCCCTCAGGCTACGTGCCTAGAATGTCTGAAAGGGATCGCCCTTGTCCTATGTCCAAGAGACAAGAGGAGGCCCTTGGTGTCAGACATATATTCCTCTAACAGTTTATTTGTATAGTGCCTCTTTCCAAGCTTGAAGTAGTTATCTCCAACAGCCATAAATAAGGGGAAAACACAGTGGGCTGGGGCCCCGGAGCAGCTGCAGAAGCAAACAGAGGCTGACACAGCCGCTGGGGCTGACTCTTCCAATTAGCCCTGAGCTTCCTGGCAGCCAAAGCAAAAATGAATTATCTCCTGTCAGAAAGGAGGTGGCATTTCAATTTCACAAGGGAGACACTGTGTTTCTGGCAGTAGATGCTGGAAGGATTTAGGTACGTAGTACTTCATATGTGGTGTGAAGCTGTGTGACTGCCAGGCTCCTGGCTGGTTTCACACATACGCAGACTGTACATGGTTTCTTCTTACACTAATATTCTATTAAGGTCAAGCTGTAGGTCATTAAGATGCAGAGTAAAGGAAATTCTGGGAAGAGATAAGCACACATGACCTTGGCATTAAGCCTTCTAAGTTGTCTGATTTGATGTAAGACAAAACAGGACACAGAGGACAAAACAGAGTGGGTCTCAAACCAGCCACCTGCAGCCAGAGATGTGCTCCCTTCTTTGGTAAGGGCTGTGGTGTCAACTTCAAATCGTTAGAATTTCTGGCTATTCTTGTAGAGTGAGACAGACGGTCTGACAATGCGGGGCCCAGCTTCTGTCCCAGGTGCACCTCTGCCCTGCCCGACTCCGTGGCAGCCTGCGGCTCCTCCTGCCTCTCCCTGTCTTTTCTAAATGAAGCCTTTCTCAGACCTGTTGCAGCAGCTGGAGAATAGACAGCTCGGGTTGTCAAATGAGAACCCTGCCTTCAGTCTTTATGTGCCATTTGAGGGAAGACTCATGCACAGCAGGTCCTCAAATAATGGCATTTCAGTCAGGAGCATCTCATTTTTTTTTGAGACAGAGTCTCACTCTGTCTCCCTGGGTAGAGTGCTGTGGCATCATCAGAGCTCACGGCAACTACAATCTCTTGGGCTCAAGTGATCCTCTTGCCTCAGCCTCCCAAGTAGCTGGGACTATAGGCACCTGCCACAATGCCTGGCTAGTTTTTCTATTTTTAGTAAAGACAGGATCTTGATTTTGCTCAGGCTGGTCTCAAACACCTGCGCTCAAGCAATCCACTTGCCTCAGCCTGCCAGAGTTCTAGGATTACAGGTGTGAGCCACTGCGCCTGGTAACGTTATTTTCTTAGAATGCTGGGAAGAGAAACAAACGGATGCCTGGCCAGAGCTGCCGTCTACGTGGAGCTTGCACCCCCATCTGTGTAGGTTTTCCCCAGAGACTCTGGCCTCCTCCTACACTTCCAAGATGTGCATGTCAAGTGAATGAATGTGCCTCTGTGGTCCCAGTGTGAGTGAGTGTGAGTGGGTGAGTGTGCCCTGTGGCAAGATCCTGTTTTGTCCCGGCCTGGTTCCCATCCTGAGCTACTGGAAGTCTCCAGTCATCCATGACCCAGGATTGGAGTTAAGAGGGTCAATAATTACCTAACTTGCTTTTATTAATATATCTTCAATGTATGCATGACTCACATTAATTTCAATATTTAATATTAGAAGTGCTTTGAGTCTTTATTGAGATGTTTGGCGATGTTTTTCTGATTGGAGACAAGCCACAGGAACTAAACTCTTGTTTGTACCAGTTAGCTGGGGTAAAATCAGTTTTGCAGTTCTACGAACCTACCCGGGATGTTACATGTGGACTTGAAGTATTGTGGAAATCTGGAAGGGAGGTAAGAGAACATTCATGGCTGGGAAAATAAGAAGAGACCCAGCATGTTGAGCACAGGCAAAGCTGGCTGGTTTTCTCCTTTCTCACGCGGGGTTTCCAGGCCTACGCCCAGCGTTGACACCATGAACTATACAAGTGTGGGTTCATTTTGAATCAGGTGTTAAAGGTTGTTGTTATTAAAAAAAAAATCCTAACTCAAATAAAAATCCCACTCAACAGACTAGATCTTAGAAATCTAGCCTGAGGTCAGCCTGGTTCTGAGCAGCCCCCATTTTACTAGAACGAATCTGCTCCAAAACATGGTTCCAGCTTCAAAGGCAAGAACACCTGGGCACCGGCATTTGCTTTGCAGTTAATGGTTACGTATTTGCTTCATTTGGAAGCCTCTCTGCCTCCTCATCTTTTTAAAGCTTTGCCTTGAAAACTCATTTTCCAGGAAGCCTTCTCTGAGTGCCCAGAGTCTCTTATTTACTTTTTTCTCTGAGGAATCACATTCCCCACAATCACCTATTAACCAACACATCAACCCTACTAAGAGTCCAGCCATAGAAGCAATAACTTCATTTATTCCAGAATGTGCTCCCAGAGACTCAAGGCTGGGTGCAGAGTAGGTGCTCAACAGTTAAACAAGGCAAAAGAAATGAAAGACTTTTTATAAGCTGGCGCGGTGGCTCACACCTGTAATCCTGGCACTCTGGGAGGTCAAGGATTTCTTAGTCATCCATTAATGAAGCAGCATCCAATTTAAGACCCATGAAATTGCATATCATGCTCTGCTGAAAAGGCAGAAAGCTTTCAGTTAAGATCCCCAAAGTGGGAAGCTTCTGGTGACGTTAGAGATGTTGGAGATATTAGTGAATTTTGGCAAGGATAAGAAACTGATGCGGCTGTGGGCCTGCTATAAGTGGGTCATGGCAGGACAGCCATTAACTGTGTCCTCACTCCCTCCCAAGGGCCAGCACATGCCACCCCCGCTCTGTTGTGACTGGACACACATCATGCCTGGTAAAGCCATTCAAGTGGAGGAAAGAGCTGCAGATTCTTTTAGCATCAACACAGACTTTCTGCCAAGAGGCAACAGTTCAGAGCCTGTTCTAGCTCTAAGGCTGGGGCTCTCTTTTCAACATTCCTCTGCACTCTGCAGGGCCTTCTCTAACTCCATTGAAGAACAAGTGTAAACAGAACAAAACAACAGAGACAATGACAAAATAGAATACTGGACTTCTAGGTCTGAGTGCCGCTGAGAAGACTGAAGGGTCCGAGGGAAGGGAGAAAGGATGTCCACAGACGCGTCCCCGTTTACTGAGACACTGCTGGGGTCCGTCTGAGACAAGGGAACTTAGAAGGATGAGGTTACAGTTTATAAACACCTCGACATCTTCAACGACGGGCAAACTGACATTAGAACATCTTGGTTCAACACGGCAATGAGTACCATCACCCATGTATGTTCTTGTAAAAAAAAATTTTTTTTTGTTAACTTCAGATCTAATAAGAAAACACAATCAGACCATTCAGACTGAAGGGCTTTCTGAGATACTAACCCAGCCTCCTTCTGGGTCAGTGTCATGAAAGACAAAATTGGGGGTGGGGAGAACCTAGATTAAAGGAGAGTAAAGGGACCTGGTAATTAAAAATAGTGAGTGGGCCTAGACTCAACCTACATTTAAAAAAGGCAACAAAAGACATTAATGGGACAATTGGTGAAATTTGAATACAGACAGCATGTTAATGTTCCATCAGCAGTAAAGTCCTCAAGTGTGATCAAGGTACTATGGTTATCATAGGAAAGTTTCTGTTCGTAAGAGGTTTACACTGCTGTATTTAGGGGTGAAGTATCACAATGTTCGCAACTTACTTTCAAATGGCTCAGATAAAAAAGTTTTACACACAAACATGAATGTGTGTGTGTGTGTGAGAGAGAGAGAGAGAGGGACAGAGAGAGTGAAGAGAGGAAAATAATGTGGCAAAATACTAACTAGTGAACTTAGAGAAACAGTTTATGGGAGTTCATTTTACCTTTTCTGTAAGTTTAAAGTTTTGAAAATAAAAAATTAGGAAAAAAAAGAAAATAAAAAATTAGGGGGCTTGAGAGCTTACAAGTCTGAGATTAACCGAAGCAAAAACAAGACTCCATCTCTACAAAAACATAGAAAAAATTAGCCATATGTGCTGGAACAGGTAGTTCAAGCCAGTGGGGAAGCGGAGGCAGGAAGACCCCTTGAGCCCAGGAGTCTGAGGTTGCCGCAGGCTATGAGGACGCCACCATACTCTAGCCCAAGGCAACAGAGTGAGACTCTATGTCCAAAAAAAAGAAGAAAAAAACAGCACAGTTGGAGAAAAACAAATACCTCTACATTCTAGGCAGCGTGGATAGAAGGCAACATAGACTTAACGATTTCTCAATGCAGCTCCCAGAATAGGAACGCTCTCCTGCTAGTGTGTCTGCCACATCCAGTGACCATCTGAGGTCACAGGCCTCGGGGGAGGGGCCCGAGAAGAGATTTCGTTTTCATTGGTGGTGTTGTCACTTTGGATTTTTGACACAGATTATTTCTACAAAATAGAGAACTTGCTCATAAATATGAAGAAAGACAACCTACCATCAAGTCCTCTTGGGACTGTGCACCCCACTTCCCTTGTGCCCTCTCTGGGACTCCTCCCTTGACCTTGCCAAGTGCCCCCACACAATCTCCAACCAGCACGTCCCCCTTGGTGGTGTAGAAGTTCTGGGGGGTGGCTCCTGGAGAACAAGGCTTTCATAACACGCATGTGAAAAAAAGTTCAAATTCACATGTAATCATTTTACTTCACTACCGATCCCCTGAATCGGCACAGCTTTCAGATAAGATGACGTGCAGTGCTGCAGAGGATGGGAGCAAACGCTGGGGTAGAGACAGAGTGGCAATTTGCAATTTGGCAATATGCTGGAAAAGTCTTTCAATTCATTCTCTACCTCTGAGAAGTGATAGGAGGCTGTGCCTCCAAGGCCCTCTGTATATCCTCAGCTCCTGCCCGGCTCTCAGGCCTTGCCTCTGACCACTCTCATTCAAGGGTGCTAACTGGACCACACAGCCCTGTCTCAGTGCCTGGGTCACCCATTACGGCTCTAGAGTCCCTTCAGACAGGCTGTCTCAGCCCTTGAGAGCAAACGGGATTGGTCCACTGACAGCACTTGCCCTGGGCCCTGTAACAGGACTGGGAGGCTTTCCAAACTGCCGGGAGAAAGGGGCGTCTAATCATGATCTATACAATACAGCTTCTCAGGGAAGCAACGGTTGCAGTGATGGCTGGGGACACAGTGACATTAGCAAGGTCTCAAACTTTATTTCCACTACATATTAAATAGACTTTCAGAGGCTGGTCTCAGAAGTTTAACATTCCTTTGTTATAATGCCTGTTTTGAGGCAAACTGAATTTTAAAGAACTAAAATCAACCTTGGGAGACATGGTCTGTTTAGAAAATAAAGACAGCTTATGCTGGAAGAGGAGGGCATGAGGGCCAGCACTGGTGGGAGGCCATTCTCAGTAAATGTTGTAGATCAATGCCTTCCACTTCTATCTTATACCCCAAGTCTCTTTGGAGGGCTGAAAAATCATCGAATGGTAGAATTTGAGGGAAATATTTCAGAGTGATGCAAACTGAAGTGAAGCAATAGCCACTCCTGCTCTCACCCCTGGCTACTCCACGGAAAGTTCTGGAATGACTGCAGGTGGTCTCCTCAGTGGCTCCTTCCTGCTAACCACTGGCAAACAGGTGTTGTCTGGCCAGGCTCAGATCTCTGGGAGAAAACACACAGCCGCCCCAGAGAATGCTCCAGTGAATCCTTCAAAATGTCAAAGTCTTGCCCTGGTTTGGTTCTCAAGAATGATCCACATCATGAACCTCTTGGGAGAAAGTAAGTTGCCCAAGAGAAGAAAAGAAAAAGGCAAAAAGGGCTGAGCCTATTCCATCAATTAGTCTGGGTGTGACTTTCAGTCTGGTCTAACCTTTCTAACCTCTGCACTGCCTCACCAAAGCTTTCAAATCAGGTTGCAAGTTATCTGATTCTCTTTTGAAAATCCTTTGCTGGAGGATAACTGACTAGCCGGTCACCTCTTTCCTAGCAAACCTGAGTATCCTTCAGCCCATCTGCCTTTCCCTGTCCTGACCCCTCTCCCCACTTTGAGTGGTCGCTTGACACTTCTAAATGGTTTTCCTGAAGCCATTGTGCCTCCTCAGCCGCTAAGCCAGGAAAATCTGGCTTTTAACGTGAAACACATTTCATAGGCATAGCCGCGCCAAAAAGTCAGGTTTCATGTGTAAATTCTTCCTTGGTTATCCTCCAAAAACTACTCACACCGAGGAAAAATCTGTCTAAATGATCACACCAGCAAGCAAGGCATGTTTCCTGTCAACCCTGAAGGTACGATAGTTTAACATTCCAGAAAAATCAAAATTTCTCACCACAAATCAAAGAAGATCTCAAAATACTAGAGCAGAACCTCTCACTGATTGTGCAAAGGCCCAGCTGGTCAGGGCTTTTGTTTGTTTTAGCAACAATTGCTCCAGAATAGCTTTGCTGGTGCTTTAACAGAGATGAGAAAAATGCCTGCAGGACAGGACACCAAACATGCTCCAACACCCATGCTGTGGGGAGCCCGTGTGCACACACCTGTGCTCCGTTCTACTCCAACACCCAGAACCATTTGGTCTAATGAGGGAGTTGCTTCTAATGTGAGGAGCCACAGAAATCTCAGTGAATTACAAATGCCACTCTATTATTCCAGGTGCGTGTGATCACAGCTGCTCCCTATTCCCCCAGCAGGGCTAGAGACCTCCAAGACTGCTGTGGACATACCACATGGGCCATAGGCACATTCCACTGTTTAAACTGAGCAGTGTAAAAGGAAAGTTGCCCACAGAAGCACAGATGGCAACAACAAAAAACCCAACTTTTTGGCTGTGTGGCCTTGGACAAGTGATTTGCCCTCTCTGAACTTTGTCATCCTGATGTTACAGACATGGAGGTCTCCTGGACCTCCTCTGAAGTTGGCAATTAAACAGGAAGGACGGGGTAGGTGCGATGGCTCATGCCTGTAATCCTAGCACTCTGGGAGGCTGACGTAGAGGACTGCCTAAGCGCGGGATCTGAGACCAGCCTGTGCAAGAGCAAGACCCGGTCTCTACTAAAAATAGAAAAACTGGCCAGGTGTGCTGGGTGCCTGTAGCCCCAGCTACTTGGGAAGCTGAGGCAAGAGGATTGCTCAAGCCCAGAGATTGAGGTTGCTGTGAGCTATGATACCATGGGACTCTACCCAGAATGACAGAGTGAGACTCTATTTCAAAAAATAAAACAAACAGGAGGGATGCATGTACATGGGTGACATGGAGCAAGTGAGCAAAGGATGTCAGCTGTTACATCCAGCCTCTCTTTTACTCACAACTCCTTACCAGAATAAGGGCATAAAAATTCTAAGCTATGGATTCCTACCTTGGCTTTGTCCATTTAATTACCTTTATTTTCTAAACAATTGTGTGATCAGGTTTGCAAAGAGGGAATTTATATAAAGATGCTGACAGAAGCTGGGGCCTTTCTCCTTCATTCAACTGCTTGCTTAGGAAGTCGAAGCACTTTCTAAAAATGTCCATTTACCCCTGGACAGAGGACAGTATCCTGGTTCCTGGACCAGCTTATTGAAGGGCATTCAGGCTCCGTCAGGTAGGGGTTGAACGTATTTCTTTCTTTTTTTTTTTTTTTTTTAACGTATTTCTTGATGAAGTGTTTAGGCTGGATATATTCCTGGTATTTTGGGGGGAATCAGCAAACGCACTGCCAGCATATTCTGCAGCTAAGAAAAAAGTCCAGTTCAAAGAAAACCTCTGGGTTACTAATGCAGGTTTGCAAATATAGCAACCATAATGAAATGGGTACTTTGTAATGATTTCCTATAATGGTGTTTATATACGGGAACTTTTTTCCTTTTGAAGTAATTTAATTGGAAACTGGCAAAGGAATAAGAAGAGGCAGGCAGCCAGTTCTGATGAACAAACATAGTGCACTGTGTAGGCAGCCCTAATGACCTTCTCCCTGCTGTCCCCAAGTGTCTGCTCTCCTAGGGGATGTGGCCAGCCACTGCCCCCTTTCACTCACCTCTCTGGTTCCTGCTCAGGGTGACTCCCAGGAAGCGCTCTGCAGGCTCCTGCCCTAGGTCAGCATGCAGCACCCCCTGGGTGGGCCGGCCCAGCTGTGAGGCCTGCTATGCAGCTGTGCACATCCTCCCAGGAACTGTGCACTCTCCTGCACAGGAGAGGGTGCTGACTGCTCTCTAGCGTCTAAACACCTTCTCTGTGCCATGCTGGGGACGAGATAACTGAAGTTCCTGTCCCCCAAGGACTGTGCATGTGTGAGAACCAGCTACAGCCTGATGATTCTCAAGGACGTACAAACTCAACCCAGCCTGGGGTAGAGCAAAGTGAAAGGCAGAAAATAAACAGGGAGGCGGGAGCAAGCCACCCTGTGAGCAGGAGGAGGGTGCAGCCCTCTAGAGATGGGGTCAGAGGCTCTGAGGAGGATGGGGAACTTGGGGGAAGGCTCCTGTCGATTTTAGGAAGGCCATTCCAGGCAGAAGGATTAGACAGAGCAGAGCCTGAGGCAGGAGGAGCTGGTCAGGCTGGAGGAAGAGCAAGCCAGGCTGCCAGTGTGGCCAGAGGGGATGGGAGAGCGAGCGCTGTGGGCCCTGTACCCTGCACGGTCATGCCAGGCTTGAGGGATTCGGGCCCGGGAGTACAGTGATCTCTTGGCAGATTCTGTGTCTTGTGTCCCCAGCACCTCACAGGGAACTGTGAGTCTGCTGAGGAGGTGAGCAGAGGCCACCATGTGTGGGCAGAGAACACAGGCCACGCAGCAGAGGGATCCCCGCCAGGGATCTAGGGTTTATATCTAGGGTTTAGACAACATTTTTACATCATATGCAGACACACTTTCTTCCAAATTATCTACTAATCATTGCCTGGATTTATTTTTTAGGGGTGGCATTTATACCTTCAAAGTATTGATTAAACATTAGAAAGCTCAGAAATAGAGTTTCAACTAACCTGTGTTTTTAAAGATGAGGGACAGGATGGAAAGAAATTATCTAAATGATTCAGGAAAATGGAGATGCCCCTGGAACAGACAGGTGGACACAGGCTGGAGCAGGGCCAGACGTGGCCTCACGTCGGGAGCTTGGGAAAGCCCTCAGGAAAGACGTGCAGGTTTTCCCCCGCATTTACCGAACTTTATTACCTATGAAACTTTGTTGGACTGTGGGTCACTTATTAATTTCATAAAATACAATTTGGGAGAAACAAGTGAAGGGATGAGTATAGGGCTGACCCTTTGCGGCGATGAGGAATTTCTTGGCTACTAGAATGTGTCCGGCTGGAAGGCAGAGCCCTGAAGCTGCTAGAGATTTGTGGTGCTGGCTGAGCTCAGCATGGAGGGCTTTGGCTACAGAGAAGGCTGGTCACCGTGTGTTGCATGTGTGTGTTGTAACATAAAGCCCAGCATCTGGGTTCAGGTTAGTATGAGGGAAGAAAGTCTGGTCGCATCTCTGTCTGGCTGGTGCTGCCCTCAGCACACACCTCTCAACACCGTGGATGCAGCCAAATCCATCTGGCTTGTCCTTAGCACCATCCAGACTGCTGCTGACTTCTTCTTCCCTACAGCCTTCTTTTAGGGCGACACTCTCATGTTCTTCCTGTCTCTTTAGCCGGTTGGCTGGTAGACTGGTTGATCACTTCATTCATTCACTCATACTGACTATCTTTGAACACATGCTGTGTGCCAGGCCCTGGGACGGCTCTGCAGGGCTACCATAGATGAGACAGGCGAATATGCTTCGGCCTAGTGGAGTTCAGTGGGAGAGTCCGGCAAGCAAATAAGTATGAATATGTAATTTAAAATGTTATGTGACAGGAGGAGGAAACAAGTGGGGAAGGGACGGAGCCCACACAGGGACAGATGCAAATCGACGTTCTTTCTGCAGAGTCGCCTTTAAACAGAGACTGATCTGGGGAACACTCCGTGCAGCCTCCTGCCACCTCTGCTCCCCAGCGGGCCGTCCCTAGGCTGTGTCTTGAGCTGTCTCCCCTCTGCACTCTCTGTACATCAACTGCCTTCACTCTTCAGCCACAGTCTGCACACACCGTGAGCGCTCCCAGGCCCGTCCTCAAGGCTTCCTGCCTGTATCCCCACTGCCTTCTGAAGCATCTCCACCCAGGTATCTCAAGGCAAACTCACAGGCAAACAAATCCATTCTACTGAGCAAAACCACCTGGTCCTTTTGCCTGTGTTCCCACACTGTTGAGTGACCTGCCGTCCATCTGTTGTGCAAACCAAATTTACACAGCAGACGGGCGCCAGGCTGCTTCTACCCTGTCTCTAATCCTTCAGCACATCTTGCAAATTTTATACCTTTTCTAAACTTAGTCACCACCACCCTAATCCAAGCAACAGTTTTGCCCACCCAAACTTTTGCAATGGTTTCCTAGCTGGCCTCCCCAGCTCACCCTTGATCTAGGGATGCTATCTGTCAAAATGCACATCTGATCGTCTCATCCTGTCCCCCACTATTATCAATAAAATCTTCAGGAGCTTCTTTTGGGTCTCTGGAAAAGGCCAAATCTGGTTTCTAAGACTCTGTGTGATCTGGCTCCTGCCTACTCCCTGGCCTCGGCCTCCCCCTCACGCCTCTTCTTTCTCCTGGTTCTTCTTGGGTCTCTCCCACTCGTGAGCATTTCCTAAGACGTGGTGCTCTTCCTTCTGGATTCCATACCCTTTTGATCACCTTCAGATGACTTCAAAACCTCTGACCTTAACCTCTCTCCACACATCCCAGGAGGCAAGAGCAGTGGTTTCGCCATGTTGGGACTGCAACCCCCAGTTAGAGTGTTTCATCTGGCAGCTGACTACCCACACAAACACACAACCAACAAGTTTCATGAAATACTACTGTCACTGTATTGCGTCCTTATTTGCTTTTTAAAAAAAAATTTTGAAGAGGGGAGGTCTCGTTCCATCGCCCAGGCTACAGTGCAGCAGCCTGGTCATAGCTCACTGGCTTCAAGAGATCCCCCTGCTTCAGCCTCCCAAGTGGCTAGGACGCCAGGCACGATGATGCCTGGCTAATCTTTACTTTCAGTAGTGACAAAGTCTCATCACGCTGCCCAGGCTGGTCTCAAAATCCTGGCCTCAAGTGATGCTCCTGCTTCAGCCTTCCGGTATGCTGGGATTATGGTGTGAGCAACCAAGCCTGGCCCGCTTTCATTTAAAAGACATTTTTTGTATAATTTTAAGAATCAATTGAGGGTCATGACCTGCTGTTCTTTAAAATACACTGTACTACATATTTCCACATGGATTTTTTTTACAACCTCAAATATAATATGACTATTTCCCAACTAATTTCTCAACCAAACGTCTTTCCTAAGGACTATGACCATTCTCTTAGTCACTCAGGAGCAACGTGTTGGCATCTTCTGGGATTCTTTCTTCTTACCCAATCCAAATATTGCAAGAACTTACTGGGATTCTCCCACTGTGATGTGCTGCCCCAGCCCACCCCTTCCATTCCCAGCGTCACAGTTCAGATACTCTGTAACTGGGAATACTGCAATAGCCTTTTACCCGGCTCTCTGCTTCTAGAGTTTTCACATAGAAGCGACAGACATTTGACTCACAATCCGATCAGGGCAGAAAGCTAATTAAGCTCTTCATTCTGTTTTGACCAACAAAGCAGTATGTCAAGGACTGAAGTGGATACGCCTTCATCCACTCACCAAACTCCTTGGATAATTAAGTTTTTATTCAGGCTGCCTCACATTTCTAAACGTCCTACAACAATCCAGAAACCCAACTCTGGCTCCATGCTAATGGCAGGCAGACTCACCCATGTCAGCCGTGACCATGGTGGACTGGTTTTCGGGATTGGAGACAGAGGTCTGGTCTTGGTCCACGCTGCGAGAGTCCTCGTTGGCCTCATGCTGACTCTGGCTGAGTTCTGACCGCAGTTCTGAGTACTCATCTTCCTCCCTGAGAGACAAGGAGAGTCAGCCACCACTGACAGAAAATGTAAGGCATGTCCCTAGACAACGTGTCTTTTAAGGACAACAAGAAATCAGAGAGAAAACAGATCTCTCATGGACCAAGATGCCTTCCGGCCCAAACAGGTGGTCACACCTATACTCAGTGCGTGAAACGGAAAGATTTCTACATCCCCGTAATACTCATGTCCAAACAAGATTTCTCTATCGGCTTATAGAAATTCTTTCCTTTCAGGGGCGCCAGCCCCATATGCCGGAGGTGGTGGGTTCAAACCCAGCCCCTGCCAAAAACTGCGGAAAAAAAAAAGAAAAGAAATTCTTTCCTTTCAGAGGCTTTCTGAGGACTTTAGATTTCTTCACCTCTTCAAATTGCCAGGTGAAAAGCAACTAAGATTCCCAGCACTGAGGCTGCCGTGAGCAAGATAAAGGGTCTGGTGAACAGCAAGGTGCAGCCATCACCTGGAGGGGTCCCCAGGACTTTCTTCTAGGAAGAGGATGGAGGAAGGTCAGAGCCACTGGGAAGCCAGCACGGCCTCTGTGCAGAGCCATTAGACCCCACGGATCTGCACATCCCTGAGACCAGGCTAACTCTCCCCCAGGAAAGTAAGTGGAGTCAGAGGGTAGGGAGGAAGGATGGGCGAGGAGAAAAATGGAGACAGTGAGAGAGGACAGCACTCCATCCTCTATTTCCCTCGATTGCAGCTGCTAACAGGAAGACGTTTAAATGCAGCCAGGTTTCATTTGCACACACTCACCTGCCTGTTCTTAGCCCTTCGTGGGTCCCTCAACCTTCGGTCTCTGAATTGCACTATCAGCAAGCTGAGAACACTCAGAGCTGGAGTGGGCATCTCAAAGTGCCGGCACTGGCCTCTTCCCACGCCAACATCCGCAAGCCTAGACACGGCATGGTGAAAGCACAACGAGCCCTCTTTGAAGCACTTACAAGTGAGCTGGGAGGGAAAATTGTCAGGGGATTTAACCAGGGGGGTGTCTGCTCAGCCCCAGGCAGAGGACGTGGGTAAACCCTGCAGCCTAGGACTCTTTTCCTTTTTCCCTGGAGATAGAGTCCTGCTCTGTTACCCAGGCTGGACTGCCATGGCCTCAGCCTAGCTCACAACCACCTCAAACTCCTGGGCTCAAGCTATCCTCTTGCCTCGGCCTTCTGAGGAGCTGGGACTACAGGCATATGCCAACACACCTGGCTAATTTTTCTGTTTTTAATAGAGATGGGGTCTTGCTTTGCTCAGACTGGTCTTGAACTCCTGACCTCAAGTGATCCTCCTGCCTTGGCCTCCCAGAGTGCTAGGATTATGGGCATGAGCCACCACACCTGGCCCCTCAAATTTATTTTAAGCTGTCAACAACCAGAGGGGCAGAAAGTGTGTGTCTAGGGTTTTGGGTGAAGCAAGATGGTGAGTGGTGATCACTGGGGCTTAGGAAAGAGGTACTGGGAAGAAACATCTATAAATCAGAGAAGTGTGAAGAACTCTCCAGAGTTCTTGTTCTCAAAAAATATAAATTCTCCCAGAGAAGGGATTGTTAATGAAAGCCACCAAGAAAATGGGAAGACTTTAAGTAGATGTAAAACACCCAGCCACGCAAAATATGAATTAGAAAGGGAGTGAAGGAAAAAATACAGGTTAATGTTCTATAAATAAGTTAATTATTAGACATCTGCAGGAGACAACAATGACTAAATTTAGGAAAGAAAACAATTAAAAAGTACTCTCTGAAGAGCTGTCTTTTTGGTCTAGAGGGTAATTGTACACTGATAGATACACCAGCTCTCTGCTCAGCCAGCACTAAAATTCTGATTTTAGTTAACAGGAGACTTTGTGTATGATGAATAAATTACCTTTGTTGCATGGCCAATGTAATCAGCTTCAGCTTAGCTGAGATTGTTTTACAGCCAAGAAAGCAAATGATAAATGCTGCTATTTTTCTGATATAAATGGCATTTGCAAAATCTTTAATAGCCACCTTAAACCCTCTTGGCTTGGCAGGTTCCAAAACAGATAGTTTCTGCCAAATCTCCTGCTTTGTACTGAATTACTTCTAGGGATTACTAGGTTGAATTTTATCAAGGAGTGAATAGGGGAAGGAGGGAGAGGGAAGCTATTACTGTAGAAACATTCCCTAATGAGGTCAGAGCAGTCTGAAGGGGAATGACCAGGCTAGTACAGTCAGACAGAAAGCTTTCGGTGTCATAAAATGCAAATTAAGGGCCCCCATTCGATATACTGGAGCACCAGAACAAGGACAGGAAAGCAAAGACTGGGTGGAATCTTGCTTTCAGGAGGCAAGTATATTCAAAACCTATTATAACCTGGCAAGGATGCTGTGGGGGGGCACACCAGACAGCCTGAGCCTGCACTGGGGATACTGGGGAGTGAGCGGGATATTTCCTGCAGGGAGCTGCACTCATGATGAGTCTCGGGGGACACAGATCTTAAGTCATGAGGAAGGAAAAGCACAGGCCAAGGCTCAGAGGGGCTGAATGTGCGGGGCTTGGAGAGGAACAATTGGCGTGGCTGAGACCAAAACGGGGCGTGGAAAATGCCAGGCCAGGGAGACATGCAAGCTACTTGCTGACTAGGCAGGTTTGATCAAAAGGAAAATTTATTGTACTGGAGGAAATGAATAATAATGTTTGGCAAAAATGAAAATATAATGTGGGAAAGTCTAGGAATGAGGGGAAAGAAAAAGTGTTGCCAAGATCTCACATCCAAACAGATAAAATGAGGAAAGAAGTCTGTATTCTTGAGCTCAAGGAAGAGACTGAGCTGAGCATGCCTGACCCTTGGCTGAAGTTCTGCCCAGGACGATTTTAGTAAGTATCCCAGAAAATGACCATGACCATGAAAATGCAAACAAAGTAAACAGTCATTAGAGGTGGAAAGCTAGCTGGCAAAAAGATCAGGGAAGGCTTTGCACCACCAAGATTGAGGCTTACTGTTAGGTTTGTGCAATCCTGTTGTGTCTCTGGCTGATGTCAGTAAAGAAAAATCATGATTCTGCACGTTACCATCATCTCCCATCAGCATCGCTCCTGCAAGGAGGCTGGAGCCTCAGACGGGTTCTCAATTCTCTCAGAGCCCTTCCTAAACTGACAATGAGTTTGTGACTGATGACTGGGGGGTTTCTCTAGCATTTAGGGGCTTGGGCCAACCAAGAGCAATGGAATAAGCAAGAAAACTGTACTGGTCCCTGCCAGTTTTACAAAGACAAGATTTTGAGAGGTGCTTTCAAGGTAGCTCTGTATAGCCTTGAGTTACCTACCTGGTGAAGGAGTCTGGCTATTGTGTCAGCATTGCAAAATGACTTTACTGTTCATTTCCTTTTATCATATCACTCTTATCAAGTGATAACTTATTTCCCTGAGGGGAGAAAAATGCCTCCCCAAAAGGACACCAACAGCAAACGCTGGCAATGAGGAAAAGCAAAGTGTGGATGAAAAGGCCAGAATGGTGACCATTTTACACCAGAAAAACAGGGACTTCTGTAAACTGATAATGTTGGTGATCCACAGTGGTGGTTTCAAAGCTCAGGAATAACAACATTTGCAGGTGTTTCTCTTTGGAACATGAAGCATCACCTTGCAGGATTCTCAACTCGAGTTACTTCATCACATAGAAGTTCTTCGTGAAGAAGCGGGGAGAGAGACTATGCAAGTGCCCCGGTGTCTCTTATAAATACCAAGGGCCTGCTGTAGACATTTGTACCCTCCAAATCTCATGTTCAAATCCAGGCCCCAGTGTCGGAGGTGGGGCCCAGTGGGAGGCACATGGGTCACAGGGTGGCTCCCTTGTGAGTGACTTGGTGCCATCCTCGTGGTAATGAGCTCTCACTCTACCAGCTGCCAGGAGAGCGGGTTGTTAAAAAGAGCTTGGCAGCGCCTCCTTCCCGCTTCCTGTCTTGCTATGTGATCTCTGCACACTGCGCCCCTTTCCCTTCTGCCGTGAGTGGAAGCAGCTGAGGCCCCCACCAGATGCTGCCACCAGGCTTCTTGAACAGCCTGCAGAATCAGGAGCCAAATAAATCTCTTCTCTTTATAAATTACTGAGTCTCAGTACTTTTTTGGAGCAACACCCAGGGACAAAGATGGGTGCCATCCTTTGTACTATGTCTAACCACAATTAATTCCCAAAGGCCTCATCCCCAAATACCATCACAATTAGGGCTTCGATATATGAATGGGGGATGGAGAGAACCACAGTTCACTTCATGGCAAAAAACTTTTGCTAAGTTGTTAAAGTCAGAAGCCAGACTTCAGTGGGCCAAAGAGTAAAGGAGAAATGAAGCAAAGATCAGGGACTACTCATGAGAGTTGGTAATGACAGGTGGATGTTACAAAAGTAGCTCATGGGAAGAGAGAATAACCTCCTGGGGAAAGAAAAAATAATCTCACACTGAATTTGCTTACATGTCCTTTTTATATTCTCTTCAGGTCCAAAGTGAGCTACTGATGGATTTTTCCATCTCCCCATCCCTTTATATATCTGCCCAAGTCAGATGAAGATTTTAAGAAGTCACTCATAACGGTTAAGGGAAAAAGCCCGTTATAAAACTGCGTGTCAGATGATCCAATTTGTTTAAAATATTCATGAATAAAAATTTTTTAGAAGACCACATATGCAGAAGGTACAGTGTTCATTCCTAGGAGACGAGATTTAAGATGCATTAGGCAGAGTTCAGTTAGGAAAACAATCTGTGTAGATGTTTCAAGTAGAAAGGATTTAATTTAGGCACTTCTGTGCTTGCAAAACTGTTGGAAGCGCTGGAGAAGAAAAGGGTGGGTGGGGGCTACCAGGAGCTGTCAGATTTGCCATCTTAGCTTTGGTTCCCTCAGAGATCAGGCAACTCCTGCTGCCTTCACACCCGCCCTCAGCTTCAGGCCCCCCAAAGCCTGTGTGTCAATTGCCACCACCATGGTACAGGGAGCATGGCTCCCACCTGCCTTCTGTGCTCCAAACCCACACTGGCATCTCACTGTGTCCAGAACCAGCTCGTAAGCGAGTCTGGGAAATGGTCCCAGGGCCCCCTGTAAGTCTGGAGGAGAAGAGAGAGGGATGGGAATGGTATCGAGTACCAGACAGCATCCATCATAGTCTACCGTTTCTGGCTACTCTGTGACCGATCATACACATCCTCTCAGACATACTCACATGTCTACATTGCAACGCAGTGACACCAGGGCTCTGTAACCATCCCTTACTGCTACGTCAATGGGCTCACCTCCCAAAACAGCAGACCCAACTACCACCAGTTATTCTGTTTGTTGTGAGGTGACCTTCACTGCTCTTCCAGTTCAATGGCAAACCAACCTAGATGTCATGTAAACTAACTAAATTATAAATTTCACCAATACCAACTCACCTTACATCAAAAATAGAGGAAAATTAGAAGGAAAAGGGAAATGTACATATACACAAACAGGTGAGAAAGTATAAATAGCCGAGCCATCTTTTCTATAATTGATCTTGAGGTTACAGTTCATATTGTTAACCTCCTCCTACTAGGAAATCCGTATTGCTTGAGATTCCAGCCTCAAACAATCCTCCTGTCTTGGCCTTCCAGTGATGGGATTACAGGCATGAGACACTGTGCCACATTTCCTTTGTGTTTGGCTGGAACCTCAACTGGTTAGAGTCAGCTCCTTACCTAGTGCAGTAATTCAAAAGCTTTATTCCCAAAGGACCTGGGCCTAGGCCTCAGTGGTCTAATTGGTATTAGGTTGCTCTAGCTAACTTTTACCACCGGACAACAACTAGAACGTACCCTGGGGAGTCCCAGGTCTTTCAGGTCTAGTACTCACTCCTGGACATCACCTCTGCCAGGACAGGAACCCTCTCCTGTGCTTGCTGGTTCAGTGGGAGGGGAGGAGGAAGAGATGAGAACTAGAGAGAGCTATCCCACCCTTATTTCTGGGGCCATTAATTAATCACTCTTCATCCTCCTCAGCACCTCCCCTTCCCAGTCTCTGATAACCACTGGACTACTATGTTCATGACACCCATGCACTTTCTTAGCTCCCACCTATGAGAAAGAATATGCAGCATTTGTTTTTCTGAGTTCTCTGGCTTATTTAACTTAACATAATGACCTTCCTTCCATATTACTGCAAATTACAAGATTTCATTCTTTTTATGGCTAAATAATATTCCATGTGCATAATACCACATTTTATGTATCTATCCATCTTTTGATAAGCACTTAGGTAGATTCTGAATTTTAGCTAATGTGGATAGTGCTGCAGTGAACACGGGTGTGCAGATCTCTCTTTGACATATTGATTTCCTTTATTTGGAGATACATATATTTGGCTGGAGAATTGCTGCAGCTCTGTATTGTTTTCTATAATGGCTGTAATAATTTATATTCCTTCAACAGTAAGGGTTCCCATTTATCTACATCTTTGCCACAATCCATTATTCCTCATCTTTTCAATAAAAAAACACTTTAACTGGGGTAAGAAGCTATTTTCTTTTATCCTGAAGTTCATTACCTTTGCTGTGCAGAAGCCTTTTAGCTTGCTGCAATTACGTTTGTTTATATTTTCCTTCTATTGCTTGTTTTGAGGTCTTACTCAAGAAAATCTTTGCCCAGAGCAATGTCCTAGAGTGTTTCCTCAATGTTTTCTTCTAGCAGTGTCAAAATTTCAGGTCTTAGGTCTAAGTCTTTAACTCCATCTTAAGGTTGGTTTTTGTATATGGTGAGAGACATGGGTCTAGTTCCTTTCTTCTGCGTATGGATTTCTAGTTTTCCCAGCAACATTTAATGAAGAGACTTTCTTATCCCCAACATATGTTATTGGCATCTTTGTTGAAAATGAATTACCACAGACGTCTAGATTTATTTCTGAATTCTCTATCCTGTTCCCTTATGTTTTTTTTTTTTTTTTTAATTTGGCCGGGGCTGGGTTTGAACCCGCCACCTCCGGCATATGGGACCGGCGCCCTACCCGCTGAGCCACAGGCACTGCCCATTCCCTTATGTTTTTATCCCGGCACCATGCTGTTTTGGTTATTATAGCTCTACAGTCTATTCAGAACTCGAATAGTGTAATGCCTCCAGTTTTATTCTTTTTGCACAGGATTGCTTTGGCTATTTGGAGTCTCATGGTTTCATGTAAATTTTAGATTTTTTTCTATTTCTGTGAATAATGTTTTATTTATTTTGGTAGAGACTGAAATGAATTTGTAGATTGTTTTGGGAAGTCTTGACATTTTAACAAAATTCATTCTTTCAATCCACAAGCATGAATATCTTTCTATTTCTTTGTATCCTCTTCAATTTCTTTCATGAGAGTTTAACAATTTTCTTTACAGAGATCTTTCATGTCTTTGGTTAAATTTATTCCTAGGTATTTTATCCCTCTTGTAGGTATTATAAATGCGCTTGCTTTCTTGATTTCTTTCCAGATTGTTCACTGTTGGAATATATAAATACTACTGATTTTTTTTCTTAAGTAAGCAAACTTTGTAACTGAGAAAGCAATCAATTCACTAATTCCTCTATTTTTTCATACATGTGGTTATGGTTTAATAGCTTATTCTTTTACATGTCCATTCCAACATGTGCCTTATACACTGACAGGAGTGTACACACAGGCACACAGGCAGCTTAGGTTAAGATGCTTGTCTTATAAATTAGATAGGTACCAAGTACTTCATGAAATTAGTGGTTTTTACTCAAAACATCAGTAATTCTAGGAAAACTGAATGGAAATCACAAATTATAAAAACAGAATTTTGATTAAATCTACATTAGTCAGGAATCCATACTTATTTTGGTCACCTGGCATTTTGGAACCCTAATCTGAAGGCCAAATCCATTCCCTGGAGGGCTGAGGGCTAGGAATGAAGCTTTCGTGTTTATTTGAAAAGCACATTCTCTAACTTTTGGAGTTCAGAGGACAACCGGAGGTTAGCGTCACTAGTCCGCAGGCCTATGTGCCTTCCAGCCTTGCGGGGAGTCCCCTCGAGGAGCGGCCAGCTCATCTACATAATGAAAATGAGACAAATCTAATGTGACATCTCCACAGATGCAATCTTCCTTTAAATAAAAGACACCAATAAATGTCTATGGTCAAGAAGCTCACTGTATTTTAAAGTGAAGCAGTTCAGCCATTACACATTTAATTGAAACATCTTGAAATGGAGCTTTTCAGGTGATGTGTGGTGCATTTTTTTCACAACTCACTGAGCCGATTTGCTTTCTCCTTCTTGAGTATTTAAAAGTGCAACATGTTTTAATGGAAATTACAAATTTGCCAATGTCCTCTGTCAGCTTCCTTTAAATCTGCTGTAATTATTTCTTCGGGCTGAAAATTCTTCTCTACTCATGTATTTTTAACCTGCAATCATTCTGAAGACCAGGATACAATTTAAAAGCCTTGAGGTTCTAAATTAGAATATGAAGTTTATTGTGCAACTCCAGCTCAGTGCAAATTTTCCCACAATTTTGCCCGGAAAACACATTCCCATTAGTACCCTCATCAAGAAGCCCTGTCACGACTATGACTTTCAGAGTTGGAATGGAATACATCCCAAGTTTCCTCTGACTTCTGGAAGGAGAGTTTAAAGTAGCTGCCTCTAAATCTGTTTTAATTAGGTTTGTATAAACACTCTGTGAACAAAGCTCTCCTTTTCTGAAAAGGTAGGTGCCAACCCTTTGCATTCCTCAGGCTGTCCCCCTGAGCACAGCCAGGAAGATCAACGTTCTCATCCTTGGCTCCATCAGTCACTTATAGCAAATGCAGGTTCTGCTCACTAGGGCAGGCGCAGCCCACTCAGCACTGGGTACAGGAGTCTCGCTGTTAGCTGATTAACAAGGTAAGGTGGCGGCGAATCCCTACCCTCCAGTTTCATGGAAAGAAAATTAAGTAAAGACAGAGATATTCTGGGCTCTGACTCCACCTCCTCCTTCTGTTAAATGCAAGGCACTAACAATTCTTAAGCTATAGCTTTTTCACCAGCAAAATGATGGATCAGATTTTGGCCCCTGCTTTGGGTGTCTGGTTAAGAGGATAAGTCAGTGTCAGTAAAGCAACTTGAGGTGAGTTCACAATGTAATGAGATTATCTAGAAGCCTGTATAATGCTTAGTTATAAGCCACATTCATAAATCTCAAAATCTCAAAGGGAAGCAAACAGTTGGGTGGATAGAAGGTGTTGGGTGATAGGGATGCCAAGCTCTAGCACAGAATTTGTTAATAAAACATTTGATCCACCTTCTGATTCTATACCCTTATCATTAAACTGAGGATCGCACCCCCCAGTCTGTTTGCCTTCCAAGGCAAGTGTAAGCATCAAAATCAGAACAGAATAATATTGGTGAAAGCATTAGGTTAGCAAAGCAAAGATAAAGTACCTTATAAATGGTGTAAGTCTTAGTTACAAAAAGAAATCATTATGATTCATAGGGCTGCTTCATGTCCAAGGCCAAGGTCACAGCACAGAGGGGAAGAGCAGAGCAAGCAGAGGGTGCCCCGGCGCGTACCTGATGGTGGTGCCCTGCAGGCGCTCTATCTTCTTGTTGAGCTCAGCGATGACTCCGTGCAGCTCCGTGATGCGTTCCTCATACCGAAGTGTGGTTCGCTCCTGGACGTCCTCATGCTCTCTCATGAGGTGGGACTGCTCACACTGAGAATGAGAGAACGGGGTGCAAGTGCCCATGAGTCAGTGCACCGGGGGGTGGGTGAGTCTAAGTTTTATGGCCACACATTATCACGACATCAATACTGAATATGGCCCCAAACAGCCTGCCTGGTGGCTGGGAATCCCAGGAGACACACAACAGCCTGAGTTCAACGCCCCTGGTGGACACCTGCACCTTCGCCTGATCTAGTGCGCCTTCTCTCTCTGGGAAACTGTCCCTCCACACTGTACACAGTCTCTAGGGGACCATCCAAGCACCCTGCTTTCCCCTCACCAAGAAATGGGCAAGTGGCCGGAGCTGGAGCCATCAGATACCTTCTTCTGGGAAACTGAATCTTGAGTGGACAGACATCAGGTCGCATGGAGTGATTCACCAACAGCCCTGAAGAGACTGTCACTTAGTTCTGGCTACCTGTATCCCCAGACCTTCCTTCCACATTTCCTTGATGGCTGTTCAGTTTCCCTTCTACCAATTCACTTCTTTTTTGATGAAGTTTGCCAGAGTTTATTTTGGCTACTTTTCGACCAAATAATCCTAAGTGGTATGACACCATGTTTTACTTGGCTGGATTATCTGCAAATTTAATGCTTTCCATTATCCTTTCCCCCCAGAATATAAGCTCTTGGAAGGCAGGGACTGGGTGGTTCCATTCTCTAGCCTAGCACCAGCATGTGGCTGGTAATCTAGGAGCTCCAGGGAACGAACAGACGAGGACGCTTCTTGCTGCCCTGAAGACAGCTTTGAGGAAATGACAACAGAAACTGACAAGCTTCCTTTGCTTAGCATTGATGAATAAGCAGCAGAAGTTACAAAACCATTTTTTTTGTTGTTGTTGTTTTGAGACATGGTCTCACTTTGTTGCCCTCCGTAGAGTGCTGTGGCGTCACAGCTCATGGCAACCTCCAGCTCCTGGGCTTAGGTGATTCTCTTGCCTCAGCCTCCGGGGTAGCTGGGACTATAGGCGCCTACGATAACACCTGGCTATTTTTTTGTTGTAGTTTGGCCGGGGCCGGGGCCGGGGCCGGGTTTGAACCCACCACCCTTGGTATATGGGGCCGGTGCCCTACTCACTGAGCCACAGGCGTCCCCCGCTACACAAACATTTTTATAGCCAGAGTTCAAGTTCTAAGGAACCTGCTCACCTCTTTCACGTCCCTCTACCTCGGCCCCCACCTGTCCCTGTGCATTTAATCTCACTTACATAACGGCAAACACTCCTCAGTGATGGGACAGGCAGCGTGGCTTGTGTTCTTGTCTACTACAGTCTTGATTAATTTCCTGTCAGGAATTTTCATTTTATTTCCTTTTCAGTAAGTTTCCTTAATACCGGGAGCCAGGTGTATTTGCCAGCTCTGCCGTCTGCACCTTCAGGCCCGGCGGCAGGCAGGGCACAGGGAGGCTTCTCACCCACTTCCTCCGATGTCCTCTCTCCCCACATCAGCGCGGCCCAGTAACGTAACAGAGACACAGAACTCTCAAAGACGAGCAGGACACTACAGTAAGCCCAGCTCACCACGCGAACAGAGGTCCTCCACAAGATGTCTGAGCAGAACAACTGTACAAGTCACGGAAGGGAACACACCTCAACCACCTGGTGTCCGCGTAACTTCCAGGGGGTCACGCGGAGCTCCAGAAACAGGACTGGAAGCGATGAGGTTGCTGACAGCTGTCTCACCGACCTTAGTGGGACAGTTACTCTCTGCAAAATGCGCATGTAAACTACTGCTCTCAGCAACAACCTGAAACAGCCAGTAACCTCCACTTCAGGTCAAGTGTGCAAAAAATAAGCGGGAATAAAGGCAGGGACCGAGATGAGAAGCAGCCACGCCACATCAGTCTTCCCGGGCAGCCACAGTGCAACAGGCCATCAGTGCTGTGTCCGTGAGTTTGGGCCTTTTTCATCACACTTCAAAAGGAACAAGAGGAGCCCACAAAACGACAGTATTTCCAAGACGGTTTCTGTCAATAAATGAGAAAGCTTCGTACTTCCCTGGCACACGCCCATAGTGGGGTATCTGTGAGCTCCTGCGAAGAGCCCCTGCCCTCAGGGTGGTGCATGAACACACGCCTGTGTGGTGGACACGCTCACAGGGGCCAGCAGGGCACCGTAACATGATCGTAGGGCGGCGCCAGCCTCTGACCAGACGTCACCCACGCTGTGACACCTGCCTGGCCACATTGTTAGCTCCTCTTTTTGGGTCCCCACAGTCAGTTCCCTGGGGCTACAAATGAGTGAGAAATGCTTCCGCTTGTCCACTCGGTGAGCTCTTGCTCCTTCCTAGTTCCCACGCCTTCCTCTTTCTGTGCAATCTTTACAGGTCAGCAGGCCACTACCACCACCTAGGCTGACAAGAAATTACAAAACCCAATTCATGATGAAAGTGTGCAAGTGTTTATGTAAGAAGGCGGCACATGACCAGCTGGTAACCACCAGAGAATCACCCTTCGCATCCCCCTTAACCATTGGAGCTGCCTAACCATAAGATCCTATGTGGCTGCCCCGCTGTAGAGGGGTCAGAGGGAGACGAGAGCAGGCAGGCTGCTACCGTACCGTCCTCTCCCTCAGACTGCAAGGCCTGGCTGCTGGGCGTGGGCATGAACAAGAGGTACGGGCACGGTGGCTCATGCCTGTGATCCTAGCACGCTAGGAGGCCGAGGCAGGTAGATCCCTTGAGCTCATAAGTTCGAGATCAGCCTGAGCAAGAGTGAGATCCCATCTCTACTAAAAATAGAAAAACTAGCCAGGCATTGTGGTGGGCACTTGTAGTCCCAGCTACTTGGGAGGCAGGATGATCTCTTGAGCCCAGGAGTTTGAGGTTGCTGTGAGCTGTGACTCCATAGTACTCTATGCAAGGCGACAGAGTAAGACCCTGTCTCAAAAAAAAAAAAAAAAAGAGGTAATAGGAAGCCTGATGATTCAGTTAGATGAAATGGCACTAGTAGCTAAAAGAAGAAAAAAGGACTCAAATTGTATCAGGGGTTCATTTGGGAGAAGCAACAAGAACATATTGGAAAAAAAATTCTCTTAGCTGAGGGCAAAGGTTTTGTTTGGTTTATGTCCCTATATTTTTCAAATGGTGGACAGCCTCTAGAATATTTGCTCTATGAATATCAGACTGATTTTTTGTTTTGTTGCATAGTATTATGTAAACAAGGCTGGGCTGGGAGGAGGTGATTCTGACGCATACTTTGCAGGGACCTGAGGTCAGTGCTCCCAGGTGGACAAAGAATCCCAGACTTCTCTTTAGGAGACAAAGAAGCAAGGACAGAAGCCTGGGGTGGGGAGAAGAGATGGCACAGCAGCACCCTGGGAGACTTCTCTCCACGAACAGAGAATACTGCAAAGCAACTCTCACAACCAACCCTTGGCCCCTGTGTATGAAGGACTGACGAGACACGGCTCAGGTTCACCTGTACAAACCCACACCTGCTCACTGATACTCTTCACTCATCTGTGCCAGCCAGGGAGAGGACGGAGCACTGATCTCACAGCTCAGTGAAGATCCTCCAAGCGTTTCTGAACTGAGACACAGCAGAGCAACTCCCACCAGGGCAGTAGCCGGAAGGAACGAGCAACCCACAGGGGCCAGAGTACCTGACAGGACCCTCTTGTTAAACAGCACAGCATGACCCCCAGGCATGAGACCCTGAGTGTGGGAGAAGTGGAAGATTGGGTGGTATTGAGGGCAGATAAGCCCCTCTGGGCCCTGCTGCTGCCCCTCCTGCCCTGGTGACTCCCACACAGGCAGGAATGGCCTCCTAAGGGGCCCGACTCTGTTATCACGCTCTAGGACCACCCTGCTCGCTGCTTCTCACTACTCAGTTTCCGTGACCTGGAGAGCATTTTTCACCAGGAAGGGAGTGACATCTCAGGTGTTCTGTTCCAGAAGGACATAGGCTGGGCCACGCTCAACGCCACACCTCTGTTGCAGAGTCACCTGTGAGCAGGAGAGCCTCATTCGGAAGGTAATATATTAAGGATACCCGAACAGGGAAAGAGGGTATTACTTCTGGGATCACTACATTTACATAAACCTTTCAATTTTCAAGTTAAAACTGTATGTTACAGACATTTAAAAAATGACAGAAGACTCACCCATTTTTTCATAAACCCATTAACAAATGTTTCCCCAAATAGCATTCATCTCCCTCCAGTGTTTTCTTCCTATGTGGGGCTCCGCCAGGACCACCACTGGTGGGGTGTAACAGCCAGGAGAGGCCTCCCCAGGACTCTGGTTTGCCTGCATATATGCACACAGTGGGGTTATACTTCTCCCTCTGAAGCTGAGTACGGTGGCTCGTTTGGGCCAGTGAGACGTGAGTGAATACACACCGTTTTGCCAAAAAGCCTTTGACAGCTCTCGCAGGATTTATTACCTTGCCTTTCCAGGCCATGGCTATTAACAACATACCTGCTGGTAGAGGCCTATCAGCTTAGGAACCCGGGTGGGGACAGTACAGCAGAAAGTCCCCTGCCAGGCCCAGAAAGCTCCTAGGAAGATATGAGAAATAAAGCTTTGATAGTTTAGGCCACTGAAAACTGGGGATTATTTGTTAGTTCTGCACATCCTAACTGATACAATCATTTGACAGATGAGAAAACAGATGAAATGTGAAGCCACTGATTTACTTGTAACCCAGGTAGCAAACAGAACCCCCCCAAACCTCTCTGATTTCTGTGTCTGCCACCAAGAGATTGAACCTGTTGTAGCCACAATCATCTCCCCTCTATTTCTCTCTCTCTCTCTCTCAGGTCCCCAACCTGTGGGTTTATATTTTCCTTACCATTTGCCTAAGGATCTCAAGTGGTAGCTTCGTCTCGTACCCCAAAATGCCTCTGATAAACTTCATGAAACACGAATCTTAAGGCTTACCATACCAAACGAGAGCTAGGAAAACCCAAACAGCTCTCTCCTCAACCCCTTGGGGAGGATGGAAACAGAATCTCTCCAGCTGCCAAAGTCAATTATTCACTAACAACTTACTTAGCAGCCCCTGGGATCAAAGGCAGCGTCTTCTAGAAAAATTTACAAGTCAGGGGTTATTTTCTTCTCTCTACTGTTCAGAAACATACCAAACATCTCCACTGAATGAGACGATTAAACAATACCCTACTACTTGTTTCCCTATTATTACAGGTAATTGCCCCTAGGGTTCTCTCTCCTCCTAGCCTAAATTTTTGACTGATCCTACGGGGCAACAAAGCTGAAAGGAGAAAGCCTGTGGGAGCAATGTCTTGCCTGCCATGAATTTCTGGAGGTCAATATCATTGGGTGTCTAGATTTCTCCTGAAACTCCAGAGATTTTCAGTTTGAAAAGAAAAGAAAAAAAAGATAGAGATTGGATATAAAGATACTTTGTTTTCCCTGAAGCCCATCTGGCACTTAAGTTTCTTCTCAAGATCTTAGCTCTCCTATCATGATGATGGAGCAAATTAAAAATCCATATAGATACTTGTGTCTACCCACACAAATTGGTAAAATTGCCTAAATGCAAAAATGTTTAGTAAAAACAAGCATCATCATTTCAGCTGCCGAGAATAAAACCCTTTTGGCTGATCCCCACTATTGCTGAAATCCAGGGCTAAAGGCCTGAGTCAGCCCCGAGACAGACCGCTCTGAGAATGCGAGGCCTTGGAAAAACCCTGCTCCATGTGGTCATGCTAAGGCGCTTTACGGTTTTGTTAATGTTCTTCACTGGGTTTTTCTTACTCCACAGAGGCCTTGGCTCTTTCATCATTGCATTAGTCTCAACTGTCAGACCTCAGAGCGTTATGAACTGGATTCTTGAAAAATGCAATGCCGCCGTGAATTAACCCTCTCTGCCATCCTGGGAAGGGGGTCAGTACCCCTGCCTTTCCGAACATGGTAACAGTGATGTTACCTTCTCAGGGTCACAGTGGATTGGTAACAGCTAATCCTACTTGGGGTATTTCTATCCTCACTCTCAGTTCTTGCCCAGGTTCCCCACTAAGAGGAAGGGAGGGCACCAAGCCAGCTACACAAAGAGGTGCAAAATACAAATGCAATGCCATTAACAAGCAGCGGGAGCAGCTCATTAACGGGTGTAGACCGCAGGTAAGGAAGGGAGTGAGGCCTCCCTAACAGAGAAAACGCACGGAAACTGCATCATTAAGTTATCTCAGAAAACAAGAGAGAGATAAAAGAAGATACTCTTCATTTCGTTTAATGAACACCATGCTACATTCTCTCCCTGAAAGCTGACAGGTAGAAAATTCAGGAGATTTGCTTTCCAAAGATGGAGGGGTTAGAAATAGAAAGTATTCCATATTACTGCTCACCAATTTCAAAGGGGCTGATAAAGTTGTCTGCTATAGCATCTTCTATCGTACTTAAAAAGGCAGTCATTTAATTTAAAATAATTATTGATCAAATCAAGATCATATATGATCTTAGCCAGTTTCCCAAAAGCTTGGTCCCCACTGGGCTACTATATGTAGTTTCAAATGGATGTATGTGTCTGTATACCCGGTCAACTCCGGAGAACAGGGATATGTTGTTTTTAGCCAGTAAGTTTATAACAATTTATTACACAGCAACGGAAAAATCAAAACAGACATATTTTGTCTTTCCTATCATATGGGTATGGGGCTCTTATCACTATTGTCAAAACTCTACCTCCACGTTGAACTTATTATCATGTATAATGAACCTTGTTTTATTCAACCAGTTCCAGAGTCACCATTAATTATTCAAAAGATGTTGAAGCTCTTTTGATAGTGTTTGATGAACATAACCACAATTTACATTTTACGTTTTAATCATAGCACTATAATATTGAGAGAGCTGGTAAAACTTACTGCGGCCACAGAACATAAATTTACACATGAATTTGCTATTCCACAATCTGGTAAAGCCTCAAACATAAATCATTTACCAAGGCATGTTACACAGAAAGGATAGCACAGTCATTTCATTGTTCTTATTTTTTTCTTGCATAAAAGAATATAATTAGGCATTACAAAATTTCAGAAGTTGCTGGGTACAGTGGCTCACACCCGTAATCCCAGCACTCTGGGAGGCCAAGAAAGGTGGATCACTTGAGATCAGCAGTTTCAGATCGGCCTAAGCGAGAGTGAGACCCTGTCTTTACTAAAAAATAGAAAAACTAACTGGGTGGGCATTGTAGTGGGCACCTGTAGTCCCAGCTAACTTGGGAGGCTAAGGCAAGAGGATCTCTTGAACCCAAGAGACTGAGGTAGCTGTGAGCTATAATGAAACCATGGTACTCTACCAGGGCAGTGGAGTGAGACACTGTCTCCAAAAAAACCCCCAAAAGTTTTCAGAAGTAAGTGAAAGAATGCAAAACCAAATGTAAAATGAAAATTGCATTTCAGAAATGAAGACTCAACTAGAAGACACAAAAGAGAGAATAAAAATAACATATAATATCCCATGAGAACAAGAAAGTTAAATTTAAAAAGAGAGATATAAAGCTGGGTTCAGTGGCTCATGCTAATAATCCTAGCACTCTGGGAGGCCAAGGTAGAAAGATCACTTGAGCTCAGGAGTTCGAGACCAGCCTGACTAAGCACAAGACCCCATCTCTATTTAAAATAGAAAAATTAGCCCGGCATTGTGGCATATGCCTGTAGTCCCAGTTGCTTGAATGGCCAAGGCAGAAGGATCATTTGAGGCCATGAATTTAAGGTTGCAACAAACTATTGTGATACCGCTGCACTGTACATAGGGTGACAGAATGAGACTGTGTCTCAAATAAGTGGGGGGAGAGATATAAAGGATTTAAGAAGATTGACATTTTTGATAGGCAAAGATGGTCTAACTACAAATAACAGAAGTCCCTGAAAAAATCAAAGGGGGAGAACTAATACAGGGTGGCCGTAAAGTTCGTGTGCAATTTAAATAGCATGGTTGCACATGGAATTCATGGCCACCCTGTATTAAACAAGGTAAAAAAAAAATCTTCCTCCAAATTAAAAAAAGATTTCAAAAGAATACAAAGCAAATCTAAGAGTATCAAACTGGAATGATTAAGGCTTACTCTAGTAAAACTTGCTAGAAACAAAGAAAAAAGGAAAGAAAGAAGAAAGGAAGGAAGAAAGAAAAATCCTTTAAATATCTAAAACAAACGTCTTATAAGAGAAAAAAAGTTAGATTATTATCAGACTTTGGTAGTAACGCTCTCTGCCGGAAATGAATAAAGCCATATATTCAAGGAAATAAATAAAAAATGAGCCAAGCATTTTATACCCAGCAAAACGCCTTTCAAGTATGAAGGGCACAGACGCATTGTTATTAACATGCAAGAACTTTAGGGAAATTATTCCCACGAGTCCATCTGAGGAAACTACTAAACCACTAAAAAATAAGTTTTAGGCAAAACGATACATTAATTAAAAATGGAGGGACACTGACATAGGAGCCACGGTGAAGTAAACATATAGTTATTGTAGAGGAGTAACAGACAACTAAAATGGGAGAGTGTCTGACAAATGGCTACATGGACAGGCAGTATTAATTTAGAACACCCGTAAAAAATTAGGGGACTAAAGAGAACATAATGGAAGAATTTTAAAAACTCTTTCCCCTAACTATTGGTAGTGATAGTATTAACACTATTATTCTATTTGCCAGTGGATGCTGAAGATGGCAGAGGGGCAGGTGTTGGTGCTCATGGCAGAAGCCATCTGGGGCCACGTGGTGGCCGTTACAGCCAAAAAGGTATAGCTGGGCCCAAGGTGGTGATTGTGCATTGCCAGGGCATCAGTGTTTCTGGCAATTTCTACAGAAACGAGTTAAAGTACCTTCCTTCCTCAGCAGGCAGATGAACACCAACCCATCCGTGGTCCCTATTGTTTCCAGGCACCCAGCCGCGTTTCCTGGTGGGCTGTGTGAAGCCTGATGTCCCACAAGACCAAGCCCAGGGCAGCCTCATGGTGGTCAATGGGAATCCCATCTTCCTATGATAAGGAAAAGCAGATGGCTGGTTTCTGCTGCCCTCAAGGTTGTGGGTCTAAAGTCTGCGAGAAAATCTGCCTACCTGGGATGCCTGGGATGGCAGGCACAGGAGGCAGGAGGCAGAATGGAAAGAGGCAGGCTGGACGTGCCAGACGGTGAACAGCAACCCCAGGGGAGAAGAGGAAGGAGAAGGCCAAGACCTGGTACTGGAAGAAAAACTGCCCCCTAGGCTATAGAAACAGGCTGAAAAGAACGTGGATAAGAAAAGTGACAAATACACAGAGGTCTACAAGGCCCATCGACTCCTCCTGGTTTGCATCCGGTAAAGAGTTCATTTCTCAAAATAAACCCAACCATAAGAAACCCTGAAAAACCTATTATTGTGAAACTGTATATAATGTAGGCTAGAGCAAATGAGTAATTATGTGATATTCTAATTTTATGATCCCCTGTAACCTTCAGAATTAGGATTCTCAGTGTGGAAGAAAGGAGATACAGATAAAATACAAAAGTAAAAATACCCTGTAGTCTGAATTGGAACCAAAGGTATTAGTATAAATTCTTAAGGTATTTTATCATCTTCAATTTTACACATACATATCTATGTATGTAAGTAAATAATTTCCTGGCTCTGTCTACAAAACAGACATAAAATCAATGAGAAACTTAGAAGCAATGTGCATCCTCACGACACAGACTATGATCTTGACATAGCATTTCCTGCTGAGAGAAATTACGGAGGTTTGACAAGGTATAACCCCAGGTTTGGGCCGAGGAACACACTACAGGAGCCTGGAACAACCAGTAGGCTTGTGTTCAAAGAATGAGGAGCTCAACTGAGAGGCTCCTACGGGCTAAAGATAATACAACTGGAGTTTCTCTAAGAAAAATAATTACAATGGGTTGAAATCCAAATATGCTTAAATATATAATAATATTTCTAAGAAAATAAGTTGGCTTATTCACAGGATCATAGGGAATCAATTCATTATGTTAAAAAATGTTAAAGAGGGGTGGCACCTGTGGCTCAGTGGGAAGGCCCCGGCCGAACTGAAACAAAAAAAATAGCTGGGCATTGTGTCGGGCGCCTGTAGTCCTAACTACTCGGGAGGCTGAGGCAAGAGAATCGCCTAAGCCCAGGAGTTGGAAGTTGCTGTGAGCTGTGTGAGGCCACGGCACTCTACTGAGGTTTGATAAAGTGAGACTCTGTCTCTACAAAAAACAAAAGTTAAAGAATCAAGTGCTTATTTTGCTTTTCTTCTGTGAAATACGCCATGTTTTAACAAATAGTAGGTTGCAGGAAATGTCTCCATAAAGGCATTCTAATTAATAACTGAAAAATAGAAGAACTAAAATATGATTTTTAAAGTCAGTCCTAACTAATAAAACTAGTCCTTGAGGATCAACAGCTGGTAACATCACAGATTGATGAACAACCAGGCATTTTGTGCCTCCTGGTTTAAAAAAAGATACCCTTTTATAAGTTTTGCCAAAAAGACTGAAAATGAATCTGACTTAGCCTGTGGATCCAGCTGCCAGGTTGTAGGAAATATAGGAAACAGAGGGACGTGGTGACCTATACACACAAGTATACCGTCAGCAACATCCAGACTGGGGAACTCTGGTCAAATGATCCGATTTCACAGATAAATTAAGAAGCAAACAAAGAATGAAGGGAAAATCAAAAGATTAAGAACTATAAAGGAAACATTTTATTTTTATTTATGTTTATTTGGAAACACATTTTTAATTTTTAATTATTTATTTATTTTTGAGACAGAGTCTCATTATGTCACCCTCGGTAGAGTGCCGTAGCATCACAGCTCACAGCAACCTCCAACTCTTGGGCTTAAGCAATTCTCTTGCCTCAGCCTCCCAAGTAGCTGGGACTACAGGCACCTGCCACAATGCCCAGCTATTTGTTTGGTTGCACTTGTCATTACTGTTTAGCAGGCCCGGGCCGGACTCGAACCTGCCAGCTTTGGTATATGTGGCCGGCTCTCTACTCACTGAGCCAGGAAACAAATTTTTCAAATGGGCAACACTAAAACTCTATCATCTAGGGATGCAAACTTGAGTCATAAACAACTATAAAAGTCACGGTAGTAGTTACCTTCGTGGAAGGGAGCGTGGAGACGGGGGTGGGACACACAGGTAAGCTTCCAGGGTGATTGGTAAGTTCTATTTCTTGGGCAGCAGTTACGTAAATGTGATATACACTGAATGCTTATGTCACCCCCAAATTCATAGTCCGCCTCCATGTGATGTTATTTGGAAGTGGGTCCACCTTGATGTGATGATATCTGGAAGTGGGACTCTGGGGGATAATTAGGTCAAGAGGATGGAGGCATCATGATTGGGATTAGTGCCTTTATAAGAAGGGACAGAGAGATGACTGTGCTCTGCCACGTGGGGCACCGTGAGAAGGTGGGTCATCTGCAGGCCAAGAACCCAATCATTGCTCACCTTGACCCTGGGCTTCACCGCCTCCAGAACCGTGAGGGTAAACGTTTGCTGTTTACATCCTGGTCTATGGTTATTTGTTCTAATAGCCAGAGCAGACCAAGACACAGTGTTCATTAAGCTGTAATTTATTTTGTGAAAATTTCTACATCCACATTTATCTTAAAATTTTAAAAGTTAACGAACCAAAAAACCATATCCAGATCCCTTACCTGTGCCTTGGCCAATTTCTTTTCCAGAAGGTCCCGTTCCCGCTCTGTTTGCTGCAGACGTTTGTTGAGCTCCACGATATCTCCCTTCAGTGATGCCAGGGCTGCTGAATGGAGCTGCAGGGACAGCAAGGGCCAGGGGTTAGATGGTGTGGCAGAGGCTCCCTTCCTCCTCTCCTTCCCTGTAACTGCCACACCAAGATAAAAAAACAATCATCCAAAAGGGGACACTTTTGGGAATGAAAGTAAGTGCTACTAATCTCAGGGACAACAGACATAAATCAGGTGCGTTCCAGATAAGCTGGGTACACGGTCACCCTGAATGTCATGTGTGGGCAGTGGGACCCAATTTTGCATGGTATATTCAGGCAAAACTCCATCTTCCAGCGACTTTCCTCAAGTGATCCAGTGAGGATACTCTTGAGAGCTAGAGTGCAGCTGCCTGGCAAAAAAGGGCAGAATCAAACCGTCAGTTGTGAAAACTGAAGGGGGCGACATTCAGTATTTTTTACAATTCAGTCACCCCAACTGCTGCATGCGCAGCAGACCAACGGACAGCAGCTGCACATTAAGGTGGGAGGGCTTTTTCAGACGGTTTCTGTTTCTGGCTTGTCACTTCCTCCTGCCTCACTGCCCCCAGCAGACCGCACTGTCCAGATGCTTCTCACGTGCTAGCAGGCCCAGATCCAGAGCTCTGCTCCATGACACTATGAAAAGACAGACCAAGTATCTACCTTGATGCCTTGCCCCAGCCACGTCTCCTGGGCTACGTTAAACAGAAAGTTCTCCAGCAGATGAACAAGGCCCCCAGGCACTTACAGGCTCTCCACCTCTTTGACTTTTAGGCTTTGAAGACTCAGCTTCAGGTCCGCACACACCTGCCCACACCTCCCAAGGGATGGGACTGTCTGAGACCAGCACACAGACCTTGGGGCAATGGTCTGAAACCTCCTATGCCCTTCCTGTCCCTTCCAGGTGGAGCCCAGACCATCCCCTCACTGAATTCCATATTACATTTGGGTGAGGAACAGGAGTAGAGCAAATCTCTCCCCTGTTTACAGGCTTTCAGGTAGGAAGTGAGCAAATAAGTTTGATCTTTAAAGGTGGATGCAGGGCCGGGTGTGGTGGCTCACACTGGAAATCCTAGCAGGAGGGAGGCCAAGGCAAGTGGATCACTTGAGCTCAGGAGTTTGAGAACAGCCTAGGTAAGAGCAAGACCCTGTCTCTGCTAAAAATAGAAAAACTAGCCTGGCGTTGTGGTGGGCATCTATAGCCCCAGCTACTGGGGAGGCTGAGACAGGAGGATCACTTCAGCCCAAGAGTTTGAGGTTGCCAGGAGCTATGATGTACGGCAGTCTACCCAGGAGAACAGAGTGAGACTGTCTTTAAAAAAAAAAGGGGGGGGGGCGGCGCCTGTGGCTCAAAGGGGTAAGGCGCTGGTCCCATATGCCAGAGGTGATGGGTTCAAACCCAACCTCAGCCAAAAACTGCAAAAAAAAAAAAAAAGGCTGAGGCAAGAGGATTACTTGAACCCAAGAGTTGAGGTTGCTGTGAGCTATGACACCACAGCACTTTACCCAGGGCACAGAGTGAGACTCTGTCTCAAAAAAAAAAAAGGGGGGTGGCAGCGCCTGTGGCTCAGTCAGTGAGGCACTGGCCCCATATACCGAGGGTGACAGGTTCAAGCCTGGCCCCAACCAAACCGCAACAAAAAATAGCCAGGCGTTGTGCCGGGCACCTGTGGTCCCAGCTACTCGGGAGGCTGAAGCAGGAAAATCACCTAAGCCCAAGAGCTGGAGGTTGCTGTGAGCTGTGACGCCATGGCATTCTACCAAGGGGACACAAAGTGAGACTCTTGTCTCTTTAAAAAAAAAAAAAAGGTAAACACAGAACAATGGTATGCAATTCAACTTTGAAGATTTTCATTTCGCGTTTGGAAAAATGGTCTTTTCTAAAACCTCCTTGCACACCACAGGTTTGCTGCCAGCGTGCAGGTGAGGGTGGGGCGGGGCAGGAGGAGCGGGAAGAGGTGCAGGATTGGGAGTGGGGTTTCAAGGCAGGTGTCATTGTCAGGTGTGGTAGCAGCAGCCCTAGTGACACTGGAGCTGGAAACCACAGATCAACAGCTGATATGAGATCAGGAATGCTTGAAATTTAAAAAAGAAAGTCAGGCAAATCTGGCAATATTTGCTTTCTCATGTAGGGCTAAGGCTGCTCCAAAAAGGTCACTTTGGGTTTTAGATGCCAGGTTTTATGTGACGATTTCTCAACACAAATACCCATGTTCCCCTCGTATAGCATTTTTGAGAGTGCTTTGTCTCCAGCAGGATGGAAAGGAACCCAAACTCACTCCCTTCAACAGCTGGGTTGCCCTCTGAGCCTCTGAAACATGAGGATTCTCCTTCAGTGTTAGACTCTATGACATGTTACACTATCACATCAAGTCTCAGGAGAAGATTTGCCACTTCACCTCCAGGGAGAAGGAAAAGATACATTGAGAGCAGGAAACGTTCCTTAAGAAATACAGTAGTGGGGGCGGCGCCTGTGGCTCAGTCGGTAAGGCGCTGGCCCCATATACCAAGGGTGGCGGGTTCAAACCCAACCCCAGCTGAACTGCAACAAAAAAAATAGCCGGGTGTTGTGGCGGGCGCCTGTAGTCCCAGCTACTCGGGAGGCTGAGGCAAGAGCATCACTTAAGCCCAGGAGGTAGAGGTTGTTGGGAGCTGTGATGCCATGGCACTCTACCGAGGGCCATAAAGTGAAACTGTCTCTACCAAAAAAAAAAGAAAAAAAAAAAAAGGCTTCCAGAAATACAGCAGTGGGACCAAGGAGCCTGACTGCTTCCCTCCTAACACCCCTCCCCTACCTCTGGAGAGAAGGGCTGCCTGGAGGGGCTGGGGGCCTGGCGGAGCAGCTCTGCCGACTTCACAAGCTGGACCAGATGGAGAGCAGTTGTTTCCATGACCCACCCTGCAGAGAGGTCCAGGATGGACCACTGCCACGGGGCAGGGCACTGGGCTTGGAGCTGTTGATAGCTTTGGGTCTCCAGATTGCCAGGGAGAGCTGGGGTGGGGGAGTCCCTTCGCTTCTCCAGATGGAAGGTGTCTATAAAATGAGAACAGATTCCTGAAGAATCTCATGAATGTGAAGAGCAGGAATTTGTGGTACGTGTTCATTTTCCACCCAGTCATGGTGATGACACACTCTGGAATCTATCCACAAACCTCAAATAAGAAATATCTGAACCAGATGCCAGCTCCGTGACCCCACATAAGGCTACAACTCCAGAGACGGGAGGTGGAGGCAGGGAAGAAGCTGGCAAGCAGCTGCAGGGCGGTGCGGAGAAGTGGGCTGAGGGGTCACTCCTGGACCTCCAGAGCACCGAGCAGGAGGCGAGGTGAGGGCCCCCTGCAAGGCTGAGTGCTGGACCTCAGTCTCTGTGAATCTGAGGTCACAGCTCTTTCTTCCCAGTTTATCACTAACTCAGTAATCAAATGCTGATGTGACCCTCCTTCTTGTGGGGTTTTACCCCCTTCCCTCTGGCCATGCTGTCGGCGTCCCTGCAAATTCAAGAGCCAGAGTGTCTCCAAGTGATACCACAAGGAGCATGAAGGCACGTGTGTCGTGTGTCAAGGCAAGCATGAAAAATAAGAAGAAAAGGGGTCCTCCTGGGAAATTAAACATTTTTCTTGATACATAACTGTACATATTTGTGGGGGCGTATGTGATATTTTGATACATGCACACAAGGTGTAAGGATCAAATCATGGTATTTAAGGCATCCATCATCTCAGACATTATCAGTTCTTTGTGTTGGGAACATTTCAGATCTCCTTCTAGCTATTTTGAAATATATAATATGTATTATTGTTAACTACAGTCACCCTAGTGTGGTATCAAACACTAGGCCTTAGTCCTTCCATCCAACTATATGGTTGTACCAACTAATCAACCTCTCTTTATCCCCTGCCCACCCTCTGGTAACTATCAGTCTACTCTCCACCTTCATGAGATCATTTTTGGTTTTTCTAGCTTCGAGGTATGAATGTGAGTGTGTGCTATTTGTCTTTCTGTGCCTGGCCTATTTCACTCGCATAATGACCTGCAGTCTCATCCATCTGCTACAAATGGCGGGATTTCGTTATTATGGCCAAATAGTACTCCACTGGTGTAGGCACCATATTCTCTTCATCCATTCCCCTGTTGATGGGCACTCAGGTTGATTTTATACCTGGGCTATCGTGAACAGTGTTGCAATGAGCACGCGGTACAGATGTACCTTTGACGGTGCAGATACACCTTTGATATAATGGCTTCCTTTCCTTTGGATAAATTCTCAGTTGTGGGATTGCTGGATTGTATGGTGGTTCTATTTTTATAGTTTTCTGAGAAACCTCCATATTGTTTTCCATAATGGCTGTACTAATTTACACTCCCACCAGCAGTGTGTAAGAGTGCCTCCAGGGTAATTTTTAAAAGGACTGATAGTGGGTTTAAATAAATTCTGGAAAGGTAAATTTTACGAAAGCAACAAAATTATTAAATATTTATATACCTGAAGTTACATTTATGTATTTTGGGGGTCCTTTGAGTCATACCCTGGTTTTGGAAATGGCCTCTAACTTGAGTGGGAGAGCCAGACATCAACTATGAAGTACAACTAAAAGAAAATGTTTCATGAACCAAAGAGAAAGACAACCATATGCTGCCTGGAGTCTGTGTTATGCCTTCCTCAGCACAGACTTTTATTCATACTTAGGACCAAGATCCTGATTTTTAGCTGGTCATATTGCTGCTCAGCTAAAATACCCTAGTTCCCACCCTTGGATGCATTTGGAGCTGGGTGTAGCCAATGGCAAAGTTTTGGTGAATGAGATGTAAGTAGAAATACTGTGTTAGAGGTTTGGGAAAATCTTGGTACCTCATGTGATGGGTGGAGCTGTGGCAGCCATCTTGTGCCATAAAGATGAGCTTCACACTCTGGGGAGCTGAGAGGTGTCTGAGTCCCTCCCAGTTTGAGGAGAGACCCTATCAGCTTTGGACTGTATAACCCCAGACTTCTATAACTGCACTGTAAGAAATAAACCTCTGTCATATAAAGCATTATAGGTTGAGATTTTTCTGGCAAATGAAGTTGATCTAATCCTAATTTACCCCAAATTAGATAAACTTGGGTTCAAATCTTTCATGTCACTTGTTGGTAGACCACTGATTTTCAACTGATGTGCTGTGAAAACTTTTAAAGATTATTAATTATTTTTGAAAGACGTTCAAAGTACAGTAAGTATATTCTTTTTTTTTACATTTTTTTTGATAAGCATAATTTAAGTGTGCTGCAGAAGTTTCACGATAGGTTCAAGTGTGCTGTGAGATAAAAAAGATTGAAAAATGGTGGTAGACTGTCTCAGGCAATTTATTTAATCCCTTGGCTACAGGGTTGTTGTACAGACAAGTAAGACTGCCTCTCTGAAGTGACCAGAACTGTGTCCAGAACCCGGTAAGCTCTCAGCAAACGTGCGTCTCCTCTTTCCCAGCCAAGTCTCAAGACAACAGCAATTCTCAGTCAACAAGCTTCTCGGGCCAAGCCCCACCAGATGTGCTAAGAGACACATGAGAAAAACAGTCCTGTCTTGGGGACGCTTAGTGCCTGCTGGACTCGGGGGCCTGTGGCTGATTTGCAGATTCCGCTGAAATTCTAGGAGCTGACAGCCAAGGCTCTTAATTGCTGTAAAATTTTAACATGAGGCCTAAGCAAGGTTGGATAGGGCCTTGATACTTGCTTCTTCAAATCTGAGTCTAGAGAAGGATGTAAAGCCACATGTCCTCACGTTTCTGGAGGCAAAGGCCCTGATTCCCCAGGTTGTTCTGAGCACAGCTTCACGTTCATTTCACAGTGTGTATCCAGATGAAACCAAACCACCTAGACATTCAGCTTCAAGCTAACTGTCAAATGGCTGTTATTTTTGGATGAAACATTTTTTTTTTTGTAGAGACAGAGTCTCACTGTACCGCCCTCTGGTAGAGTACCGTGGTGTCACACGGCTCACAGCAACCTCTAACTCTTGGGCTTACGTGATTCTCTTGTCTCAGCCTCCCGAGCAGCTGGGACTACAGGCGCGCGCCACAACGCCCGGCTATTTTTCTGTTGCAGTTTGGCCGGGGCTGTGTCCAAACCCGCCACCCTTGGCATTGGATGAAACATTTCTTGAGTCACTGTTCAACTGGCTGTAAGCATGGGTCCACTTAGCTTCTGACTGATAAGGTTCCAGCATGGCGGGCTCCAGTGGGAAGTGAGCAGTGCCTTGGTAACAGTCTCTCCTGCTGGCTCCCCCTGTACTGAGGGGATAGATGTCTGTCCTGTCTCACACCTGGTGTGTGACAGAGGGTTTTATGCACGTACTTCGTAAGACGCCCTGGGAACCCAGCAGCCTGGCAACTCTGAGAGCCCCTCGGGCGTCCCCGTGTGCTTATGTCAATATGGTGCTTCTCCAGGGCGCTGCTGCTGGCAGGAAAGGTGAACACGTGCCCGCACTGTCCAGCATACACAGCCCTCTCCTGGGCGCCATTTCATTTGACCTTCACCATCGTGCCAGGCCTCTGTGGCCTGCGGGGAAGCTGTGCTCCCAACCTGCCAAGGGACAACTATTTCCCCATGAACCACAGTTATAAAGAGGATGCAGGACTTGAATCCAGGCCCCCAAATTATAAATCCACCATTT
Organism: Nycticebus coucang; assembly: GCF_027406575.1. Lineage (NCBI taxonomy): Eukaryota > Metazoa > Chordata > Mammalia > Primates > Lorisidae > Nycticebus > Nycticebus coucang. The sequence goes on from NC_069796.1 coordinate 12,695,251, forward strand.
GGTTCCTCTTCCTGGGGTGTTAGTCTATCTTAAAAGGGGTCAGAGGCTTCTGTGGCCGCATCTAGGAGAGAAGAACGCGCTCCTCCCCAGGGTGTGTACCCAGATGCGGGTGCTGCCGGGAACCTTTTGGTGCCAATGGCAGGGACAGTCCTCCCTGGGTTGGTGGGAGGTGAGCGCATCCAGGGTGAAGGTGCTTGCTCTTCTGTTATTTGGTCCGGCTGTCCGAGGTGCTCGTGTTAGCTGTACATTCAGTGCCAGGGTGCTTCCAGTTCCCTCCCACTAAGTGACAATGGTATAACAGTAGTCCCCTCTTAACCAAGAGGACACCTTCCAAAAACCCCAGTGAATGCTTGGATCTTGAGTAGTACTGAGCCCTGTATACACTGTGTTCTCCTGCACATACATGACTATAAAAAAGTTTAATTTGTAAGCTAGGCACAGGAAGAAACCAACAATAACTAAGCATACAACAGACCACCGTGACACCTCAACAGTTGACCTGCTACCAGAGGTGGCTACTGCGGGACTATGGGACAGGAAGCACAGACGGTGTGTCTACACTGGACACAGAAGGACTCCTTCCGGGATAGGACAGAGCAGGGCAGCACCAGAGCTCACCAGGCTACGCCAACTTATACACAACTTAAAGCTTATGAAGAGTTTACTTCCGGAATTTCCCATTTCATATTTTCAGACTGTGGTTGACTGTGGGTAACTGAACTCAGGAAAAGCAAAACCGTGGCTAAGGGCAGGCTGCCGTACTATCACATTTTGCTGTGTCGAGTGTGCTCTGGTGTATAATTGAGCAGCACCCACGTTTTTTTGCCCAAACTTTCACGAAAATGCCCCTCGAGAAATTGGCTGGCTTTCGGCCAGGAGAGACACATGGGAGAAGGCTGATGCTCCCCTGGTAAACATGCAGATTGCACGGTCCCCCTGCAGCCGCTCTGTGAAGGATGCCCCTTCCCTCTCTCCTGGGAACCCTTCCCTCCCCACCATCTCAGGCGCTGCAGCTGAGATGGCCATATGCTTGTCAGGCAGCTAGGAGCTTCTGAGGTTGTTCAGCCCAGGGGCAGCCAGGCGGGTCCCTGGGGCCGGCACAGGGGTCCTGATCCCCTCCAGGCAGCCACCCCTCGGGGCTGGGCCCTCACCTTGCATGGCCACTGCCCCCAACTCATGCCCACCAGATCCTGGACTGTAACCCCATGTGCCCGGGGGCCCAGGCAGGAGAGCACAGTGGCCCTGGGAGACCCACTGGGTCCCCCTCTCCCGAGATGTACTACCCACATATAATGCTCATCTGTGCTTTTCCCTTAAAAATTTAGGCAAAAAGTGTGCATATACGGCAAAATACAGTTCTCCTAAGTGAGCCACTTGCTTTCTAGATACAACGCATACACATAATTTTCACTTGTTTCAGTGGTGATGATAGGTAGTGCCAACTTCTCTCACCCAGAGACCTCGTCATCAAAGAAGAAACAAGTGCAACTGGATTTCGCTGAGCACGTGCTCTGGGCAGGCTCCGCGCTCCACGCCTCAGGCGCTGCACCTAATCCCACCAGCCACAGAGCTCTGCAGAGGGAGGCAGGGGCAGATCTCAGGGCCAAACTCTGGGAGTGCTTTCAGAGTCCTAGGGCTTTGGAAAGTAATAACTCAAGAATAATATTACAGTCCCCACTGGCTGAATGTGGGCGGTACCAGGCTCTTGGGCTAAGCATGTGACACGCCGCATCTCATTTAATCCTCACTCACCACAATGCTGTGAGACATTGTGACAAGTCAGGAAGCCAAGGCACAGAGGAGAGCTAGGCAGTCAGTCTAAGGGTAGAAAACTGACAGACAGCCGGGGAGATACTAACACACAGACCCTCGATGCTTGAATCTTCTCTGCCGCATGCCTGACACCTCCAGCTCAACATGCTCTGCGGGACGTGTGCACGTGCATGAGTGTGGGGGCATGTATTTGGGAGGACGTGGGCACCGGCAGGGGTGGGGCCGTGGGGAGAAGCAGAATCAGGACCTCTGTGGATGGCAGCACCCAGGTGATCTCAGGTGGGAGCAGGGGAGGTGGCAGGGCAACCCTCGAGTGGCAGCTTGCTGTGAACTTGGGTGACTTTTTACCTACCATGTTTTCATCCTCTGTAGAAGGGTCTGTGGCAAATTGTCCCTGAGATTCCTCTGGTTTAAACCTGTAAGCACATGTGCCTGGCCCTCTCACCCGCCCACCTCTGAGTTCTGCACTGGGGGCCTTACGTTCTGTATTTCCCCACCCAGTCCCACAAAAGATCTGCTGAAATGCAACAATCCAAGGAAGCTTGGCTCTCTACAGACCTGATCAGCAAAGATCTTTTCCCCAGAAGTGCAAACAGACTCACACATAATCTTAGCACTGGCAAAGGAATCTGAGAACATTCTAAGTACAATTCTCTCAATGTAAAAAAATGAAACCAAGTCCCAGAGAAACAGGGATCATTAAATTCAGATTTCCTGGCTCCCTGTCCAGAGGCTTCCTCCTTTCCCAAAGGGCAACCTAAGAGTTTCTGGGCAGTGAATGAACGTGTATGTCCCAGATGTCCTCAGAGACAGCAGGAGACATCTGCGCGTGAGAAAGCAGGTCCTTCAGCCCCCCTCAAAGACTCCACATGCAGACTCTAATTCAGACACAGAGAACAGACTCTCTGGCAGCCTGGTGGCACCCCTGCCAGGCGGAGACCATCAGGCCTGTTCAGTGGCTTCTAGGACAGGAACACTCTTTTTCATACCAGAATTCCTGCTGTGCCGCATTTCGAGAAACACTGTTAATAGTCTTGAAACTTACAACTCATTAAATATCATCTACAAGATGCCTTACTGCATGCAAATCACTTTTTGATTTTCTGAGCCTTAGATCCCCTCAGAAATTCAGTTGTTGAAAATACCATTCTAAGGCTCTTTCAATTCAACAGAGCAAGTAGTAGGCTATGAGCTACAAAAACGGAGAAAAAAAGAAAAAACCCCAAACAAACAAACAAAACCACCCAAATGTGCCTGACACAGGTGACGATGTCAGATTGTAGGGCAGGGCCCCGGTAGTCACTGTGAAAGCAGCCCTACCTACTGGAGCACCAGGACCACTTAAAGCCGCCCTTCCCTTGCCTCCAATAAGTGGTCTGAAGACAGCCCCCAAGGAGGAAAGTTGTCTAAGACTGACAATCAGCTTTGAAGACGACCATTAATTCTACCCCATCTGCAAACAACAAGTTCCACCATGTCTCTTACTGGCAATAACTTTAGCTAACACAAGTGCTTCCTACGTGCCAGTTGCTACACTAAGCAGATAAAAAAAAAAAAAAGAAAGAAAGAAAAAGCATGTTTTTTTTTTTTTTTTTAACATGCTTTTTCTTATCTGCTCTTCACATAGCCTTCTGATACAGGGACAGCTGTTGTCTCTGATTTAAAGAGGTTGTTATTATTATTATTATAATAATAATAAGGTTAAAAAAGTTAAAGGTTAAAAAACTTGTCCAGTTAGTAAGTAGCTGAGCTAGGATAAAAGCCGAGCACCGTCTGACTACAAGGCCTGGTTTGTAACTGCTGTGCAAGAAAATATCACAGGACTTCTGAGGTCCCTGCAAACAACCCACGAAACTGTCGAGAAGATAAGATAGAGGGAGGGTTATTTTGGTAAGAGAGAAAAGGAGAACTGCAAGATTAGCGTGGGGAAAAGGGAATTTCCTCCTTAAAACGTCCAACATTTTAAGAAATAGAAGACCATTCAGCTGGTATCAGAGCAGGAAGGAATCAGAGACAAATTAATCTCTAGCTTTTCCATACTCTACAAAAGCAAGTTAAAGAGGAAAACACTGTAGTACAGGCTAAAAAGCCCTTAAAAACAATTAATTATGCTACTTAGTGCATGGAAGAAAATGTTTAACTTTTAGATCCTTAAAAATTAAAAATCTAAACAGTAGACTATTTTATAGACCTTTAAAAAGATTTACTATGCAAAGAGTATAAGACAACAGTAGCTATGACAAATAAGTCACTTAAATTTTTTCATTAAAATATTCTAATTTGTGGTGTTATTTTACTTTTTAAGGAAAACCAAAATTACGAGATTATGCAAGCATTGCTGGAAAGAAATAGACAAAACAAGATACTGCAATAAACCAGCTAAATACTCGCCTAAATTTCAAGGTGAGTTGCATCCTAATGACACATCTCCAAGGAGATGAAGATGTAACAATTAAATCTAGCTAATCAGAGGACATGAATATTTCAGCACACACTAAATTCTGATGTGATCCCTGAGGCAGAAACTCCCACTGAGAATTATAGGAACATGAGTAAAAAGAGTTCTCTGACAAGGCCTGAGTTGTTCATAAATTGTTACATTGATCCAATTTAGCAGGTATTGAATTTCCCATTCTAGAGAAAGCAAGTATCTCTAATGGTGAAACAGTCAATAAACTCTGCACATCAAGAAAGGCCAAAATGGGCAGCGCCTGTGGCTCAGTGAGTAGGGTGCCAGCCCCATATGCCGAAGGTGGCGGGTTCAAACCCAGCCCCGGCCAAACTGCAACAAAAACAAAAAAATAGCCGGGTGTTGTGGCGGGCGCCTGTAGTCCCAGCTGCTCGGGAGGCTGAGGCAAGAGAATCACGGAAGCCCAAGAGCTGAGGTTGCTGTGAGCCATGTGACGCCACGGCACTCTACCAAGGGCAGTAAAGTGAGACTCTGTCTCTACCAAAAAAAAAAAAAGAAAGGCCAAAGTATTTTTACAGCAATGGCTTGATGTGCTTTGAAAAGACCCTAATTTTTACTATATTAAGGACAATGTTTTTTCTTTGGAAAAGCATCTGAAGGTTTAGATTTGAGCATGCATATGATGTGCATACAGACACACACATACATACACACACATATACATGATCACACATATGGGCCTTAGAACACAAGACATGTGCTTTCAGACTTTTAATTAAAGCACAAGAGACACCCAAGATGTTGACTCTGTACAATCATTTTAAAACGCATTCCCAATGCTTTAAGATACTTTAACATGCCTTGTTACATTTAAAGAAAATCACTTTTAAAATGCCTGTGGCTGTGACATGCTCCCATGCCAGTGAAGGCGCAGGCAGGCCCGGGGCTGGCCTCACCACGGGATGCGGCTGACGGGCCACGTTACTGCTCACTGGTGCCTCTAACCCAGAGCACCAGGAAGGGCTGAGCAGACCTTTCACACCTTTCACATCCGCCCCGTGTTCTCTCCCTGATGGGGCCTTCTGATTGCTTCAGAGGACAAGCATGTGTCTAGGTAGGAAAAAGAAAAGGCTTTTAGGCTCGATTCGTCTCTCCTTTCCCAGTCACTCTAATGCTGACAACTCCAGTCCCCACATGGACCGCCTGGTTTCCAGAAAAAGAAAGCAATGGGAAAGACACTAGAGGGAAAGAAAACAACTAGAGGAAAACAATTCAGTGGTTAAGGACACAGGCTCTGTCAAACAGCAAAAACAAACAAAACATTGTGGTCTCAAGTACCAGGTCAGCCTTGGGTAAGCAACTTCTTTAACTCTTCCAAGTCTCAGTTTACTCACTGATAAAATGGGAAAGGTGCCCCCCCCATTCAGACTTGTGAGGATTAAATAAATGCCGAAAGTAAATTACTTAACCACAGTGTGGTGGTTACTTAATTGCGATCAGAGTGCTAACCACGATGACCGAAATTACCACCCTTGTTATCATGACCGAAAGTCTTGTCACCCTTTCTGCCTGCTAAAATGAGACCGGGCTTTGAAAGCAGTGGTGGGTTACCATGCTATCTCCTTGTTTACATGAGCCCTGATTAAGCAATCAGAACGGCTCTTCACACTGGGGCCTAGATCACATTCATCACAGTAATCTACACTCTGCCTTTCAACACGTGTAATTGAATCAGATGCTCCCTGCACCTCTCCTGGGCCAGCAGGTAAGCGAGCACATACATTAAAGCGAAACAGCCTGGAAACTGGGGTCAGGCTCAGCCTGCAAGCCTCTCCCCATAACACTCCGTATCATTCAGGTAAGAGACAATCAAGATCCAAGTGGGATGTGCACAGTGACAGTGATCCAGAAATGAACTTCCATAGAAATATGTCCCAATGGTAATAAGGGAAGACAAAAGAGTTTATTGTAAGCAAGGATGTTCGCAAAGATCTCACAATAGTGAAAACACAAAAATGGTTCATTGACTAAATTGTATGACAGGCATAGAACACTAAGTTGTCAACAAAATACAGAAATATATAAATACAGACACACACAAGCTTAACTTGGTAATCGTTATTCCCATAAATATGGCTGGTTTCCTGAATTCTTTCAGATTGATTTCCACTGGCTCCCCACAGGCTCTCTCCCCTCCCACTTTCTATCCCTTCACTCCTCCTTATTTTATCTTTATTTATTTATTTCTTGAGAAAGAGTCTCACTTTGTCACCCTGGGTAGAGTGCTGTGGCATCATAGCTCACAGCAACCTCAAACTCTAGGGCTCAGGCCATCCTCTTGCCTCAGCCTCCCGAGTAGCTGGAACTACAGGCGCCGGCCACAACACCTAGCTAGTTTTAGAGATGGGGTCTTGCTGTTGCTCAGGCTGGTCTTAAACTCCTGAGACAAAGCAATCCATCCCCCCTGGACTCCCAGAGTGCTTTGATTATAGGTGGGAGCCACCGTGCCTGCCCTTACTCCTCTTTATTTTTCTTAACACTTACCAAGCCCGGACATCGTATCATAATGGTATTTTGCTTACTGGCTGCTCCCATGAAATAAGAACTCCAAGATATCAAGAAGCTGGGGAAATAGCTAATGAATAGGATGAACTGTGCCTGGCACATGTTAGAACTTCAGACAGTATCTCCTGAATGGCTAAACTTAGAGATTTAGAAAATACAGATAAAAGAACTTACATTATCCTTACCCCCACCACCTGGAGATCTTATCACCTGTGAATATCTGTCAGACATTTATCTACACGTAAATATACTTAAAATAGCTTATGTGAAACCATATGTTTAAAATAGTACTCTTCTGCGCCAAATATATAACTAGAAAGAACTCTGGAAGGCACATAGCAAAATGTTAGCAGTACCCCAGGTTATCTCTGAGAGTGTGAGTGTAGATCTTTTTCTTTATGTTTATTGTAGTTTTTCCACAATGAACATAAATTAGTATTCTAATAATTTTTCAGGTGTTTTCTTGGCTCCAGTTACAAAATAGTATGGCAAACACAAATAAGCAGAATATGTATTCCTGGCTCTCAAGGAGTTGCCAGTGTACTCAGGGAGATAAAAACTCGGATTTTCAGAATCTGGGAGGTGGAAAGATCATCAGCTGTCCGGGCAGAATCTAGCCTGCAGGGTTGCCTATAGATGGTCACTACTTCTAAGCGATAAAAATCTCAGCGACTCCTCTAACAGCCAAGCTTGTTTCACTGCTGGACAGCTACGATCCTTTGTAAATTTTACTTCACGGGCACCTCTGAAATCACCTCCTTATAACTCCATTGGTCGAGCTCCACAGGGAGAACAAAACTCTCTTCTATACTTTATACTCTCCAAAGAATTCAGTGTATTAGTAACATCCTTCCTAGAGCATCAGATCTCCAGAACAATCCCTCATCCCCAGGATGTCAATATTCCCTTCGGTGAATGGTCCTGGAACCAAGTACAGCACTCCAGATAAATTCTGTCTAGCACACTTCCCACGTGCCAGCCGATGGCTTTACAAGGGCTTTTGTGGAATTTTGACAGTCACCCTACAACACAGGTGTTATGGTGACCTTATTTCATGGATTAGGAAACTGAGGCCCAGTTTTCTAGTACTTGAAACCACAAACTTTCAAGCTAATCTATCACATTTACCATTATCAGATCTCATTTACCCTGGGTCACTCATTTTGAGATCAAATATCTGGTGTGGGCTGAGGCAGAGTATGAAGAGTCAAGACGGCGGACTGGGGCAGGGCCACACCAGATGGTTTACAGAAGTGCTCCTAAACTGGAAAGGCTGCTGGGACCAGAAGGGAGTCCAGAGAGAGCCCCATACTGGCTTTGACAGTGGAGGGAAGCAGCTACTGTGCAGGACCCGGCTCTTGCAAGTAAGCTGTGCACCCAGCAAAGCTGGGGCACCCTGACCCCCACCCCATCTGTCAGGGATACCCTGCCCAGGGTCTGTGAGGGCTTCGCAATCCCTGGCCAAATGATAATCATGTCAGAATTGCAGATGATAAGCTCCAACACAGTTCAAGGGAGCCACAGACCCGGATGTGAAGCCCCGTGGTTTAGTCTGGCTCAATAGCATCCCAGCTCCTTTCCTGCGAGGAGCTGCTTCCCCCACAGGAGCAGCCTATCTCTTTACTTTCTCTCTAGAAACCACAACGTGATAGTAATTTGGGCAAGTAAGTAAGAGCTCAGCATTATTTTATTATACAAAGCCTCTCGGTTTCTCTCCCGACCTAGAAGGATTTTATCACATAGTACCTTGCCAATTTTCTTTCTTACAAATTTATTTATTCCCTTTTCCTGCCCCCTTCATTTCACAGGGTAGTTCTTAAAGTCTATCAGTGGGGGTGGTGGTGAAACGCAGACTGCAGATGAAAAAGCTAAGGACAACGGGCTCATCTTTACCCTTTGGTTGTTCTAGGGACTCTGTGACACCCTTTAAAGAGAAGCATAAAGAATAAGAGGCTGCCACATAGGTGGGCTCATGGAAGAACCATGCCTCGGGGCGCACACATTTATTGGTTGTTTCTGATTTTATTTGCAATGGTAGGAGCCTCCAGTGGGGAGGCTCTGTCCTCCAGCCCCTGACCACCCAACAACCCATGCATGGTTCCAGACCTAATTCAGTGACAGTAACAGAGAGAGAGAGAGTCTGGTTGCTCAGGGAGGTGGGAAGATCCTGGGTAATCCCAAACAGCACATAGCCCCCGAGAAGTAAGGCCTCTGTCATCACACATCTTCAGGAATGGTAGTGCTTCCTTCCCACCACACAGGTTCACTTGCAAACTAAATCTGTCTTGTGCGGGGCGGCGCCTGTGGCTCAGTCGGTAAGGCGCCGGCCCCATATACCCAGGGTGGCGGGTTCAAACCCGGCCCCAGCCACACTGCAACCAAAAAATAGCCGGGCGTTGTGGCGGGTGCCTGTAGTCCCAGCTACTTGGGAGGCTGAGGCAAGAGAATCGCCTTAAGCCCAGGAGTTGGAGGTTGCTGTAAGCTGTGTGAGGCCATGGCACTCTACCGAGGGCCATAAAGTGAGACTCTGTCTCTACAAAAAAAAAAAAAAAAAAAAAAAAATCTGTCTTGTGCTGCGTATTTTCCCAAGCTCAAGAAGCCTGGTCTAATCATTAGTTCAAACACGCCACGGCAAAAAGGGTGACATCTAATTCTTGATTTTCTTGCTATGTCTACCACCCCTCCCACCTCCTGGTATACACAGCCCCAGAATGCAAACAGGAAAATTCCCTCAAGCTGCCTTATTTTTTTTTACCTAAAAGCAGAAAGTTAGTAAACTAACAAAAAAACTATTAAGGAAGCTGTTTAAGCATGAAACACTTCCAACCTAGACAAAAAGGTCAAAGCAAAGCCTAAGTCTGGCAGCGACCAGAAATGCTGCCATTTCAACAATACAAAACCCCAAGTTTACCCAAACTCTTACAGCTAAGCCTCATGACTAAAGCGAGTCACACTGTCAATCAGCAGGCACAGGCCTAAAGGAAGGAAGGCGTGCTGGACGAGCACGAGCCTCGTATCCTGCTGGAGTCTCCTCAGGGCCCCGAGTGAGCTCCTCTGTCAGGTCAAAATTCTGAAATGTTACCATGAAACAGTGCCTGTGATAAAGTAGTTTAAACACAAACCTCACTTTGAGATGAATACATGATAATACGATCCAGACTCTGAGAATCTCCCCACCATCTCAATACAGGGCATCCTTTCTAGACAATATCAAGTTTAGTTCTGGGCCCCAGAAAAATCTCACACATCTGAAATGGGATTATTTAACTAAGAGGAGACGAAGGCAAATTCGCCGGAGCTAACAAGTGTATGAAGCACTCTCACAGGGGGATTCACCGGAGTGCACAGCGAGAGATAATGGGTTTGCATTTCAGCATGAGGGACTTGGGCTTGCTCGAAATGTCTTTCTCGACAGCGATGCCTGTTATGTCTTAGAAGCTACAGCAATGGTGATGGAACTACTCTCCCGGAAAACCTCTCCAGGCAGGGGCAAGTCTCATGTCTCTGAGATAACATGGATGTGGTCCTGCCTGGGAGTTGAGGCTGCAGCCTCTGGAAATTCATTCCAGTCTGATGATTCCCTCGTTTCACACCAACAGACGCGCAGGGCAAAGAAGGTGAGTCGAGAAGCGAGAGGCGGAGGCTACAGAGGGCATTTCTCCGCATGTGGCTGAGAAAAGCACTGGTTACTCCAAGGGAAGCACCCACGCCGCCAAGCTAACCTTTTCTTTCTTTCTTTGTTAAATCCTGGCAATTAAGACTCCTAACAGAGCAACATTTACAGGGGCATGGAATTTGCACACTTCATTCCCTGCCACGCTTTGGCCAAGAGCTACGGAATTTACACAACTGCAGGCCCAGGGCTACCCAGGAAATGACTAAAGAGGACCAAATATCCACGTGCAGTGATTGATACGTAAAGGAACAGCACCATGGCTCTACAAAGTACCAGGCCAGAGCAAAAAAGGTATTTAGATTTTTAAAACAATCTCCTTTCTGGGGCAGGGAAACCTACCCATAACTATCTCTTTCCTCTTTCTTTTTTTTTTTTTTGTAGAGACAGAGTCTCACTTTATGGCCCTCGGTAGAGTGCCATGGCCTCACACAGCTCACAGCAACCTCCAACTCCTGGGCTTAAGCGATTCTCTTGCCTCAGCCTCCCGAGTAGCTGGGACTACAGGCACCCGCCACAACGCCCGGCTATTTTTTGGTTGCAGTTTGGCCGGGGCCGGGTTTGAACCTGTCACCCTCGGTATATGGGGCCGGTGCCTTCCCGACTGAGCCACAGGCGCCACCTTCTCTTTCCTCTTTCAATAACCACCTTAAAAAACCCAACATTTTTCAAAATTGGTTATAAAAATTAACAGTTGAAACCTACCTCATTCCAGATATTACATTCTTTTGGGCAACCGTTTTATGTTCATGAAGGGAAAGTACAAACACAGCAAATCATTTCCTACCAAAACATACAGCCTTTGAGTATTCTCGTAAAGCAACAAAGTTCCACTGAATTTTCTTTAGTCATCTCCCTACCTAGTAGGATATTAAACCAGGGGCATGCCACAGCATGCCTATTTGGAGCTTATATACATTGGACATGCTTGTGTCCACATGACAACTAAAGAGCAAAAGGAATTCCTAACTTACATGTGGAAGAGCATTACAATTTTGCTGAAAATATGCCCCTTTTTAGATAAATTCCAGATGTTAAGAGTACCTTCACATCCATCTAGACCAGCGCTTTCTATGATTCTGTTCTTTGAAACATTCTGAAAAAATGTACTTGCCTTTCTTCCCCCATTACAATTATGAACAAATACATAGAGATTCGTGTACTTAAATAAAAACATTTGGTTTAAAAAAAAAAAAAAGATAATCTGGCTCGGCGCCTATAGCACAGTGGTTACAGTGCCAGCCACATACACCGAGGCAGGCGGATTTGAACCCAGCCTGGGCCAGCTAAACAACGACAACTGCAACAAAAAATAGTCAAGTGTTGTGGCGGGTGCCTATAGTCCCAGCTACTTAGGAGGCTGAGGCAAGAGAATTGCTCAAGCCCAAGAGTGTGAGGTTGCTGTGAGCTATGACGCCACAGCATTCAGCTCAGGGCAACATAGTGAGACTGTCTCTCAAAAAAAAAAAAAAAAAAATTATCTATGCCCAATAGAAATATGTTATTAGCGTATACAGAATGATAAATCTATGCAATCTGAAAGATGATAATATAAAGCAGACCATGTCTACACTGAGCTCAAATTCCAGAGCGTACCATAGGCACAAAACCCTTCTCGTTTACGGAACTCAAAATCTCCAAGTTTGGATAGTCGGTGCAGGCCATCAGAACCCCTGCTTTTCTGCTGTGTCCGTATGTATATATTTATTTAAGTCCTTCCAGTGGGTAGAGGTAGGACGAAGGAGGCCACAGACCTGAGGTAGGGAGGGGAGAGCCAGGCAGGGCAACAGACTTGTCCACAAGGCTAATTCCACTTTATCCCTACCATATGTGAAACAAAGACCCCCTGAGTCCAAAGCAGGCCCACAGCAAGCAGTAGATTAGATAGGCTCCAGTCCCCATATCACATAGCGATTTCTCCAGCAGGCAAGGCAGAGAAGGACCATTCCGTGTGACGATGGCTAAAGCAAACATCACTCTAAGGCCAGCCCTCTGTGCCTCCTCTGCCCCGTCCCCAGCCCACCATGAATGCCTTCCCTAGACAAACGTTGGAACTCCCAGGGCCCCAGACTCCCTGCCCTCTGCCACGGGGACAAAGAAAGCACAGGCCCTGCTTTGCAGTGCTCCTATGTTTGATGGGTAAGATGGAAGGAGTGAGAAAAGAAGGGATTGAATGAGAAGGGCAGGGGGAGGAGAGAGAATGGATTGCCCTATACATGGAGGTAGCTGGTAATTCTGAAGGAAGCCAAGAAACCTACAAGGACAAAGGAAAACAAGGAAAAGATAATCGAAGGAATTAGCCTTATAGTTAATTACATGACATGGGTCAAGATAATTTTTACTGACTTTTGTATGTTTAAAACAAATCCCTTTGAAAGACTTTCCCTCTGCAGAAGTGTTCCTGCACCCCAGTGTGGCGGAGCCTGCACACTGCCCCGCAGTGCCATCCCCACAGCCTCTGATGGGCAGGACCGGCATGGCCAGGCACACCAAGGAGCCCTCCTGTTTAGATAATCGGGTGGCATCGCTTGTAGACTGAGAAATAGCTGGAGGCTGTTCTTGGAAAACTGTTCTCCCACTCAGACCAGGTCAGCTGCTCAGGTGCAGAGCTACGGGGTTAATGTGGATGTTCAGAAACTGTGTGTGGGCCACATTCTGACCATGGGAGACACACAATGGTGGGTGTCTTAAAATGCATCGACTTGCCATCTTTCCGTGAGCGATCACCTTTTGAACTGCTGTGGGAAGACCTGGGAGAAAACTAGAAAGCTCTGCAACCAGGCACTGCCATGTGTGTTTGTAGGGAACAATCGGAGGGCTGTCTACAAAACAAAATGCCTCATTTCTTTTTTTTTTTTTTTTGTGGTTTTTGGCCGGGGCTGGATTTGAACCCAGCACCTCTGGCATATGGGACTGGCGCCCTACTCCTTGAGCCACAGGCGCCACCCCAAAATGCCTCATTTCTTTAACAGCAGCTATTCAGGCAGCAAGAGGCAATTTAAAGACCAGCCAGCAAAGTGCATTATTTGGGAGATCGGCATAGAGGATAATGTTTCTATTCTGCTCTGGCTTTCACACATTGCTCAGCTTCACTTTGGTTAAATAAAGTGCTTTCTTCTGGGGATGGCAAGTACGAGACGCCTCAGCTACAGCTACTATGACAGAATTAGATTGGCTGTACCGCAGATATCTAAACTCCAATGCAAAATTCCTAGGACTCTTAGTAAGATGTACAAACGGTTTTTTTTTTTTTAAAGGACAAGATCATTAGCAGGTCTAGTCTTTATGGAAAGAAGTAATTAATGCGGTGCCTTAATTTAGAAGATTTTTTTCTCCTTTATGTCACCTGTTTCTTTAAAACAGGGATACAACCAGTTCCTTTATTCCTTTTGATTTTTTTTCTCCTTTTCTTCTTTGGACTTTATTTCTACTCCATGGCAGAATCATCCTGCTTTGCCAAACTGTGCAATGTTCCATTTTCCCACTTTTCAGGCAAGAAGGTCCATCTATGATAATTTCTGATAAACCGCACTTCGCAGATGGTAGGGAGCTTGCCTGCTATTTTTGTCCCTGTCCCTAAAATACGTAAGGGCCCAGCCTCTGCTATGCACACCCACCACTGGGCTCTTACCTGCTCTGACGGCTACCTTACCCACCTTCTAGGGGGACTGGGGGAGAGGGACTGCCCATATAAGTGTTCTATGTCACAAACATTATAAAAACGTTGGTCACAGAGTGCAGTTCAAGGTAGTATTTACTGACTTTTGTATGCAACTCTCTTACTTGGGTCCTTAAAATTTATCTCTAACATATGACGTTTGCCTCTGTTTATAAAGTTTGACAAGGAGTCATGCTATACACTCTAGCCTCTTTGTGAATGGGGTCAGTGGTTACAGCAAGCAACTCTTGATGTGTGTTTTTGGTCCCACAAAGGACGCCTCAGGATTACTGATCTCAAGATTTGAAATCTGAGGCAATCCAGCTATTGCCAGATTGCCAGCGGTACCTTTAGGCTGATAGTAGTCTCCTAAAGTAAAGGGGGGCGGGGTCTGGCCCCTCTGCTGGGTTTTCTGCATCTTGAACTAGGACTCCAGGGAAGTGCTGAGTATGTGCGTCCCATCCCAAGAAGCTTCGGTTTCAAACATGCCGGATGCTCTTCAGAGCCATCTCTGTTTTGTAAGGGAATCTGGCATGTCCCAGAAGTTCACTGGAGTGTCTGCCCATGACACAAAATTTCTAATCACAACTGCCCTGATTCATGAGGAAGCTCCTAAGACAAGATTGGCAGAGAATAATCACACCATAGCACAAGGTAACTTCCCATCAGATAGGGAGCCGTTCTCTTGAACCTACAGAAGAAAGGAGGAAGCATAGAAAATAGCTGTTTCATCCCTCTGGCGCCGATTAGCTTGTGTCTCTGCCCCCAACTGTATTAAGCTTCAGTTTGGCAATTAGCAAAATGCACAGACAAGAGAATGTAACTGGTGGTTCTGTGTCCTATATCGTTTCACAGATGGTTACTGGGCAGCCCCAAGAACAGAAGCAAAGGAATTCCCCAGAAATCGTGACATATCTTAGAACAAAGAGCTTCAAGGATGTCTGCTTGTCACCCCAGGAAGCCCTGGAACTCATCAGCAACTGACCCTACTGCAGGAACCCCCACATCAGGAAGGAGCTTCTCCCTTCCCTGCCCCCCATGACCTATCTCCCACAGTTCTTGACCAACCAATAGTCCAATGATTTGACCTAGAGAAAGTAAAATGAAAGCCATTCAAATGTTGGCTGAATGACTTCAGGCACCATTGGAACCTTGAGAAAGAAAAGAATTACTATTTGGGGGCAGGATTCTATATGGGAAGAGGCAGAACCCTTTTCTCCAACTGTAGGAATAGAAGAAACCAGAGCCATACCAATGAATGGTTTACACAAGACATATTTCTGCTCAAACAATCCAGGCACCTGAGTTAATACAGACCAAGTCTGACTCAAAAATTTGAGGCAGGATTAAGAGAGGACTACAAAGTTTCTGTCCAAATGACCATGAAACTATAATAACCTGAGCCATCAAACTCACCTCTTTAAAGTTAACAGCTCACAGCAACCTCAAACAGCTTAAGTGATCCTCCTATCTCAGCCTCCCGAGTAGCTGGAACTATAGGCGTGCACCATAACACCTGGCTAATTTTTCTATTTTTAGTAGAGATGGGGTCTTGCTCTTGCTCAAGCTGGTCTTGAACTTCTGAGCTCAAGCAATCCTCCCCTCTTGGCCTCCCAGAGTGCTAGGATTACAGGTGTGAGCCACTGTACTCAGCCAAATATTTGTATATTTTTATATAAGCTTAGTTCGGTATTGAAGAATAAACACAAAGCTGTTAACACTGGTTGAAGAGGAAGATAAAAACTTAGAGGGGAAAGACTGAGGGGGCTTTTTTATGGTATATTTCTATATTGTTTGACTTGTTCAAGTGGGCATGCATAGCTTTTGTACCTTGAAAGTCTAATAAATTATTATTCTTGAAAACAAATAGACATGTCAACAAATTTTGAAAAATGGACATTAACAATGCAAATGTAAAATTATCTCAGAATTATGAAGAGTAGAACAAACAAAATAACGAACCCCATTAGATCATACTTGAGACAGTCAAGCTTTGATGACTCAAAGCTGGAAAGAGGTACTACAATTAGTTTTCCTTTGATTTCAGGGGCTTATTTATTCTGCTTATCTCAAGACAGAGCTAATAGACCAAACAGTTTTGAAAGGTCCTAAATGATTCTTAACATTTGGGTATATTCCAGGAAGACTAAGTTAATTTAGCTATTCACAGCTATTCACATTTGACAAGGAAGATGCAAATTAGATCACTGTAGTTAGTGTGCGATTAGCCACTCAAACTGGTGGGTGGGGGGAGAAGTAGTGACAAACAGATATGATGCCACAGGTGCCACAGTGTTCAGAGGGTACCAAAAAGGTGTATGCATTTTAAGAAAGGAAAAAAAGTGTATTAAAGTTGTAACACTCAATATATACCAATAATGTTTATTATCTCATATATTGTATCTTGTATCCCTTGTAATTGCAAAAGTCAGACATGACTTGAATATTACAAGTTTAATACAGGTTTTTCCTTTTCTTGAAGTACGTATACCTTTTTTTGGCACCCTCTGTATTTGACTTTTGAAAACCTCG
Source organism: Nycticebus coucang (assembly GCF_027406575.1). Lineage (NCBI taxonomy): Eukaryota > Metazoa > Chordata > Mammalia > Primates > Lorisidae > Nycticebus > Nycticebus coucang. The sequence continues at coordinate 12,711,862 of NC_069796.1, forward strand.
TTCAACTTGCTCAGAAACGTATTTAGGAGGGCACAGGAGATTTGTAGATTGCAAATACGCTACGGATTGCCCCAGGGGATTAATTAAAGATCAACCACATGATATTTCTCATAATGTACTCTAAAATACACTCAACTTTAAGGAACAGACAAAATCATCCCCACCACCCCTAGAGTACTTTTTGTGAATGTCTTTCACCCTGTGGGGCATGATCAGTGAACAAATGGGTCTTGAGATAAAATTTAGCATGTTGTGATCAGCATGGGTCTTGATTAAAAAAAAAAAAAAAACCAAAAAAAAAAAACAGAGAAAGATAAAGAAAAAAAGAAGTTTGAAAATCACTGCCTTAAATATTCTCTTCTTTTCTGCGCCCTATCTCCTACCTCCTACTCCAAACAGCAGGAAAAATCACTTTCTCTCAAGTCTGGATAGCCACATCCTGTGCCAATTTTCGAGGAGCTGATTTTCCCATTTTTAAAAAAGGTAACTTTAAGTACCCATTAGAAATTCAAGAGATAATTCTATTTTTTCCACCTCTCAGCAAGGTGTTTATTATAATGCATAAGAGGCTTTGCCTTTGGATTTCTCACTGAGAAATGGTTCCTAAGTGCCCTTTTCTCTTGCTCTATATGTTAAAACACCACATAGGAAGGATCGCAGCAGTAGTCAAGCTGCGGCCAGGCTAGCTCCTCAGGACTGCAATAACCGCGCAGCACTCGAAGCTGAGGAGCGGAAGGGACTCGCCCGCTGCCCACCACAGCTAGTAAACCCTCAAATGGAAAAAGTTACTTCCTTGCAGCTGTGTTGCCAGCACTTGAGAATTTATCTAAAGACTACTTACTGTTAGCATCAGAATTCCTGGGGGGAGGGGGAAAGACATTTACTAATGAAGCATATTCCTCAACACACAGGAGCAAAACACTGACCTCAAAGTCCAAGAGCTAAGGCTAACAGCTCCCTGTGCCCCAGCCCCGTATAACCAGCTACCTCTGCACCTGGAAGGGCACACTCCACACGGCCCAAGCTCAACCCGCCTTCTTCCCTCCCAAGACAACCCACGCCGCACATCCACCTTGCTGCACTGTCACCAAGGTCAATTAAATCAACAAATAAGGGCTCAGAGCCATGTTCTACAGGCCCGTCTGCCTAAAGGGTATCCTTTTCAAATTCTCCCTCCACATCCCTCACTCTCATCAATTTCTGTTTATTTTATCTGGTAAGTGTTCCTAGAAACCATCCACTCCTCCTGGAGCCCATCATCACCATCCCAGCTCAGGGACCACAGCTCACCTGGATTGTAGCAATAGTGTTTTTTTTTTTTTTTTTTTTTTTTTTTGTAGAGACAGAGTCTCACTTTATGGCCTTCAGTAGAGTGCCCTGGCCTCACACAGCTCACAGCAACCTCCAACTCCTGGGCTTAAGCGATTCTCTTGCCTCAGCCTCCCGAGTAGCTGGGACTACAGGCGCCCGCCACAACGCCCGGCTATTTTTTGGTTGCAGTTTGGCCGGGGCCGGGTTTGAACCCGCCACCTTCGGTATATGGGGCCGGCGCCTTACCGACTGAGCCACAGGCGCCGCCAGCAATAGTGTTTTAATTGCTTTCCCACCTCGAGCCTTCTCACTAAACTAATCTCTAAAGCCAGAGTCAACACTCTCAAGTGTAATTCTGATGATATCGACTCTCTTGCTAAAACAGAAATGCAAACAAACAGCAGCTCCTTTTCACTGGCTGCCCTTCACCCTCAGGTTGAGTCCAAATTCCTCAGCCTGGCCTAAGAACCCCCTGCAGGGGTGGATTACCATGTGGCACCCCCAGATTCAGAAGTGCAGCTCCTGGACCAAATCTGAGCTTCACACAACAAATCCTTTTATTAAAGGAGTTCTTCTATAAAATTTTATTTCAGTCAAAAGGCCCACTCAGGGATCTAGAAGGCCACACACGGCCCCAAGACCGCAGGTTTCCCACCTGAACAGGGGCACCACTCCCCATGTCCTCCTCGCCCCCATCAGGCATCCACCCCCATTTCAGCGGCCTTGTTCCTTTGGTCTCCTCTATGTCTGTAAACTCCTCGAGGGCTGGGACTGTGTCTATCTGACTTCCAACATCCAGCACTGTGCCCAGCACAAAGCAGGTACTGAACAAATACACATTAAAGATTAACACGGATCAGCTCCTCTGCAATAGGAGCTGCAGGAGGAACCAGGCCAGGCACCGGAGGTCATCGTGTGATGTGCACAGTTACACAACGTGGACTTTCGGCAGCAGTTACAAAACTATCCCACCAAATCTCTGAGGTACACAGGATGGAAATCCAGGGCTCACCAGTCATGCAAAGTCCTCAGCTGCACCATCAGAAAACAAAAAGGAGCTTTGTAATCAAGGATATAATCCTGTTTATTATTACAAACAATGTTCTGATAAAGCATATTTTTCCATTAATACCACTTGATGGAAAGAAATTACTCCCCTTCTCCAAAAAAAAATCACAACTATAACGGCTATTAGGTTTCTCCAAGGTCCTTTCCATTTTTCAAAATGTTTGTGTTTTTCTTTAAAAAGCTGAGAACATAGCACACATATATTGACGATTGAGTGTTATTCTGTGTAGATTTTCCCAAGTGGGTATACAGTCTTGATATTTACAGTTCTAATGGCTGAGTAAATGCCATCCAGTCAATACATCATACTGTCCTTAATCATATTTCGGTGGTTTCTAATCTTTAATAATTTAAAATAATGCTATAACAAACATAAAATAATATATTTTCTCTTTTAAATAGAGTTTCACTCTGTCGCCCTGGGTGGAGTGCTGTGGCATCAAGCTCAAAGCAACCTCAAACTCTTGGACTCAAGTGAGCCTCCTGCCTCAGCCTTCCAAGTAGCTGGGACTGCAGGTGTGTGCCACAAGGCCCAGCTAGTTTTTCTATTTTTAGTAGAGACATAGGCTCGATTTTTGCTCAGGCTGGTCCTGAACTCCTGAGCTCAGGCAATCCACCTGCCTCTGCTTCCCAGAGTGCTGGGATTACAGGTGTGAGCCACTGTACCCAGCCTGTGATTTCTGTTTTTTTCAAATGAGAAAATAATTTTTCTCTTTATATTAGAAGATTATTTCACTATATGAAAGAACAAGAAAGAACAGGTACTTGGGACACTGTCCTCCTGAACAATACTCCAAACAGTGGCCAATGTAAGAATAGAGAGAAAAGAGGGCTTGGGAGGAAGAACACAGTCTTGGTGGACACAGAGGAGAGAGTGAGAGAGGAGACGGCTGTGAGTGGGGAGGGGAGGCCTGACACGGGAAAAGAGGCTGAGTGGACAGGGTCTGGATAGGTGAGGCAGAGGTGGGATATGCTCCCAAAGGCATGGGAAAAGCACTTCTGGACTCACCCACAGTCCTCAAACACTTCATTACGACTTTTTCTCCTGCTGCCCCTGCTCAGAAACAGGACATGCCCGTAGTGAGTGGACCATCTCAGTACCTCCCAGAGAGAGGGCAGAAGATGTACAATGGCCATGTTTGGGATGACAGACTCAGCGCACTCTGCCCACGGCAGGTGGTTAACTCAGCGATACTCCCTTCTCACCCCCGAGCCTGGCCCTTGCAGGGAGGGCTAGATTTCTGCCAACTTCCAGATTCCTTGCTTTGTAGGCCTCCTGTAATTAAAATTTGATTCAGCACTCATGTAAATATCATTTCGCATGCTACTGTCTTCCGCCATTGTTGTGCTAACCTCAACACTGTTCCCAATCCACTTCCACTGTCAAAGAATAATAAAATCCTCCTAGATAAATCTCATTCTTAATTAACATGTTCTGTTTTCTTTCCCTCCTACCGTACCCTCCCACCTTCTAATGGAGGGCAAAGGGGATCCAAAGTCCTCCTGCAAACACAGAGCTGTGGTCTCAAGGGATTATGGTCCCATTTCTATCTACTCCATTTATTTTATCAAAAAACCTTATAACAATATTTACGCATTCTCTAAGAAGCCAGGTGACTGTTAAGCCTTGAATTCAGCAGAACTTGAACATAAAAGAGGGGAAAACGATCAACAAGTCATATTTTACCAGTAAAATGCTATACAGCTCACGTACCATCCCCCGCACCACACTTCTCCCACGCCTCAGTCAATACCCTACAGAGACCCTCTAAGAACACAGTCTGTGCTTTCAGCAATAACTGACATCCCTGTAAATCCATGTAATGTTGAGAAAATAAATCCAGTGCTCTCGGCTGCCCACACAGCGCCATTAATCTTATGCACAGTACCACTGCCCTTGCTACCCACTCCCTCCATCTGCTTTAAGTAGGGCAAATGTTTCACTCATGTTAATTGTTCTGACAGATGAGGATCAACACTGCTTTAATCCATTTGCAGCCGAGCACGGGGAACATTTGTCTTCTCAAATGCTGTTAGAGGCCAGTACTCTGGCGGTTAGTAACACAAGAGCTGCCTCAGGGCAGCGCTCCCTAGTCCACAGTGACTGGATGGACTTCCCTCCCAGAGAGAATTCAGGGGAAATTCTTCCCGAAACTGGTTCAAGATTCTTCAGCTGCCATTGTGGTTGTGTTTTGATCCTTTAAAAACGGCAGATAGTAGAACTTTATTAAATTAAGACACATCGAATTGATCCCTTATTGATTTCGTTTAAGATGCTAGTCTTTCTTCTCATTTACCAATTAATAATACGCAAGTTCTCTAAAAGACAAATGGATGCGGTTGAATTTCTCAGAAGGATTTTGCTAAGAAATTCAACAACCTGGTTAGGAACTGCATACATTTTGGCAAGGATATACCCTGCACCTATTTAAAATCTATTAGAGCCAAGGTCTGCTACGTTGGCAAGAGCATGGGCCGTTAGTCAGAAAAACAAAATAAATTACAAATATGCAAAGTGATTTGTGTCCTTCTTGTTCCTACTCAGTCCCTACTTTGCAAGTTACCATTTACCCCTTTTATAATTTAATCTAAAATCATTCAGAATTGCTTACTCTAACTTTGAAGGGCCAAAGCTTCGACTGCCAAATTAACTAAATCATACGAATACAGAAGAGTCTCCCAAACCTCCCTTCAAATGTTGAGACCAATATGTCTCTGCGTGAACAGAAGACATTTAGTAAGGCAAGTTAGTCTGAACCTCCAGAAACAGACAGTTTAGACTATTCTTAAATATGAATTTTGAGGGGAAGCTTTAATTCTCAGCAGTTTTTCAGCCAGGTGCAGTGGCTCATGCCTGTAAACCTAGCACTCTGGGAGACCGAGGCAAGAGGATTGCTTGAGCTTGGGAGTTCAAGACTAGCCTGAGCAAGAGCAAGACCTTGTCTCTAATAAAAATAGAAAAACTTGGCTTGGTGCCTGTATCTCAGTGGCTAGGGTGCCAGCCACACATACCAGGGCTGGCAGGTTCGAGCCCAGCCCAGAGCCTGCCAAACAACAATGACAACTATAACAAAAAAATAGCTGGGCATTGTGGTGGATGCCTATAGTCCCAGTTACTTGGGAGGGTGAGGCAAGAGAATTTCTTAAGCCCAAGAGCTTGAGATTGCTGTGAGCTGTGATGCCATTGCACTCTACTGAGGGTGACATAGTGAGACTCTGTCTCAAAAAAAAAAAAAAAAAAAAAGAAAAGAAAAAAGAAAAACTAGCTCAGTGTGGTGGCAGACACCTGTAGTCCCAGCTACTTGAGAGGCTGAGGCAAGAGGATCACTTGAGTCCAAGAGTTTGAGGTTACTGTGAGCTGTGACACCACGGCACTCTACCCACAACAACAAAGTGAGACTCTGTCTCAAAAAAAAAAAAAAAAAAAAAAAAAAAAAAAAGACGGTATCAGGTAAATTTTAGACCAGTGCTATTTGTTAGAACACCATGACCAGCCTCAAAACGTACTGATGAAAACTCAGAAGTGGATTCTGGAAGCTACACTTTTACCAGGACTCAAGGGTTTGGCTGGGCTGTTCTATTGTTTATAATCATTGAGGTCAACAATTAACAAAATAAAACATAATACATAAGAGATTCCAAAGATTTATCTAAACCAACAGCATTCAATGAAAATACCCTGGTGACTCTGAGGTGGGATGTAGATGGGAGGCAGTGCACAGAAGCCTTAGCTATGTTTTGATGTCACCTGCAATCAGAAAAGCAGGCTCAGGTCTGACTCTGCTTCTCTGGGCCTCAGTTTTCTCAGCTACAGGATGGGCCACCTAAACACCCCTCCTGCTCCCCAGCTCCCCAGAGAAGTGAGAAGAGAGAAGAAGTGAGACCATGTGTGTAAACAGGAACTGGAAACAGGAACAGACTTCAAACCTCAAACCAAAATGACGTTCACCCTCCTGGACAGCTCCCTTCTTCACATGTGCAAGTCATGGTTCTGAAACCAAAATTGTGCAAAAATGGAAAAAAAGCAGTAACAAAGCCAGCTCCTAGGCACGGTGTGGGACCGCAGTCCCTCTGTACGTCCTGGGTCCCTGTCTCCTAGGCACGGTGTGGGACCGCAGTCCCTCTGTACGTCCTGGGTCCCTGTCTCCTAGGCACGGTGTGGGACCGCAGTCCCTCTGTACGTTCTGGGTCCCTGTCTCCTAGGCTCGGTGTGGGACCGCAGTCCCTCTGTACGTTCTGGGTCCCTGTCTCCTAGGCACGGTGTGGGACCGCAGTCCCTCTGTAAATTCTGGGTCCCTGCCTTGCCCAGGGGGCCAGTCCAGTCCCCAGGCAGGCGCAGTGCTCTCTGCAGCCACCTCTCCCTGTCCATCGTCGACTCCTCGGTATTCCCAGTTCCTTCCCAACACCCGAGCCATGCCCTGCTGACCCACATGGTGGAGACGCCCTGGGCTTATGCCACACGAGGGTTGCTCTTTACCTGACAATTTAGTTTCTACTTTAAGGAGACTCCCCCCTCCTCCCCCCCAATCCACACACCTAATTGAAATGCTTTTAAGGAGGGCTTATAGCAGAGAAGGAACTGAAGTGTGCAACGCACGTTACATAGCGTCCCAGCAGAGCACACGGGAGCCTCCCAAGCCCGGCATCTGTTCTCCCATTACAGCATCCAAGCCGGGCCCAGTGCTGGAGTGTCGTGACAGGGCCCACATCCTTTGTAGCTCTCTCAAAATACAGGTATCGGGTACCTCTGTGAGCCAGGCATTCTGCAAGGCATGGGAGTAAAAGTTTAAGACAATCTCCTATTTTCAAAAGCTACACAAAGACACTCCCTTGGGAATCCCAAAGCACTCGTCACCTCCTTCCCCGTGTCACCGTGAGGTCCGTCCGTCCGTGCTGGTCTCCACACCTGACGGTGAGCTCCTGGGTCTCCCCAGGTCCGTGCCCAGCACAAGCCCTCACACCCAGCAGTGCTCAGTACATGCTTGTCCGAAGAGGAACCGCCGATCTAGACAGCAGGAGGATGTACACCAGTGACCCTGCTGTCACGGAAGCCTCGTGACGAGGGTCACGGTGATGGTTTCATCATGTGCCACAGACAGCACAAGAGGGTACAGGGCAGCTCCACTGGAGGTGAAGTAGGGAAGTTTTCTTGGAGAGTGGGCACCGGAGCTGAGCCGTGGAGCGGGATCTCAACAGGCAGGAAGGAGGGCAGCTGGGGAGGTGTCCGAGCCAGCAGCACAGCTCACACGAGGCCGGCAGGGATTTACACCGGGCTGTGGGTGCCGGGCCAGGCTGGGTCTCTGGCTCTCTCGGAGGCCCCATCTGCTCCTGTCGCATTACTGATTTAAAGGTCTGAGTGCGGTGCTAGTAGCCGCAGTACAGGTCTTCACCCTCCTGTGAGAAGAGCTGGATTCAAGCCAGAGAGGTCTGAGAAATCTAAGTGCCGTGTATGAGAAAGACAAAGAAGTGAGGCACAGAAGTTCTTCCTCCTCTCTGAATTCCAACCTTTTCAATGTCTGCGACTTACTTCAACATTATCTCTTCTTCCTTTAGGTACCAGGTCAGAGAAAATATGTCACAGTACTTTTAGAAACATTCTCTTCTATCTTAGAAGAAAGGAGTGTGGCACCAATGTCAGGGAGTGTGACTAAAACGCCATGGCACGTGGCCAGTGTCCTCCCTCCTTCACACGCTTCCCTCCCTCAGGAGGGTCTGGCTTCAACCAAGTGCTCCAAGAATCCTGGAAGGGGACACTGATTAGCTGCCTCAACTGGCCGTCCCACCTCAGCAGCATTAAGAGGAACACTGTACCCAGTGCAGGGAAGGGCCAGGGTCGGACCATACTCCGAGCTAGTCACAGTCACACATCTGGAGAAATGGGATCAGGGGACTGACTAGTGAGGAGTAGTGGTCAGGGCTCTCTATGTTCTGTCTTTAAAGAGGCTCAGGGGGAAGAGAAAGGGTGAGCAGAGCAGAGGCCTGGCCACCCCCTTCACCCTCCCACATGCCTGTGCTTTGCCCACCCAGTCTCCACAATTTCCCACACTGTCCTGAAGTCCTGCAAACCGAAGCCCACAGGGACTGGTGTATCCTAAATCACAAAGTGACAAGCAGAATGTCCAACACCAAAATCTGTTTTAACTGCCCCAAGCTCATGCAAGAGACAACGGCCATTTAATTTTTAGAATGATCTCAAAAGAACTATAACGTCTTATATTTCACTTTTATAAGATTGTTTTCCCACTTATTAGCACCATATATTTATTGAGATGGATTTGGATAATGCCAATATTCTAGCAAAACATCACAGGATAATTTAGGTCCTTAACCTAAAGCTCTGTTTCTACTTAAGATCTTCAATTTAAAAAGCTACAACATTACCTTCTATTCTTTGCCACCCACCCTGTCCCCAACTCAACTGGTTTTCCTTAGTGGTCAAGTATACCTTAATTTATTTCTTTTTAATTTTTGGTTTGGACTGGTTAGAAAGACGCTGGGAGAAAAATCAGATCAAACTGCAAAACTGTATTTTGCTGATTGGTGGAACAGTATACTGTTTTCCTCCGTAGGAGTTCAGTTTCTCTAATCCTATAGGAACAGAGATCAGCAAGGCTTATTTTTACTAGAAATAGCAAAAGGAGACAGACAGGTATAAGTCCAGTAAGTCTCAAGCTGCGAAATACAACTTCTTTGTAAAACCCTTACATTTTATAGACAGAGGTGCGCTGGGCAGCCTGGCAGCTTCCCTGACACATGTCCAGTCCTAGCATTACCACGATAGGCAAGCAGGCCGTCTTAACTTCACATAGAGAACTCACAGCATATACTACAGGGAGAGAAGAAAAAAGTCACTCTAGGAACCTCTGTTTGCCTACAAACCCACATCTCACCGCCTCCACCTTTTAACTGAGAGGGATGGGAGAGACTGTGGAGGAGCCAGGAAAGATCTAACAGTATGCGGTCACATGGCATCAGGACATGCCGGCTGCTAACTGTCCCTCGTGGGGGAGCGCTGCCTTTACGAGGACACAGCAGGCTCGAGGGGTTGAATTCATCCACATTTGGATCCTGACAGTCTAAGGTGCCTCCAAGATGAGGTCCCAAGTCCCTAGGAAGTCAGGGGAGTCCAGAGGGAGGAGGAGGGAGCTGTGTGAACAAACAGAGCAGGTTACACAGTCAAATCTTACTTAAGGAGATGGAAGTCCGAGGGGGAAGCTCTCCAGGCCTGAGAGCTATAAAGAACGCCCTGTAGCTCTGACCCCACAAGGAACGTTCCTGCCCTCCCTGTGAACTCACATACTTGACTCCTCAACAGAGACCGTCTATCTCATCTCGTTTGAAATTCTAAAAATCTTATTTAGGAGATTCTGAAATTCCTGGACATGTGATATCCCAACCTGTAAGAGATCAGAAGCCGCAAATTAAAAGGCTAGAGACAGCTTCTCAGATATCAGTAAGAACCGCCAGCTGACAGAGAGGTCCGAGAGAGAATTGCTATTTTCAAAAGCAAACAGACTTTAAAACTCAGCATCGGTCTAGGAGTGCTGAGAGGGACTAACAGGCATGCTGACATAATTTATTGCAAGTGTAGGAGAGAAACATGGCTTGATAGCAGAACATATAAAAGAGATTTAGGAATTCAAGTTCAGAATAAGTTCATTATGAATGAAAGATGCCATAGCTGCCATAGGGCTCTACAGTCTTAGGACATAGTAAGAGGGACTGGAAGGGGAGATGACGGAGGTGGTCACCGCTCCTTGCCCTGTGCTGGTCACTTAGCTCATTTCTGGACTCCTTACTTTGAGAAGGAAGAGCAGTTACATGTGTACTCAGGTAACAGCTATCAAGACCGGGAAGAGATTTGAAAATGGAGAATGAAAGATTTTTGTTTTTTTGGCGGGGGCTGGGTTTGAACCAGCCACCTCCGGGATATGGGGCTGGCGCCTTACCCCTTTGAGCCACAGGCACCGCCCATAAGATTTTATTTTTAAGTAGAAGGGCAGTGGGGTGGGGGTGGGTGAGAGTGCATCAAGTCCATGTGGTGAACTGGCTCGGAGCTGCTGCAGAGGCAGGGTGGGCTGGCAGGGTGGGGTCCCAGCGTACTCTGCACACCCAGGCCTCAGCAAGCCCTCGCAGCGGTTAGCGTGAGCTGAGCACATCCACCGGATCCCTGTTCAGCCCTCCAGCCCCACTTCCCACACTGGGGAAACCCGGAGTGTGGGTGGCAGAGGAAGAGCCAGCAGCTGCTGGAAGCCACAGTGCATGCGGCTCAGGGGCTACAGACACATCTCCCTTCCCACCCCCTCATTTAAGCCTGTTTTAAATATGAATGGGTTTAACATAAAAATATGTTTCTACATTTCTTTAAACAATCGCAACTTAGGTGGCCCAAGGCTTGCATCCAGCATGGTAACAGTGGACTAGAGAGGGGGCAGCCTTCCCCTTGGCCACTGTCCCCTACAGTTAAAATTACGTCTTTTTTTTTTTTGTAGACACAGAGTCTCACTTTATGACCCTCGGTAGAGTGCCGTGGCATCGCACAGCTCACAGCAACCTCCAACTCCTGGGCTTAAGCGATTCTCCTGCCTCAGCTTCCCGAGTAGCTGGGACTACAGGCACCCGCCACAACGCCTGGCTATTTTTTTGTGTGTGTGTGGTTGCAGTTCAGCTGGGGTTGGGTTTGAACCCGCCACCCTCGGTATATAGGGCCAGCGCCCTACCGACTGAGCCACATTATGTCTTTTTCAACGAAAGCAAATAAAAGCTCCTCACTGCTTCCCCTAGCTAGCCTGCTCCAGAACAAGCCACACTTTTACTTGCTGTAAATGCAACTTAAAATATTTTTACATTTAGGACTCACCCAGATATATCAGAGAACAAAGCAAAACGCATGTGGGCTTTCTGTTCACCGATCAGCCCTGGGAGTGTCAAGCTTATGCACCCCTCTCAGGGGCACCATGCGCTTCCCTCTGCTTCCTGAGGGATGGAAGTTTCTAATCTTCCTTTATTTTAGGGCAGCAGTTCTCAGCCAAGGGCCATTTGCACCCAGAGGACATTTGGTAATGTCTGGAGACATTTCTGGTTTCCAGGGCGGGAGTGGGCAGGGGCTGCTGCTGGCGTCTGCTGGGTAGAGTCCAGGAGACTGCTGAAAGTCCTATGGTGCACAGGCACCTCCCCAAGCAGAGGAGGGTCCACTAGAACCCTGCTTTAGGGGCGTTTCTGAGAAGTGCCGGCCTCTTAAATCCCTACTCAATACTGCCTCCTCCTAACGGTCTCCCTGCCAGAACTGAAATGCATCCTTCTGTTTCTCATATTTTAAAACATAAAGACAAAAGCCTCGATCATGCCACAAATATGACAACGTTTGCTGTGCGTTGTTCAGTCCTTATTTGCACCATCTCACCTAATTCTCACCTCATTGCTTTGTGACAGGCAACGCAAAGAATCTACTAATGGGGCGGTTAGAAAGACAGGTCGGCTCTGCACCCGGGCACCAGGACCTGGATCTCTGCATCACCTCTTGTTAGCTTCATGATTGTGGACAAATTTCCTCTGTGTCTGCTTAGGAAAATGGGGATAAAAGCACCCTCAACTTGCTGGGTCGTTGCGAGGATCAGAGGAGCCCAGGATATTTCAGGGCTTAGCCGAGTCTTTTACGTTCTCAGGCTCCCTAACCTTCCTTCTCTAGGAGAGAAAGTTGTAGGAACACATTTCTTGTGATGTGAAGGCTAACACATACACACAGGACCAAAACAGAAAAAGGAGACAGCCTTGTATCACAAATATGAGCCAGCACCGTGGAACACACCAGGCTCCCTGGAGTCCTGCTGCATACGCTGAACAAACCCAGGGACAAAGACCCAACAACGGGGCAGAGAGGGATCAGCCATGTGGCCCTGCTTATCATTCTGGAGATGGAAAAGTAGAAGCAAGAAATCAGGCCTAAATCACCTTCTCTCATTCCAAGAGTTTAAAAGGAGATGTAAAAGGGGCCGTGCGTTATTCAGAGATCAGGAGGCAAGAATCTCACATGGAAACTGAAACGACAAACACAGCCTGTACCGGTGCCGGCCTGTCCACGTCACACGCAGCCTGTGGTTGTCTCTGGATGCCCCACTTTCTATTACAACTCATCACAATCATGACTGGGCAATGTCAAGCTTCACAAAAAGAGAGCCAGCTGACGAACTAAATTCTTCTAATTGTTTACGAAAAGGAGGTGGAAAAGATTCTCATTATCCCAGTAGTGGCATGAAACAGGTAAATAATCCCACACAATCACATGTTCTGCCACAGGATACCATGCGGTTCACATGAACTGTTTCCAAGGCCAGCCACAGCGACCCCAGGAGCACGGCTGTAAAGCTTCTATTATTTAATGAGCAAACTGGTTCAAGAGACTGAAGGCCTTGTGTTTTCATATTCACTAAGTAAAGATACATTACAGACAACGGCATTGTGGGGAGGAGGGGAGTGTGTTAGGTGGAAGACTCGTACACTACATGCTTCCCAGGGACACGGCATGAAGAGGCTAACCCAATCGAGCCCGAACATCACCGAGAGGGCTGCGCATTCACCGTGCCCTTAATCAGCGTGACAGCCCTTCAGCTGGGTGCCACTGATCATCCTCATCTCACAAGCGTCAAATAACTGAGGCTCAGAGGTGGGTTACGGGCCCAGGGCCATACAGCTGCTCAGGGGAGGCTCCGACAAAACATCCGCTTGACTATAAAGCCTTTCGCTCAGGTAAACTCGGAGCTAACTAACTGTAAGAGGGCAAAGACTATGAGAGGCCAGGATTAGATCGTGTGACTGAGATGAAGACACTAAACAGGGACAAGCAAACGTAAGGGAACCCTGCTCCTCCGTGAGACAAAGCTCGACTCTGTGCAACGAATCTTCTGAAGGCCAAGCCCAGAGACAGCGCCACTTCCAAGGAGTCGGGCTGTCTCCCGAGCCCCAGCAAAGAGCTGCAGAAGCATCCAGCAGGCCAAAGGGGACACTGAACTGAGGCCACATTACCACAGACATGCCCACTCTTCACAGGCTCCCAAGGCAACGTGTGCCCTCTGACACCAGGGACTGCCGCTGCCCTCACACATCCCCGCTGGAAGAGGCTAGAGGCTTACTCTGTAACCAACAGTCAACTGTCCCCTGGAGAGTGCGGCTATTGCTGGGGGCCCTGGTGGATGTACCCACTGTGGACCATGAACCATCTCTCTGATTTCACAGGAGAGCAAACAGCAACTCTGAAGTGTTAGCCTAATTTTACATTTCAACAGAAGATAACAGCACTCGAAGGACCAATGAATGGTCAAAGGAGAGATGGACCACACTGGTTTGTAAAGCCTGCAAGCCCATTTTTATAGGTGGCAAACTTGAGTCTGAGCAGTTAACTGGACGGACCATCCAGGATCACGCTGACACACTGAAGGCAGAGTCAGACGCAGGTGACCCTAAGCGTCACAGTCTGCCCCACTACACCATGGACAGAATAAAAATCAACTGAGCAGATCAAAGTAAAAATAGACGTGAACCAACTGCGAACACGGGGGCTGACTCCAACCACTGACGGAGTAGTCAGTCTGGGGAAATCATTTGTTTACACTTTGAGAAAGGAAGCCCACTGTGTTCAAGGACAGGGATGGGTATCCCCAAATTTAACTTTAAAAGGCTAGTCACTCACTCTTTATTAGCCACAATCCTGAACAGCCACCCACTGAGAGGCAGACCTGTAACCTGCACCATGAGCAAAGCTGTGCGTCATTCCCGTAGGAGGAGACCCAGGCAGGTACCTAGAGAGCTTCACGGGTCCCCCCAGGTCTCCCCCGGCTAACGGCTGCTCAGGGGCCTGTGTCAGCCTGCCGCCCCCAGGCTCAGCCTCACCTCCTGCAGCCCATCACACCACAACCCAGGTTCTTCCCTTAACACCTCATAGGTTTAACATGCCTGAAGGTCCCAATATTTCCTGCCTAGACGGCTGCCATGACAATAGTGTTACTGCCGTAACAATCATGGCCAAACTGCAGTTGTAAACTGAACTGACTTTGGGGTACCAGGTCAGGCAGTAAAATGTGAGAGAACTGGCACATTTCTCCCCTCACTTGCAAGGGCGCTCTAAGTCACCGACACCGTGGCAAGCCACTTGATCAACTTCCATATGGAGTCAAGACGTCAACAGGGAAGGTCAATGGGGAAGGACAGCCACAATAAACAGGGGCCACAGGTAACCATGTTTCCCTAACCTACCTGGCAAGGGCCAGGTCACATGGGAGGGGAAAGGCTGTGCGAATTCTCCAGTGCCAGGGAACTCTGCGCCATGTGCCTCACAAGGGGAGCTTGGGACAGCAAGAGGAGATGGCTATAAGGTAAAAACAAAGAAAAGTGACTCAATCTGTGGGAAAACAAACTATGTCAACATAACATGTGTATCCACTAACATTCTGAAATTAACAAACACACACACCAAAAAAAAAAAAAAAAAACCCTAAATCCGTGGGGGAGTCTCCTTTCTGAGTCAGGGCTGAAGAATGTAGAGCGAGCTGGTATTCGCTGTCCCATCTGCTGATAAGAGCAAACAGATTAAACAACCACAAAACAGAATGGTGGAGTGAGCCGCAGAGGCTGGTTCGATACAGAAAAACCTGAAGGTTTGAGACTCACAGCATTGGAGCTGCAGAAAGGCTGTGCCCAGGAGCCCAGGGCAGGGCCGGAGGAAGTGGGGGTGACGCAGCCTCTGAGTGGATTCCCTTATGGAGAGGGAATCCCTTATGGAGAGTCTGCCTCATTCTGAGAGGCAAAGAGAAACAACAAACACCCCTCAATTTAACGTCTGGTGAACACAGGCCTATCACCACAAGCACAACTGTCCCTAAGAAGAAATGTAGTCCAGAGGGTGAGGGAGAGGAAAGGGACGGTGTAGCCCAGTGCCCGTACGATGCAGGCACCACCGTTGACAGCCAGACCTCAGCAGGACTGTAGGGCCTGTCCTCTCCAGATTACAGAAATCACTCTAAATAAGCAGAAATTATCAAATGCAAAAATGACGATCACCTCCCTTGGCATTCTGTTACACTGCATTCATATTCCCAAACGTCACCAAGCAGGAGGCTGTTCCCGTCTTAGCTCCCGATTTCTTCCCATCCACTCACGACGTCAGCAGCAGGAGTTGTCCTGACCCTCGGGGTTTATCCGCCTGGGCTGTGCTCCTCCATTCTCTTCTTCTATGCCCCACTCCCATAACAGG
Organism: Nycticebus coucang; assembly: GCF_027406575.1. NCBI lineage: Eukaryota > Metazoa > Chordata > Mammalia > Primates > Lorisidae > Nycticebus > Nycticebus coucang. Next base: position 12,727,487 of record NC_069796.1, read on the forward strand.
GGTCCCCCACACAATTTAGTATCTCTCCCTCTGGCCTCGGCCTTCCTGGGAGCATTGCTGGCCACTATGGAGAAACAGGGCCTGAAGGCCTGGCCTGAGCATGGTGGCACTTAGTCCACAGGGCACCTGGAACCTCCCCGACTGGGCTATGAGCCTTCACAGACAGGCTGCAGCCCTTTCTGAGCAAAGTGAAGAGGGGCAGAGGGGAGCAAGAGGGCTGCAGGGGCATCGAAGATGATAATCACAGGGTCCTGGCCCGCACCGTGAAGCAGGCAGAGGCTCCAAGGCAGAGATTCCCTCCTTATGATTGGCTGCCTTTAGTACTGGACTACATCTCTGGGCATCAGGAAGGACACCAAGGAAGCATGGTCACGAGGCTGAGGACCGACCATTTTATTACTAAGAAAGAAACATGTGAGCCAGCACTCTCAGAGGCTGAGGCAGGTGGATCACCCGAGCTCAGGAGTTTGAGACTGGCCTGAGCTAGAGCAAGACCCCATCTCTAAAAAACTAGCCAGGTGTGTTGCGGGCGCCTGTAGTCCCAGCTACTTGGGAGGCTGAGGCAAGAGAATGGCTTAACCGCAAGAGTTTGAGATTGCTGTGAGCTATGATGCCATAGCACTCAACTGACAAAGTGAGGGAAGGAAGGAAGGAAATGAGGGAGGAAACAAGTTTCTTTTTTTCTGAGATAGTTAAAGTGACACAATCAGATTATAGAATAGCAATTAAAAAGAGCAGCCTGCAGTGGGCTGTCATTGCCCACAGAGGTCTCTAACAGCACACCCTGTGAATTCTGTCGGGGCCAGTGCCACACGCCTTCACCCTCACCATGGCATCTACCCACCTGTCCCTAAGAGGTGCCCACACCCGACAGCAACCAAAGACAAGGCCACCCTGTGAAAACACCTCCGAGAAGCACATTTCTAGAAGGCTTCCCCTTCAGAAAAGAACACCATCTACACAACTCTGGGGTGAGCACGGGCAGACAGTGAGAGGCATAGTACCAGTTTTCACTGGGAATTGTTCCCCTTTCTCCCGAATATAAGAGTAAATTGTTCTCTGCTAGAAAACTTGTGAATTATGAAAAAACACAAGCAGAAAATATCGCTTATAAACCCAATCACCGTTGACAGATTAGCACCGTTGCGTGGATGTGTACATGTGGGTTACAGACACACGCACAGGCTCTGGGACCACGTGAGCAGAATCCTAGCTCTGACACTAATGGTCTTATACTTTTAGTGACCTGCAAATGTCCTTATGATAATTTTTTTTTTCCTTCTTGGTAGATGCCCAGTAACAGGATTGTGGGATCAAAGGAAGATTTATTTTGAGTTGAGGATTTTCCATACTTCTTTCCAAAGAGGCTGTATTAGTTTACAGTCCCACCGACAGTGTAAAAGTGTTTCCTTCTCTGTACATTTCCACCAGCTTTGGAACTTTGTGATGTGGGTTATTCTGAGGATGTTTTTGATTATACTGGGCCTATTTGGATAATCTAGGATAATCGCAGGATTCTTAAGGTAAGAATCCTATGCCAAGTCCCTTTTACCACGTAGGGTAACATACTCACAAAGTCTGGGGGTTAAGACATGGACATCTTGGGGATAGGGGCATTATTCAATCTACTTAGTGTTTTCACCGTATTTAGCTATTTGAGGATGGCAACGTGCATTTGTTGGAAATATTTTCTCCAGTTTATCTATGCTTTCTCCATAAAAGTAATACATTTGTTGTCAAATCCTACTGACTTATTCTTTTGTCATTTCTCCCATGAATTTTAAGCCTAGAATTCCTTCCCTATGTTGTCAGGTTAGTATTTGTGCATGCTGGGCACATTTTACGTATTTTACTCATTGTTACAGATCCAAACAACATAAAGATATATAAAGTAAGAGTAAAATTTGTCCTCTGCCTCCAATTCTGTTTCTCCAAGGAAACCACAGGATGGCTTGGGATTCACTCTTCAGAGTTTCTGCCCCTCACTCACACACATGTGTTTGCATTTGTGCTGGGGCCGGTCTGCACACCTAAGTCTGAAGTCCCACTGGGATTTACTCCAGCGGATGTTACAGACACCTAGGAACGCTTCCTGTTTTGTTTCTTTCCTAAGGAACGATTAATGGAAGCACTACTTGCGCAATATTTGTTATTTTTCTGTAAAAGTGTGTTACATGGGCGATTTTTGTTTTTACCAGTTACCCACCCCTCTGCCAGCATTCACAGGCAGGCCCCCAATTATAACATGCAGAGCCCAGTGAGCTATAGAATCAGACCTACAATCTGGTCTCAGCCAGACACAAATACTATCTGATATAACTTAGAGCAGTCTCAGACATGTTTCCCATCTCCCCGTGTGACAGGCAGGTTAAACTCTTTCCTAAGCACCACCGCACCTTTAGTGCACTTCCAATCACGTGGGAAATTTATTCCCCATCTGTGGGCTCAGGGCCCACGATCACTGGGACTCTGCCAACCTGACAAAGCCACAGGCCTAAGAGAGAAAGGGCAATCTTCCCACATCATCAGAGCACACTTAGAAGAAATGGGCTGTGGAAAAAGGTGGGACCGGAGGGTGAAGACATCCAAGCAAACAGGTCAAGAAGCCATTTCTGCTTTGGGGATGCTCACTGGCAGCTGAAGACATTTTCATTTGAAAACTCCTCTGACCACAACATTCCCTTTTTCCAAACTCTTTGGTGGCAACTCCCTACTGCCTGTGTTACAAATGCCTCCATCTGGGCGTAAAGGCCCCGTCACCCGGCCTCTCCTCTCTTTCGGCTCCCTCTGCTCCTCCACACCATGGGTCAAACTGGTCACGTCACAGTTGCCTTTTCTTGTATATGTCATCCCCTCCAGGGAGCAGGGCGCTTCTCCTCCAGCTACTGAAATCCTATCATCCTTAAAGAGCTTTGCCAAACGACCTCATGCATGAGACCCCTGTAAGTGGCTCAGGTGGCAGCCAGCTCTTCTTTGGATTCTTCATTTGCACCATTCATTTGGCACAGTCTGTCACTGCTGTCATCATGCTTGTGAGTCACCTCTATTGGTGATGTGCCTATGGATGAGATTCAGGAAAATAGCTTCATTTCCACTTCCCTTGACCTTCCCAGCACCTAGCCCAGGTCTCAGCAGCAGCACTGAAGGTGTGAATAAGCCTCCTTCCTGGTGTCAGGCTCTCACCACACACTAGGGACATGGTGACACTCCAGTGCCCAGAAGGTCAGGCAGGTGCGTTCAGAGGGCAGTGGGCTGGGTGAGCAATGGGAAGTGGTGGGCCCATGACAAACTGGAGCACGCACAGCCCATGTACACTGGGCAGCTGCTCCCCAGGTCCCACTGTTAGGTGGGAAAGTGGGCCCCACATTCCTAGGTATCATGATTCTCTAAGAAATCTAGATTTTTAAGTGTAATATTTTGGTGTGTAAAGACTACTTACCAATACTATTTAAAAAAAACAAAACTGAAGACAGATAGAAGCATGTTTGTAGGTTCCGGCTGTGAGTTTAAGTCCTGGGGTCTGGAACCCCCACCAACTGTCTCTAGAACTGTTTATTGAGGGCACTGTCTTACATGTAACATTGAAAAGAAAAGACATGGTGACTGCTCTCCCAGAACTTGAAACCTAGCTCTGGACATACAGCGTGAGTAGGTGGAAATGAGCAAGAAATGACAGCACATGTAAATATCACAGAAATGGGACTTGGAACTTTTTGGAGCGAGAAGCATTGTCGTGGACCAGGGGTCACTGAACAGGCTTCATTCTTATTAAATAAACTCTCAGGGATGAGGAGATGTCAGTCAAAGGACACACAAATGCAATGAGATAGGAGGAATGTTTAAGTCCAGAATGGGCAAATACAGAGAGACAGAAAGTAGGTAAGGGACTGCCAGGGGCTAGGGGAGGGGGACCAGGGAGGTGGCGGGAGAAATGGGGAGTGACTACCAAGGGTTTACATTTTCTTCTGTGAGTGATAAAAATGTTCTAAAACTATAGTGACGGGTACGTGAACATACTAAAAACCATTGGATTATACATTTTAAGTGGGTGAATTGTATGATGGGTAGATTATATCACAATAAAGCTATTAAAAAATAAATTCCTAAAATAAACTCTCAATGATGCCCCCCTCCAGCACACAGGAAGTCTGATGACAGCCAATCTCTTTTATTTGCACCTCCCACTATTTCCTGGATCATCACAAGCCAAAACGACACTTAGGATGGCATCAAATACTGGAAACATACTGCCCCGGGGCACTATGAATTAAGTATTTTATATATTTCATTCAAACCTCATGGCGGCCTTCAAAGGGTATATATTACTATCATCACTTTATAGTTGAGAAGGAGGGTGGGTGTTCAGTAATCTGCTCAAGGTCACAGAGCAACTGGGAAGCCAGGTCTGAGCCCAAGGCCTGTACTGCCTGCACCATGCTAGGCCACCATCTCCCACCAGCCAAGGCCAAAGGAGCAGCCACGGAAAGCACAGGGAGCCCCTGTGCCACATGCCTGGCAGAGTGAATGTGTGTCTGATGAGTTCTGAGCTGGTGGAAGGGTTAGATTGGAGAGAGTGCAGGAACTGGCTGCCGGCCGTGCTGTGAGCAGTATTAATGCAGATGCATAAAAGGCAAGCCGGTGTGCTGGGGCCTTCTTCCTCCTCGCACAGACACGTCTGAGTGCAGCAGGTCTCACGCCTTGTGCCACCCACAGAAGAGGGTGCAGCTTGTTCATGTCTTTGCTGGTGTAATTATCGGAGTTTAAAGAGTTGTTGTGTCTTCTTCCTAAGCTCCTCGACAGCAGGGGCTGTCGCTGTATTTCCACCGCCCCCTGCCATCTCAGCACCTACCCCCTAGAAGGTGTTCAAATATTTTAAAATAAATGAACCTTGGAGAATTTGCATTATTTCCAGAGAGAAGCTGAGAACGAAGCCATTTCTAACCTTTTAGAAATGTGCAGACATGATAAAACCATCTCTGAAGAGATCAAGGAAATGCTTGGCACGAGATTCAGGAGAGACGTGGGCTGGGGAGCAGGACCACACAGGCGGGTGTCATGCTGGTCACATTGTAGTTTCTGAGCTGGGAGTGGGCCCATGAGGGTTGGATGTGGAAATGAAACAGAACGTGCCCTGCACGGCCTGGTGCTAAGTGGCATGTGAACCAAGGACCGTGATTCCAGGTCCATGTACCTGAGGTCAAAAAGTAAGTAAGTGAAACCACAAGACACACAGAACAGGAGTAAGGCCCTTCTCATGCAATCAATACTATGTAACACAGGGAACTGAACGGTGTGCGGTTTATGTAAGGGGCCCTTAGCCTGGGTCCCCACACCATGAATACGCAAGGCATGCCGAGTCCCTCAACCAGGACACAGAATTGTATGTGTGTGTGTATTTTTTCTCGAAGAAAAGTTTGCAGCTTCCAGATTCTCAAAAGGATCAATTATCTAAAAAGTGTTAAAATGAGACTTGTGGAATGAATGAATCTGAAGGAGCAGCACCGTGGCAGGCGCTGTGTGCTATGGGCCCAGAACACAGTCTCAGGACGGCCCAGTGGGGAACCATTACCCACCGCTGCCGGCTTGACCGTCACCCACCGCTGCCGGCTTGACAGTCACTCACCGCTGCCAACTTGCAGAAGAAAGTGAGGCCAACAGAAGAAGGGACGACTGGTCAGACTACCGAGGCCAAGTGCTCACTCCCTTAGCATCTGATTTTCACAGGGACAAGTGACACCGCCCAAAACACCTGGACTTTCTGAAGACCACCCTAAATCCCAGGGGGATATTTTTCTGGTTTCTTCCAGGTGAAGATGATTGATTTTTAGAAGACAAAAGTGAACACGTGGTGACGTGAAGAGGATTTTTATTCTTAGAGGCCACGTGTATAAGATGCTGGCGTGATGGCTCCTAACTGTGGAGAAGGGGCATTTCACGAGTACAAAGACTTTGCCATGGACAAACTGACCAGGCACATGAGTTTTACTATGAAATCTGGGAAGTGGAGAAAGACACTTAGGTAAAACTTAAAACCTAGCTACAGTGGAAGATAATCTGATAGGTTAGTGCAGAAAGAATATGGGTTTCAAACTTAATAGGAGAAGATACAAGGGAGCTGGAATATGGTAGCATAATCCGTGGGCAGTAAACACCACGAACTTCAGGTTACAAGGAAAGGGGGCCTCAGACACACTTGGCCTTGGTGGGAGGTAGACAGCCACAGGCAGGGGCAGCTTCTTCAGTGAAAGCCATTCAGATATAGGACACAGGACAGCAGCTACGTGTGTCAAGGTGACAAGCTGACAGTGACCCACGAGCTTCTGTGAGATCATTACACTGCCTACTGGCTTCCAAAGACACCACTCTCCCCAGGAGAATGCAGAAAACTGCATGAGGAGAGCAGAAATAGGTTTCCTACTAAAACCCAAGACTATCTGGTTCAACTTAAAGAAATGTGCACCCATATTGAGCTTTCAGGCCTGCAGAGCAGACTGATTCCCTTCCCCATGTCAAACAGAAATGTAGATACAATTTCAAAAAGTAAAAGGCAAATAAACAAACAAAAACCTAGCCAACCTTATAAGCAAAAAGATCAATCCCCAGAACAAAGAAAGACAGAGCAAAGAGGGGGATTTGAAGCTAAACAGTAATCCTGTGGCTACCTAGGTGAGGCCAGGAGCGAGGCCTGAGGACACTGCAGCTTGTAGGAGCTGGCACTGTGCTCCATAAAGCCAGGAGAGGGGAGGGCATTGTCAGCCTAAACCTTTATTTATTTATTTTTTATTAATATTAAATCATAGCTGTGTACATTAATGCAATCATGGGGCACCATACACTGGTTTTATAAACAGTTTGACACATTTTCATCACACTGGTTAACATAGCCTTCCTGGCATTTTCTTACTGTGTTAAGACAATTATATTCTAAATTTACTAAGTTTCACATGTACCCTTATAGATGCACCACAGGTGTAATCCCACCAATCACCCTCCCTCCGCCCCCTCCCCCCTCCCTCTACCCCTTCCCCCTATTCTTAGGTTATAACTGGGTTATAGCTTTCATATGAAAGCCATAAATTAGTTTCATAGTAGGGCTGAGTACATTGGATACTTTTTCTTCCATTCTTGAGATACTTTACTAAGAAAAATGTGTTCCAGCTCCATCCATGTAAACATGAAAGAGGTAAAGTCTCCTAAATCTTTAAACGCATCTGCATTTCTTTAAGACTAAATCACCTGACTGTGCAGGGGACAAAGGGTTAACATACTGCCTGTGATAACCTGTAGGTTAATGGAGTGTGTGTGGTTTGTTTGATATCAAACATTAGGTTATATTCTTACATGGAACTCCATATGAATGGGGGGAAATCCTCCAGTATATCCAGCTGTGTGCTTGGATCTGGACTGAGAGACTACTGGCCCTGTGCGATGTGGCACCCCACGCTCTGTAAACCTGGGGCCCTACCTCAGAGACCTTACCCATGGCTCCTTCCTGTGATGGTAAGTCCAGGGACCAAGCCACTTTTGTTTTTCTCCCCTGTCATATGAGTTTTGCCAAACGAATGTCTTACATTTCAGAGTCAATGTTTTTGACATTCTCATTTTTCAAGCTTTTACGAAAACTTCAAAGAAATGCTAAAAACATGTCCCAGATCTTACGTCAAGCCTAAATTTTTAGGTGCTCCTATACTTCAAAGTAAATCATTTAATTACGCAGGAAGGCTGGCTTAGTAAAGGTTCATTAATGCCTGAGACACTCATTCCTTTCTCCTTGAAAGGGAAAAGTCTTAATTCTACCAGGGACAGATTAAAAACAAGCAAGTTTTTACACTCAAGCTAACTGAGACCAGGGGAGCCAGGAATGAAGTGGTTTCCTGACAGGCTGTCCAAGTAACACACTGTCAGACAGACGGCACTCACTCCGGCCAGGACAGTGGGGACAGCAGCCTGGAATGACCCTCCGCCCCACCCTCTCTCCATCTCTCCTCTTTCTCTCCTAATCCCTACTGGCTGCCAACACAACTAAGTGAACGGCCAGCTTCTCTGGCCCCACTCAGGCTTTTCTTCCTCCTAAAGGCTGCTTAACTATTAGTAATAATTAATAATCCTTTATTTCCCCCTTTTAACTAAAGCCACCACATACCTGCTGTCTGCCTTCCTTGCCTAGACACTTCTGAACAAACTGTGATTAATTCAATTCAATGTTCAGTTTTGCAAAAGAAGAAAAAAAGGGAGGGAGGGATGGGGAAGGAGCTAAAAAAAAGAAGAAATAAAAGTAATCTTGGGGTTCTGCTTGTGTGAACACAGAACTTCAATAAATGACTTTTTAGTAGTTGCTCAAAAAAAAAAAAAAAAAAAAAAAAAAAAAAAAGAAACTTGCTTGGTTCAAGCAACCATTTCTTAATCTGGATTTGCCAAAGTCAGTCCTCCAGGACTAATAATTTATCCTAGGGTAGCTCCAACATTCAGGGTTTTCTTTGAAAGGTTGTCTCTAGTTACCACCAGCTGTCAGTCTATTCTGGCAGTGAACACGCAGAGGGGGCCCACAGGCTCAACCTCCTGCTTCTTCCTGGACATGGACATTTACTAACAGTCATGCAGACGTGCCCCCGGTGTACGCAGAAGGGGCACAAACACACAGGTATCTCCGTCCTGGACTAGCACACACCCACACACACGGGCAGATTACATGTCTAAGGCTAGAAAAAACTCCAAACATGTAACTACTTTCCGCTTACAAAAGATGAGGTTCATCAGATGTTATGACTTCTGCCCCAATTCCCATCCCCACAAACACCTTCGACTTCCCCCCAGCCTAAATGCAGACAGAAACCGTTCATTTTTATACTTTTTCTAGGAGTACAGAGGTTTCAAACTTTTGAACTGTATGGCCCTTACGGCTGACGATGACTGTCTATCTTTCCAGCCCTGTTTGTCTCACCGTATCAACTATGCCTGCTCACTTCGATTTAAAGTTGACTTCACATCGTACTCAATTTGGCAAAACATCATTTCATGGCTGGTTACTAGTAAAACACATACAATTTTCCCTTTCAGAATTTTGGAGCCACTGAGCCAGGAAATCTCTTGGTGGCCACCCCCCTTCCCATTTATATAAAAAAGACAACACTCTGGATTGGAGGCTGGACTGGGGGCAACTTCCCTGCGTAGTGGCGGCGGGCCTCACTCTTGCCCCACCTGAATCTATCTACCCAGGGGCTTGGAGCCTGCAGGAGGAAGAGTGCCCTGTGAGCTCAACCGGCCAGCGTTCCTACCTCGTCACATTCTCTGGTCTTCCTTGCCGGAGAGGTGTGGGGACGGGTGTGGTGGCAGCCCAGTTCGGGGGCTGGTGTTGCCTGCAGTGAGTCCGCCTGTTCAGCAGCCTTTTAATGAACTCAGTGACTCAGCGCTGTCCCTTCCCCCACTGGCCTCCAATCTCACTCCTCTCAATCGCACTGATGTCCATGTGACAGCGCGTTGTCTCCACCGAGACTAATCCCATATCAATAAGAGCTTTCAGCACGACCCAGACCAGATTACTCTGTCTCACAACCACTTTGCTGACCCACCCAGGGGGACACAGATACTCCCTGAGCGCATGCTATTTACAGAAGAGTCCACAGAAGCCGATCGCTTGGTGTGATTATTTCGCTTCCAAGTTTGTGGCTTTAACAAAGCAACTCAGCAAACCAACGCTCACCCACTCAACCAGGCGCCGTACAACCTCTGGTTTGAGAAGGTGACACTGGCTTCTGCACAGACGCAGTTAGGAATACAACCAGGGGCTGCAGGGAGAATGTGCTTCTTGCAGCCCCTCTCCACCACTGGATCAAACATCACTAATAAAGGCTGCATGGGATATGAGCAGAAACCACTTATTTGTATGAGTTTTGCAATAAGATTTCCTTGCCATAGATCCTGGGCAAGGCAACATGGCATTTCATTCTCAGATTAATGTAGAGTGAGCATGATACAACATGTAAGAAGGCTAAAGAAACAATTACTGAGATTGGGTCTTAACTTGGCCCATCCAGTCTGAGCCTTAAGAGGTAAATAAAACTTGAAAGGAGACCAAACGTGACCAAACTCTGAGTACGGACCCAACCTCCCCAGCTGTCCTATCTTTTCCTGTAACTTCTATTTTATTCTTTTCTTCTTCTTCTTCTTTTTTTTTTTATTATTGTTGGGGATTCATTGAGGGTACAATAAGCCAGGTTACACTCATTGCATTTGTTAGGTAAAGTCCCTCTTGCAATCATGTCTTGCCCCCAGAAGGTGTGGCACACACCAAGGCCCCACCCCCTTCCCTCCGTCCCTCTCTGCTTTTCCTCCCCCCCATGACTTTCATTGTTGTTAATTGTCCTCATATCAAAATTGAGTACATAGGATTCATGCTTCTCCATTCTTATGATGCTTTACTAAGAATAATGTCTTCCACTTCCATCCAGGTTAATACGAAGGATGTAAAGTCTCCATTTTTCTTAACAGCTGAATAGTATTCCATGGTATACATATACCACAGCTTGTCAATCCATTCCTGGGTTGGTGGGCATTTAGGCTGTTTCCACATTTTGGCGATTATAAATTGAGCTGCAATAAACAGTCTAGTACAAATGTCCTTATGATATAAGGAGTTTTTCCCTTCTGGGTAGATGCCCAGTAATGGGATTGCAGGATCAAATGGGAGGTCTGGCTTGAGTGCTTTGAGGTTTCTTCATACTTCCTTCCAGAAAGGTTGTACTAGCTTGCAGTCCCACCAGCAGTGTAAAAGTGTTCCCTTCTCTCCACATCCACGCCAGCATCTGCAGTTTTGAGATTTTGTGATGTGGGCCATTCTCGCTGGGGTTAGATGGTATCTCAGGGTGGTTTTGATTTGCATTTCTCTAATAGATAGGGATGATGAACATTTTTTAATATTTTTGTTAGCCATTCATCTGTCTTCTTTAGAGAAGGTTCTATTCATGTCTCTTGCCCATTGATATATGGGATTGTTGGCTTTTTTCATGTGGATTAGTTTGAGTTCTCTATAGATCCTAGTTATCAAGCTTTTGTCTGATTCAAAATATGCAAATATCCTTTCCCATTGTGTAGGTTGTCTATTTGCTTTGGTTGTTGTCTCTTTAGCTGTACAGAAGCTTTTCAGTTACCAACATCATACTTTCAAGATTTGGAAAAAATGATTCTGCGTTTTGTATGGAACCAGAAAAAACCCCGTATAGCTAAGGCAGTTCTTAGTAATAAAAATAAAGCTGGGGGCATCACCACACCAGATTTTAGGCTGTATTACAAAGCCATAGTGGTCAAGACAGCGTGGTACTGGCACAAAAATAGAGACATAGACACTTGGAATCAAATAGAAAACCAAGAAATGAAACTAACATCTTACGACCACCTAATCTTCGATAAACCAAACAAGAACGTACCTTGGGGGAAAGACTCCCTATTCAATAAATGGTGTTGGGAGAACTGGATATCCACGTGTAAAAGACTGAAACTGGACCCACACCTTTCCCCACTCACAAAAATTGATTCAAGATGGATAAAGGACTTAAATTTAAGGCATGAAACAATAAAAAATGCTCCAAGAAAGCATAGGAAAAACACTGGAAGATATTGGCCTGGGGAAAGACTTCATGAAGAAGACTGTCATGGCAATTGCAACAACAAAAATAAACTTTTTTTTTTTTTTTTTTTGCAATTTCTGGCCAGGGCTGGGTTTGAACCTACCACCTGTGGCATATGGGGCCAGCGCCCTAGCCCTTTGAGCCACAGGTGCCGCCCACAAAAATAAACTTTTATCTTATTCTTAAAGTGCAAGAGAACACTGGTCTCTATCCAGAGATTTCTGGGTGGATGAGATAAACAGGAGGAATAAAGATAAAGCTTACAAACACTGTTGGAATAACAGAAGGTTCCCAGAAAACCCTGTTCTCTGTTCCTGAGAACAGCCTCAGGGTTTTGTGAGAACAGTTTAATCAGCATTACAAGCAAGACCAGGGTCAGGCCACATATACAATTATCACGGAGGCCCTTTCTAGCACTAAATGTGAAGGGATGAAGCCATCACAGCAGACGGAGCCCTTCATACACAAAGCTCTCATCCTCAGAAATGTGCCATTGATCTTGAAATAAAGATTTTTAGCTCTAAACCTGTGCTGATTAGCTACTTAAAATTCAACCATTTTCCCTTACGAATGCATTAAATTTTGTTAAATGCACCAAATCAAAATTTATTTTCAGTATTAAAAACACCTAATGCTCATTTCATGTGTCTGTTCAAACCAGCTGGGCAGATGTGAGGGCGCTGAGGACCCACAGGGGAGGAATGCCGAGAGGAGCCAGGACAGCTGCGGGCCGCGCAGACACACTCTAGGTGGAAAAGCAGGGCTGGCGGGAATGCAGAAAAAAGCCACCGCACAGAGGAAGAGCCAATATTATCACAGGGGAGGATGATTTCTGATTGTAATACCTCTTGATGTTTATCAAAGAGTCGGCCTCAAATTCAAGGGAGATGAATTTGGAAAACCAAACTGAATCTCATTTGGAGTCGTACATGTAACAACTGATAGATGCAAACACAGAGTAACAGGGGATATAGCCAGATGCCCACAGTGGACAGCCAGACCATCCGGTAACTCCCTGTAACAAAGGCACCGTGGGGCTGACACGGGGCGTTTGGGACTCGGGGCGAGTTCTACAGCCAAAGCCAGACAGAGTTCTGTCACCAGAGGAGGGAGGCCATTCAAATGCCAGCCTTAGTCTTTTCCTCCTTTCCCTCTCTCATCACCCCTGCCTTACGGGCATTTTCCTCAAAGAGTTCCCAAGACCTGATGCATTTTATGTTGTCTGACATGGTTCAGGGGTGTCCAACCTTTTTTCTTTTCTGCTGTACACTGGAAGAATAAGAGTTGTCTTGGGCCACACAGTACGTACACAGACACCAACGAAAGCTGGTGGCAGGGGGAGGGAGGAGAAAAAAAAAAGAAAGGTCTGTGCATACTTTTCGCAATAACCAATACCACAGATAAGCAAAACAGTCCTCAAATAATCTGTATGCAGCCTGCTTGGATACTACTGGTACAGCTTTCACAGGAAGGCTAAGTGATGTAGTGGAAAAGAGTAAGATGTAAGATCCAAGGTGGGTCTGAGATGGGCAAGTCTCGGTGTCCTCAGCGGCAGCAACAGCATCTCCTGCTCTGCTTGCTTCCTTAGCTCGTCCGACTTGGTGCCCATATGGCCAGCTGTGAGTGTGGGTTTGGATCACAAAGCAGGTGGACCAAACAGGAGGGAGAAAATAGCATCTGAACCCCAGCTGCGTGCCTTCTGGGGCTTCCCTTCCCCTTCAAGGCCCCCGTGTAAAACACAGATAATCACATCTGCTCTGTGTACCTGCCACTGTCAACAGGAAGCCTAAATGATACTCTTGAAAATAAATATTACGAAACCCACGATGCTATCAGAGGGCACGTTCTTATCAGTCTATCCAAAGACTATGTTTGTAGTAGGGCTGTGTACATTGGGTACTAATTTGGGACTCTCACATGAAAGCTATAACCCAGCTACAACTTAACAATAGGGGGAAGTGGGAAAGGGGGGGTGGGTAGAGGGAGGGGGATCGGTGGGATCACACCTGTGGTGCATATTACAGGGGTATTTGCGAAACTTGGTAGATGTAGAATGTAAATGTTTTGGCACAGTAACTGAGATAACACCGGAAAGGCTATGTTAACCACTGTGATAAAAATGTGTCAAATGGTTTATGAAGCGAGTGTATGATGCCCCATGATCATATCAATGTATACAGTTATGATTTAATAAAAAAAACAAAACAAAGACTATGTTTGATAGCATAAATAGCTGTAGGGCGGAAAGAAAGTCTGAAAGAAAAATTTTATATTGCACTGTGGAAAAATATCTTATTTGCTTTAAGTAAGGGAAATCTAAGTTTCAAATCAATGGATTAGGGCTGAGATGATAGTAAAATGATGCAGGGAAATGGAGCATTCTCCCAAATCAGATTACTAAAAGGGGCTCACAAGCTCACTCGGTTGATACAGTGCGCAGGCCAGCTTTGGGGGCCAGCACAGTCCTATAGAAGGCACCTAAAGTCCCACCCCAGGGACTTTGCTGTTGCTTCACTGGCCAGCCCTTCCAGCAGCATGGTGACAGGCCTCAGGCTTGTGGCAAACACTGTGTTGGCATCTGGAGTGAGCGGTGACAGCTGTGTAAGTGGACAGCTCAGGCCTGCAGGACTGCCCCAAAACTCAAGTTTAGAAGCACAGGTCACTGGAGCTTGGAGTCATCCAGTCCAAACATCTTGTTTTGGCAGCCAGATGAGGGTACTTCCCCAAGAAAGGCAGCATCCAAGCTCCTCCGAGCACCATGTCCCCCGGACCCCCACTCCATGCACACTCACTATGCTAGGGTGATTTTTCCTCAGAGCACCACGTTCCCCGGACCCCCACTCCATGCACACTCACTACGGTAGGGTGATTTTTCCTCCGCTAACTAGAAGCCAATTGTTCACCCACTGGCCAGTACCTGTGTGCACCACACGGCAGAACCTTAAAATCATCTTCAAGAATTTTTTCCTCCTGGCTTTATAAAAATCTATCCTTTCCTTAGAAAAGTTATTTTCCCAATATTAAATATTCCATGTCTTTTGAGCAGGCCGAGTCTTGAACCATCTTGTACTTACAGAACAGGCAAACCCAGTCCTGCGTTTATGAACGCTCACCACATGCACAGCTCCTGATGGTGCTCCCGAGGCCTCGCTTGCTCCTCACAACAGCCGTGTGATATGGGCAAGGCAGGGGTTATTACCCTTAATTTATGAGGTTTCTGGAGAGGTGAAATAATTTATCTGGTGCCTGAACTAGAGTGGAACCCAGGTCTTCCAACCACAACTTTTGGTCTTTCCTTCTCACTTCATTCATCCACATTAAGAGCTGTTGTACACCAGGCCTTACAGTTATAACCGAGGAACCAAGATGTATGTGTAAAACAGAGTTCAGGGTTTCGGGGAGCTGGCATCTAATGGACACACCTACACACACAGAGGATACAAAGACATGAATTTGGGGGTTAGTAATTTTGGAATCAGGTTGGGATGTTAGACCAGACTCCACTGCTTACTAGTAAAGCAGCTACAGGCAAGCCTCACCTCTTTGATCCGGTGTCCTCACCTCACAGGACTGCCTGCCATCAGGATTACATGAGACAGCAGAGGAAGGTGTTTAGGACAAAGCAGGTTCACTTACACAGCCAGTAAGTGTTAGCTACTTTCATTAACATTAATACAAAGCAATGCTAAAGTCAAATAAAGGCTATCATTTGAACAAGGTCTGGTGACACCTATGGTAGGTTTGAGGGATGATGTTCTGGAGAAACTGAACCTTACAGAATGGCTCCAAGAGAAGAGTTGTTCTTACAAGACAATCCTCATCTTTTGTTACTTTGTTCTTTGCATCTGTCTATCTGAGTAGTCACCCAGTGCCTTCTGGGAGCACAGCACTTAACAAACATGATTCTCATTAGGGCTCCCTTGAATAAGGATGTCCTAGGGTATTTAAAACATGAGCTCATTTACAAACGTTATACTCACACACCTTTTTAGAATTATACCCATTGGGAGAAACAGGCATGGCAGTGGTCCAGTCTGATCCCAGCCGGAAGGAACAGCTTAAAGAGAAGCACATTTATAAAAAGAACAATGAATGGCCTTCAGTAACAAGGTAAAAAGTCCTTCCCCCAGAGGCCACGTCAGAGCAAATGGGGAACCTACTTTCATCAGTAGAGATGGGGCCTGAATAGTTTAGATTTCAATTCCGTTTGAAGTCACTTCTTTGCAGGAGAGAATTTACCTGGCTAAATACTTACTCATTGGTAATATCTGCTCACCAATGGGCATGGATAATCCCACACTTGCCACTTTGTACCACGATTACATTGATACCTCTCAGCCAACCTGTTCCAATGGCCAACTGAACTAATTTGGATGGAGTGGAGACGTGGCCAAAATAGGCTGAGCCTGTGAACTTTCTTTCAGAAAAAAAAAAGAAAAAAGTTCTAGTGCCAAAGACATGCATCCTTATACCTATCACAGTGACATACTCTAGTCTATAGATAGGATAATTTGTAAACTAGATAATTACTTACAATCGATCTCCTGCAAGACAAACTTTATGAGAAAGAAGTTGGCATGTGTCTGTTTGTTCCGCTAATGGGCAAGACAGAGTCATTTCTACAAAGTTCCTTGATCTCATGCAGAAGGAAAACTATTATCCTTCCAGAACACCCAGAAGCTCTGTATTTATAGCTGGCTTGTTGGAAAGCTCTCCCCTATCTTAAAAAATAAAGGACCAAGTCCTCTAGGTGATGATATGTGTAACTTCCTTCAACTAGGTTCTCTGAGATGGCATAAGACTTTCATTATTACCTAGAATGTGAGGTGAAGGAATTGAAAAAAGCCAATCAATCTTTCTACCATAGGAGACAATGTAGTTGCTTTGATGCCAGAATATAATATTCACTACTTTTAAGTTTACAGAAACAGAAGCAAAGCAGAGTCACAGAAAATTCAGCTATTAAGGATCCATGTAACAAACAGACACCTGTTTCCAAAAAGGTTCAGGTCTTTTTTGGGGATGAAGGGGTGACATAGTGAGATTATGTCTGAGTGCTATGGCATCACAGCTCACAGCAACCTCAAACTCTTGGGCATAGTGATTCTCTTGCCTCAGCCTCCCAAGTAGCTGGGACTACAGGCACCCGCCACAATGCCCAGCTATTTTTATTGTAGTTGTTATTGCTGTTTAGCAGGCCCGGGCCCAAGTTTGAACCTGCCAGCCCCAGTGTTTGTGGCCAGTGCCCTAACCACTGAGCTACGGACGCCAAGCTCTTTAAAGTGTGTCTCTTTAAAGAGATACTCTAAGTTGAGAAATTACAGAAGTCCTCACTACCTTACTCAAAGGCAGCGTTCCCAACATCAAAGCCACAAAAATGAAATGTAGATTTCTTATGCTCCCCTATGTTACAATTCACTCTAAAACTCAGAGGCCTTAACACCCAGGTCAGATCCTGCAGCCGTTCTGGGAGGGGTGAAAGGATGCCCTGTGTATCACGATCATATCTAATTTCATCCAAGGACAATCCTAAAACACTGCAAGAAGTGAATTGCTAAGACTGTCTCTTAGATCGCCTTCCCTCAGCATTGTCTCTCACCAGCAGTCTGAACAGAAGCTGCACAGCCAACAGAGCAGGATTATACTCAGTACGTAGTAGCAGGGGTCCTGGTTCTCCTGACAGGCTCTTACATTCCCAGATTGATGCAAATTCATGCGTACGAAACTCATTCTGATTTTAGGAAATACTTGACATGTTTACCTAAAGTCATAAAAAACAGACTTATTAAAATGCCTCAGAAGTACAGAAAGTCAGGCTTCAAAAATTATTTCCATTCCCAAAATGGTATTGCTCCCATCGGTCATATATCAAGGACTCCCTACTCAGCCTCTCTCTGCCTCAGCAACAACACGGAACACCAGACTGTGCCCGAGGCAGTCCCACTGGGATTCTCCAAACAGAGCCCATAAAGTATAGAAGGGAAACAGAAATACGACACAACGTGTACACTTTATTTTAGACCTATCTTGATTTCCTCTAGGCTTTGGGGCCAGGACTACCTTTATGGCGGCAATAATTTTACTGTAAGAACCCAGTATAGAAATTTATTATGGGAAAGCATTTTATATTAAATTGTAAAACCAAAGGCAAGCTATGTTATTTTTCTCACTTAAGGATACCACTGGACTCAGAACAGGAAAGTAGCTGTTTTTAAACATGAGCCTATCGCTCCTGGTGTCGGCTGCCCTGTAGACACGTCCCTTCTGTGGCCAGTCCTGCAGGGAATCATCTACTTCTGGGATGTTACATTTGGGGTCAGGCTCCTGTAACTTTCATCTTATCTAAGATGAAGATGAAGAAAAGAAACACTAAGTCTGGCAAAAAAAAAAAAAAAAGGTGGGAAGAAGGGTGAATTCTCTTTTGTTAAATTTATAAATGGACGTGTCTAAAGTATAATTTTATTTGTGATTATAGAAACACCATACATGCTTAAAGCCATCTCATCAGAGTGATATAATTTGTAAGATACAATCCCCATCTGACTTAAAGTATCACCACCATAATTTGATCTACCCTATTGCATTCATTAGGCTCTTGTAGTACTATTTTGGCATTAATAGTGGGATACATTAGGGCGGAGACTGTGGTGACAAAGCTGTGGCTGGAAAGACTGATGCTTTAAACCAGCATTAGGGAGATTGAGTGGTTCTCAATCTCCCTAATGCCGTGGACCTTTAATACAGTTTGTGATCCACAGGTTGAGAACCGCTGCTTTAAACCCTCAACAGGACAATGGAACTTTTTTTGGTTTTTATTTTTTTTTTTCAAACAAGTGACTCTGACCAGGGATTGGAAGGCATCTAAATATACCTTCCCATAATTTGCCCACACTGTCCTTTTCTGCTCCTTAATTACAGCTCTTAAATATTTATTCAATGTCTATCATGAGTTTGGTGTTCTGCTAAGCTGGATAAGCTGGAAGGTAGACTAGAAAATGCATTTGAGGCCCTTACCCTAAGCCTTATGTTATAGTCTAAAATATTAGACTAATAACACCTTCTCCCAATACAAACATAAAATCAGTATTCAGTAGGGGCCAGCCAGCACGTCGGATGGAGGGGGATCCTTAAACTCGTGGGATGTGGATTGGGAAAGGGGCAGGGAATTATGGTGTCCCTTTTATCTCAGTAAATTCTACATACTACCCAGTTTGTACTATGGTACAAGTATGGTGAGGAATTTGAAGGTGGAATTGACTGAGATGAAAAGCAGCACAGTGCACGTTCCTTCTGGGGCAAACATGAACCCAGGAACCAGCACACAGCCAAACAGAGGGGCCTGGCATGAGTGAAGGTAGGGAAGAGGACAAAGCAAGGTTGGCGGCACCAAGGAAGCTGCCCAAACAGAGAGAATTAATACCCAGGAAAGGAAGAATCATACGAACAATTGCTTACTTTAAAATTGTACAGCACAGCCATGGGGTAGGGATCTGTCAGTGCTAGTCTATCCTCCAGGGCCTGAGATCTGCCCTGCGCAGGCACCGTCACACACTCCACCTGATGCCTAACAAAAAGCCTCCGTCTAGAGACAGCTACTTCAAGCTCTTCCCCTCTACCAACACTCAAGGCTTTGTAAGTTAGCTCCATGGAGATTAGAAAGCGTTCTCAATGGTGAAATTAGTGGTGTCTATGACATGTAGATCTGCTACAAATATGATACAGACCGAATGTCTGTGACCCCCAAATTCATATGTGGAAATCCTACCCTCCAATGTGATGGTGTTAGAAGGTGGGGCATGCAAGGTGATTAAGTCATGAGGGTAGAGTCCTCAAGAATGGGATTAGAAAACCCGGAGAACGTCCTTGTCCCTCTCTAAGGTGAGGACACAGTGGTAAGATGGCCGAACCAGAAAGCAGGGTGTTCGCCAGTTGTTGAATCTGCCCTTGCCTTGATCTTGGACTTCCCAGCCTCCAGAACCGTGAGAAATAAATGTCTGTTGTTTACAAGCCAGCTGATGGCATTTTGTTAGCAGCCCAAGCAGCCCAAGATATGGAATTTGCACTCTACCTGGAGAACAGGTGTGGTCTGAGAATCCGACAAGCCCAACTTTACCTCGTGCCCAGATGTTCAATTCTGAAGCAGTCTTATTTGCCACCACCAGCATGGCAGGTGCTTGTCACCTAATCCTGACAAGGTTACAGGAATTCTGCCCCCAGAAAGCTCACATTTGCTTCATGTTAACTTTTCATGTAAGGTTTTGTCAGCACATCTAAAAGATCAGAAAATAGGGTGGCACCTGTGGCTCAAAGGAGTAGGGAGCTGGCCCCATATGCTGGAGGTGGCAGGTTCAAACCCAGCCCTGGCCAAAATTGCCAAAAAAAAAAGATCAGAAAATAAGCTCCG
This sequence comes from Nycticebus coucang, assembly GCF_027406575.1. Classification (NCBI taxonomy): domain Eukaryota; kingdom Metazoa; phylum Chordata; class Mammalia; order Primates; family Lorisidae; genus Nycticebus; species Nycticebus coucang. The sequence goes on from NC_069796.1 coordinate 12,747,515, forward strand.
CAGGCTGCAAACTGCAGCTCACACCTGTAATCCCTGTACTCTGGGAGGCTGAGGCAGGTGGATTGCTTGAACTCAGGAGTTCAAGACCAGCCTGAGCAAGAGTGAGACCCATCTCCACTAAAAGTAGAAAAACTCGCTGGGCATTGTGGTGGGTGCCTGTAGTTCCAGCTACTCGGGCAGCTGAGGCAGGAGAATCACTTGAGTCCAAGAGTTTGAGGTTGCTGTGAGCTAGGATGATGCCAGGGTACTCTACCCAGGGTGACACATTGAGATGCTGTCTCAAAAAAAAAAAAAAAAAAGGCTCTGTAAGTGTTTTTTGTTTTTTTACTTTTTATGTAATTTAGAGTTTGTATATACAGTAGGATTCCATGAAGAGTCTGCTTCCACACGGGAACATGCTGGAGGCAGAAGGCCTCTGGAACTCTGACCCACCTCAGCTCCTGGGGCTCACACATAACCCACTTACTTAAACACGGCCAGATCGGCTTAGAGGTCAGTTTGCATCACACTTTAATGAAGATGTTTTAGTAGAGACGCAAACAATTATAAAAAGTCCAACATTTTTAGAAGCATGAAAAAAGGGAGGAATTAGGCATGACACCTGCCTGGGAAATGGAAACTACAACTACAATGGATTGGCCCTCAATCCGAACCTCAACACACACACATAGTCAAGAACCTACAGGTTTTAAACTCATAATACATGGAGTCCCTAAGAGAATGTCTCTAAAATGCTAGAAGATCCCAGGTGATTACAGAAAGGCTCTGTCTTTGCAGCTAGTTAGTGAAGTGCATTTTACTAAGATCTGTCACTTAAAAACTAATGGCTGTTCAATAACATTCCATTAGCTCTCTCAATAACAACATACCAGTAAATAAAGCTACGCTGGTATGTATATTAGGTATATGGCCAGTCGTTATCAGTTCATACATAGACCACATACACTCCTACCAGGCTAAAAGGTAAAGAAAAAGCCATTCCCCTTCCTCTGCCAAGCAGCGTGACACACATTACTTTCCCAGTACTCTTGAATCCCTAGATATCTTGATCATGGACATTTGCTGCTGACAGCCACCGTCAGACCAAGCTCTACCAACTGGCTCCCCTCCAGGGAAGGTTACAGAGAGGGCTTCATACTATTCTTGGAAAGCATTCAATTACCATATGCAGACTGATCTCTGGACACCAGAGAAATCCCACACCGCAGACAGCTCCACTATAATACTAACATTCTTGGCTGGTACTTAAGTCAAAAATGTAAACTTCTAGATACAGCCGCTTTTATTTGACAATGCCAGTACTATATCCAAACACAGAACTCTGCCATTTCAGGCATTTACCGCCACCTCTGATTTTATTCTCCCAACCTCTTACTCCACAGACGTGAGGAACTGCTCTTCTCAGTATTCACCAGCCAAACCTCCCGGAGGCCAAGACAGAGAACAGAATGCTGAACAAGATACGGTCCCTGCCCAGAGGGGCACGTTCTTGTCCTTTATACATTAAGCAAAAACAAAACCCCCCTTGCAATTCTTTAATCTACCCTCCTTTTTTTTTTTTTATTGTTGGGGATTCATTGAGGGTACAATAAGCCAGGTTACACTGATTGCAATTGTTAGGTAAAGTCCCTCTTGCAATCATGTCTTGCCCCCATAAAGTGTGACACACACCAAGGCCCCACCCCCCTCCCTCCGTCCCTCTTTCTGCTTCCCCCCCTCATAACCTTAATTGTCATTAATTGTCCTCATATCAAAATTGAGTACATAGGATTCATGCTTCTCCATTCTTGAGATGCTTTACTAAGAATAATGTCTTCCACGTCCATCCAGGTTAATACGAAGGATGTAAAGTCTCCATTATTTATTTATTTTTTTTTTTGTAGAGACAGAGTTTCACTTTATAGCCCTCCGTAGAGTGTCATGGCATCACACAGCTCACAGCAACCTCCAACTCCTGGGCTTAAGCAATTCTCTTGCCTCAGCCTCCTGAGTAGCTGGGACTACAGGCGCCCACCACAATACCCGGCTATTTTTTTTTTGTTGTTGTTGTTGCAGTTTGGCCAGGGTCAGGTTTGAACCCGCCACCTTCGGTATATGGGGCCGGCGCCTTACCGACTGAGCCACAAGCGCCGCCCAGTCTCCATTTTTTTTAATAGCTGAATAGTATTCCATGGTATACATATACCATAGTTTGTTAATCCATTCCTGGGTTGGTGGGCATTTAGGCTGTGTCCACATTTTGGCGATTGTAAATTGAGCTGCAATAAACAGTCTAGTACAAGTGTCCTTATGATAAAAGAATTTTTTTCCTTCTGGGTAGATGCCCAGTAATGGGATTGCAGGATCAAATGGGAGGTCTAGCTTGAGTGCTTTGAGGTTTCTCCATACTTCCTTCCAGAAAGGTTGTACTAGTTTGCAGTCCCACCAGCAGTGTAAAAGTGTTCCCTTCTCGCCACATCCACGCCAGCATCTGCAGTTTTGAGATTTTGTGATGTGGGCCATTCTCACTGGGGTTAGATGATATCTCAGGGTTGTTTTGATTTGCATTTCTCTAATATATAGAGATGATGAACATTTTTTCATGTGTTTGTTAGCCATTTGTCTGTCATCTTTAGAGAAGGTTCTATTCATGTCTCTTGCCCATTGATACATGGGATTGTTGGCTTTTTTCATGTGGATTAATTCGAGTTCTCTATAGATCCTGGTTATCAAGCTTTTGTCTGATTCAAAATATGCAAATATCCTTTCCCATTGTGTAGGTTGTCTCTTTGCTTTGGTTATTGTCTCCTTAGCTGTACAGAAGCTTTTCAGTTTAATGAAGTCCCATTTGTTTATTTTTGTTGTTGTTGCATTTGCCATGGCAGTCTTCTTCATGAAGTCTTTCCCCAGGCCAATATCTTCCAGTGTTTTTCCTATGCTTTCTTGGAAGATTTTTATTGTTTCATGCCTTAAATTTAAGTCCTTTATCCATTTTGAATCAATTTTTGTGAGTGGGGAAAGGTGTGGGTCCAGTTTCAGTCTTTTACATGTAGACATCCAGTTCTCCCAACACCATTTATTGAATAGGGAGTCTTTCCCCCCAAGGTATGTTCTTGTTTGGTTTATCGAAGATTAGGTGGTTGTAAGATGTTAGTTTCATTTCTTGGTGTTCAATTCGATTCCAAGTGTCTATGTCTCTGTTTTTGTGCCAGTACCATGCTGTCTTGAGCACTATGGCTTTGTAGTACAGACTAAAATCTGGTATGCTGATGCCCCCAGCTTTATTTTTGTTACAGAGAACTGCCTTAGCTATACGGGGTTTTTTCCGGTTCCATACAAAACGCAGAATCATTTTTTCCAAATCTTGAAAGTACGATGTTGGTATTTTGATAGGAATGGCATTGAATAGGTAGATTGCTTTGGGAAGTATAGACATTTTAACAATGTTGATTCTTCCCATCCATGAGCATGGTATGTTCTTCCATTTGTTAATATCCTCTGCTGTTTCCTTTCTGAGGATTTCATAGTTTTCTTTATAGAGGTCCTTCACCTCCTTCGTTAGGTATATTCCTAGGTATTTCATTTTCTTTGAAACTATGGTGAAGGGAGTTGTGTCCTTAATTAGCTTCTCATCTTGACTGTTATTGGTGTACACAAAGGCTACTGACTTGTGGACATTGATTTTATATCCTGAGACATTACTGTATTTTTTGATGACTTCTAGGAGACTTGTGGTTGAGTCTTTGTCTACCCTCCTTTCTACTAATGCTTTCTTTTCCTTGCCAATTCTGATGTTTCTTTACCTTTTACTTTAATTATTTTAAGTATTTATTTCTCCCAAACACATCTTTATTCTGTTCACAGTATTCCTCCTCCTTTTTGAAGTGTACTTGTTTTTCTTGTGCTTTAAAAGCCCAGGCCATGCATGGTGACTCACATCTGTAATCCTAGCTTTGGGAGGCCAAGGAGGAAGGATCATTTGAGACCAGGAGTTCAAAATCAGCCTGGACAACATAGTGAGACCTCCCTTTCAACAAAAAATAGAAAAATTAGCCAGGTGTGGGGGCATGCACCTTTAGCCCTAGCTACTCAGGCACGTGGCCTGAGCCCAGGAGTTTGAGGCTGCAGTGAAGTATGATGAAGCTATGACACTCCAGACTTGGTAAACACAATGAGACCCTGTCCCAAAAATACAAAAATAAAGATAAAATTCCCATGAAAATTGTCCTTGACCTATAGTTTAGAATAACCAAGACTGTTTCCTACAGGATCATAATAAGCAAAAGTGTTGCTCCTTACCAAATGTATGCTACCATGGCTCCAATTTGCCTCTCTTTCCGAGGGTCTCGGCCTCTTTCTGCTAACCCCATACCTCACTAACCTTTCACTGAAAAAGTACGCTCACAGAACTAGGAATGAACGGGAAGCAGCCAGAGGTCTCAGGGAGCTATATCTAGCAGGCTCCTAAGACATACCATGAGGTGTTAAAATATTAAACAGGGGGCGGCGCCTGTGGCTCAGTTGGTGGGGCACCGGCCCCATATACCGAGGGTGGTGGGTTCAAGCCCAGGCCCGGCCAAACTGCAACACCACCACCACCAACAACAATATATATATATTAAACAGGATGTGAGCACTGCCCTCAGAGTTACAAGTGCCAGGCAGGCTTAGGAGAAGCAGATAACAAAATCAGATTGGCAGAACCATGGGAAACACAAAGCATGATGGTTTTACGATGTTTGTGGCTTTCGGTAAATGCTCATAACCACCATGACCCCACGGGTAGTTCATAGTGATCAGTGTCCTAATAAAAATAGTTAGTCATGAAAAAAAGGAAAAAAAATATTTAGTCATGTAAAGGGAACGATAACGTAATCTGAAGTTTGGGGCCTGGGGACGCTGGCATTGCAGCCAGTGTGCCTGTGGCTTTGACAACCTCTGGCCAAAGCATGTCTGGTAGGAGTGAGAAAGCAAGTTCAAGGTGTTTTTGTTTTTAGTATAGAGAGTGCAGTGGGAACGGTAACAGTGCTTCCAAGCTGAAGCTGCCTCCCTAGAAGCTCAGGTCAGTTTCTAATTCCTGACACGCTCTCCCTTTCATACACATTCACAGGGACTGGCAACTTCCCTTTGTTACCGCTGTCACTCACAATTCTGTAACTCTTACCCAAAGCTACTTTGCCCGGAAGAGGACACACCAGCTAATCCTTAAGTCCTTCTGAGCACTAAAGAATTTCCCTGCAGGGTGTATCATTTATTTTTTCTCTACTTCCTGAGTCCTCCTCATTCCTGAGACATAAAACACAACACAATGGGCCCAATCAGCCAAGCCAGAATTTGTAGGACTGGTGCTTTTTGCAATGGTATTCTATCTCCTGTCTCCCTCCTCCCACCTCCACCCCCACACTCCAGACTTGAAATACGAGGCCATGCACAATGCGTGAATGAATAAGCACTCAGAGCCCCACACTGAGCAGCTCTGACTTCAGCTCTGAAAAGCACCCTGGGTTGTGGCCAAGGCCCAACGTGCCCTCTGCCCATTCCCTTGGGCCTGCTCACAGAGCCCACAAAGAATGGTAGAGCTGAGAAACAGCCCTGCTCAGCCACCAGGCCACATCCCAAGGAGGAGCCACCATGGGCTCCACCCTCTGCTCAGAGGTCCCTCCTCGCCCACAGAACTCTGGATCAAACTCCATGAACTGATCCGCCTTGCACGTTCTCCTGCTGTGCTCCTGCACTGGGCACTGTAGATACAATGGTGACTCCCTGAGTAGGTCACAGCCAAACCTGGGGATCTAAGAGATAAACACAACGTGAAGGGATATGCACCAGATCACAGGTGCAGGTCCTTGATCCACCAGCTTCCTCACAGGCCCCGTGCTAAGGGCTCCAGAATCTCTAGGCCTCTCTCGCTGTCTCACTCACTCATTTCAAGTCCTCAGACCTCCCTTTGAGATCACCTGCGTCTGCTAACTGTCCTTACAGCCTCTAATCTCAACGCCCTCAAGCTATTCTCCAAGATGCAGTAAGGTGCATCTTCCAAAACTCGAATTCAATCTGGTGACTTGACCACCCCCAAGTTAAAAAAAAAAAATCGGCCAAAGTTCCTCATTAGCATCAGGATAAAGTCCACGTTACACATACATTGTCCCACGTACTCCCTGTTTTCCCAGCCCCACTGGCACCCACCTGGTTTTTAGCCTACAGTACCCCCAAATGGGCATGTTCAGCCCTGCCCCTGGGACTTGGCACATCCCGTTCCCTCTCCCTGGGCCAGGATTCTCACTTCTCCTGTCCTTCTCCACCCTTTACATCATTAGCTGCTGTTGATCCTTAAAGTTTGACATCGCTTCCTCCAAAAGTCTGTCTCTGCTGACTACCCTAGACAGGGCTGGATGTCTGCGCTTCATGCTGCTGCTGTAAAACTTGCTACACTGGGGTTTAACTGCTTGGTAGCTTACCTATTTCCTCTATTGACGCCAAACAACTTGGGGGCATTAGAATGGATCAGTAAGACACCAAGAGCAGACTTGATATCTATTGAAAAAAGGGAACCAAAAGACTTGAATTAGGACTCATTTGCCCAGGTATCTTTGTCTTTAACATAGTGCCTGCTATGGTTTGAATGTGTCCGCTCCAAAATTCATTGTATTAAAACTTAATAGCCAATGTGATGGTGTTAGTGGTGAGGGTTAGGGGAGTGCCTCTGGGAAGTGACTGGGTCATGAGGACCCCTCCTCTTGGGAGTGAGATTAAGGCCTTTATAAGAGTTTTGTTGTTACATGGTTACAGTATTCAACTGGCTTGCCCTTCTGTCACATGAGGATACAGAATCCCTCCCTTTGGTGGATGTAGCATTCAAGGCCCCTTCTTGGCAGAGACCAGAACCTCACCAGACACAGAACACGATGGCACCTTGATCTTGGACTTTCCCAGCCTCCATAACCAGAAGAAACAAATTTTAGTTCTTTATACATTACCCAGTCTATGGTATGTGATTCATGTAACTCCTCCCTTCACCACCAGAGGGTCTCAGACACTATGAACAGGTCAAATAGGAACCATCATTTAGTCCAGTGGTTCTCAACCTTCCTAATGCCATGACCCTTTAATACAGTTCCTCGTGTTGTGATGACTCCCAACCATAAAATTCTTTTCATTGCTACTTCATAACTATAATTTTGCTACTATTATGAATCGTAATGTAAATATCTGATATGAAGGATGTATTTAGGCAACCCCTGTGAAAGGGTCATTCCGCCCCCAAAGGGGTTGTGACCCGCAGGTTGAGAACTGCTGATTTAGTCCCTCTACAACACTCTCTGCACACCTACAACACGGTGGTAAGGGAGGGAGTGACAGCAGGAGCTGCCGATTGCTTTGCTGTGCAATCAAAACTGCCGCTTCTCAGTTGGATCTCGTTTTATAGCAAACTCTTGCCCCTGTTCCACAGGTCAGGACATTATGGCCCATGAACTGAACCGAGTCGGCCACTTTTTTTTTTAAATAAAGCTTTTTTGGAACACAGGTATACACAGTCCATCCACATAGTGTCTAAAGTAGTTTTTGCTGCTATAACAAACAATATTGTTCGACTGAGGCTGGACAGCAGCAAAGCCTGTAATATTTTATGTCTGGCCCTGCACAGAAAAGGTTTCGAATGCTGGCTCCATCTATTATAACTTATTCCATGGGTTTCCTTCCTACCACTGTGACTATGCCCACACAGGCTCTTGCTATTCTGCTGTCCCGTGACAGTATAAGCTGGTGTTTCCCAGGATTCCATCGATCATCTTCTCCTTTTTTTGTTAAGGGATGGGGTCTCACTATGTTGCCCAGGCTGGTCTCAAACTCCTGACTTCGCGTGGTCCTCCTGCCTCATCCTCCCAAAGTGCTGGTATTATAGGCATGAGCTACCATAACTGGCCTGTCAGTCATCTATTCCACCTGATACATTCTCCCTCTCTCCACCGTGGCTCCTACAGCCCCAGAACATCCCTCAGTGATCTACAGTATACATTATCTGTAAGCTTTTCTTCTCCAACAGACTGGGCTTCTTGAGGACAGGGCCACAGTCTTCCAGCCATGGAATTCAGCACAGTACCAGGCACCCAGGAACCATTCAAAAAGTATCAACTAGATGGACAAGTGTTTCCAAGGTATTTTAAAAATAAATACCTTTAAAGGCTCTCAAAAAAGTTCACACATAGTCCCTGGTGAATTATTCATGAAGTTTCAATTCTTTTGAGTCATCAGTTTGGACCTCTCAGCGAGGTGGGGACAAAGTAGGAGCCATGAATAGGGGATTTTCCATCTGAATGAGGACTCAAAGTTACACCTTGTCACATACTAGCTGTACTAGCGGTAGGATCTTACTCAAGGTGTCTGCCTTCAAAGCCGCAGTTCCTTTATCTATAAAATAGAAATAATGGGTTAATTCCCGTATCTCATAGAGTGGTTGTGAAATCAAGAATATGTATAAAACAGGCCTGGCGCGATGGCTCATGCCTGTAGTCCTAGCACTCTGGGAGGATGAGGCAGATGGATTGCTCAGGAGTTGAGATCAGCCTGAGCAAAGTAAGACACTGTTCTCTACTAAAAATAGAAAGACTAGCTAGGTATTGTGTGGGTGCCTGTAGTTCTAGCTACTTGGGAAGCAAGAAGGATCACTTGAGCTGAGGAGTTTGACATTGCTGTGAGCTATGACACCACAGCACTCTATCCAGGGCAAGAGAGTAAGAAAAAAAAAAAAAAGAAGGCGGCGCCTGTGGCTCAAAGCAGTAGGGGGCACTGGCCCCATATGCCGGAGGTGGTGGGTTCAAACCGAGCCCCAGCCAAGACTGCAAAAAAAAAAAAAACAAAACAAAAACAAAGAGTATATGTAAAATATCCACCACCTAACCACCTTGTCCAACAATTTTGTTGTTCAATAAATAGGAGGTATTATCATTATTATTACAGACACGTTCTTCTGCTTTAAGGGTCACAGTACGCTGGCAGTGACCGTGGATGGTCTTATCTGTTACAGCAGCACACTTTCATAGCAAAAGTTGGTTCGTATGACAGTTTCGTGTGTTAAATTATGAAAACAAATGGCTGAGTCTTATATTAATAATTATCCTTTAAAATAAAAGACTGAGCTCTAACAGGGTGTCTTTCTTTCTCCCTTGTAAAGCTTTAGCAGTTAAAAAGCATTACTGATAATACTAAATTAAAGCATCAACACATTGTTCTATAAATTGCCTTTTTCTGATAGAATTTACCATAATGTGTTTTTTGGTTATAACATACATCTTAGAAGATGAACTACAGATTTTTAAGAGTAGACATTCTGCTAATCACAAACGACAATATTTAAGTCGATTTTGTAAAGGCCTCATTATTACAAAGATTTTCTAAACTGAGGTACATGTGGGAAACTTCATCTTTCTTTAAAGGTAAAAGGTTATTAGATGGGGGCTGGAACGGAGATGCTTGAGTTTCACACACGTCAAAGCAAAAAGAAAGAACAATACCAGTAAATCCACCAAAAAGGACACCCACAGATATCCCATGAGTATATTAAAACATTTACAGGGACTGGGAACGGGGTGGGAGGGTGTGGGGTGGAGAGTGAGGAAAACTCATTCTTAATCAGGGGGAAAACTCTGCCTTTCACCCACACCCCTAAATTGATGGTCTAGCCACGTGATGTGACAGTGATGAATGGCCTGAACACTGTCGTTTATCTTGTGGAGTGAAACCAGAGAATTTGGGCTGAGCCCACCGAGCTTTGTTCAGGGAAGTGCTGCCCTGTGCAATCCCAAGAGAGAAGAGAGACACTGAGAGGCCAGAAGGGGTGTGTGTGTGGGCGGGGGGGAACCATGTCTGCACACCCCACTCCACTTCCTACTCAACACATTTCCAGGGGCCAGGCAGGTGGAGTTCATACACAAAACAGAGCTTCTCTGCATTCCCTGCACCTTGATCTATTCCGAGTTGACCAGATACTGTGAACAGTTCAGCTTAGGAAGGAACCACAGCTCCCCATGTGAGGACCTGGTTCCTAAGAAGCAGCCAGAAGGGCGGTGTGTGTGTGTGTGTGTGTGTGTGTGTACGCACGCGTGCGCACCAGGGCCTTCTACCTAGCTTCTCTTACTCACCAACGTAAGTGACAGTCGCTTGTAAATGCCTCTGCTGTGAAAAATAACTAAATATATGCTGGGTAGGTACATGCAGACCCTGGCTTTTATTCAATTTATTCTCTCCCATCACTAACATCTTCATCTCCCCAGGATTAGCTGGTACTTTTGTCACTGGGCTCCTGGGTTGGGGGTTGGGTGCAGCAGCATTTCAGGAGCTGAGCTGAATGTCAGACAAGGGCCATTACCATCCACTCAATAGCGGGGTAGATAGTGGGTCAGAGTAATCAGCTAAGTGCATTAGGGTTTTCCTTCTTCCCTACAAATCTCACATGAGACAATGCCCAGACGTGGAAATAAACCTGCTAAAATCCAAGTGTGTGTGCGCCTTCGATTTAAAAAGTAAAAACAAAAAGTAAAAAGAAAACAAACAAATAACTTTGGGAGCTACTTTTTCGTGTTACAAATGAACTTGGAATTGCACACAGTATTGGCAATATCTTTTATGCAAAATCAAGATATACTCAGATGTGAAAAAAACTTCAGCTTCAGATTTTAATTAAAAACTAAAAATTTGAAATTAATAATTATCCCTCAAAACAGACGGGGAAACATTATAAGAGTGGCTTTTGAAATAATCTAGAACTAAGATGAACCATGGAAATTCTCAGCATATTGTGGATAACATGTAATCCATATTTTGTTCTGTGTTTTTTTTTTTTTGTTTTTTTTTTGATGAGTAGGGGCAAAGAATCTAAAAAAAGAAGTTAAAAAAGTTCCTGTAACAGAGAATGGCAGTAAAACAGCTGTTTTAAACTATCCTCTGCCTCCTGAAGGTCTTTACAGGTTTCTACAAATAATAATATAGTTGCTGTGAAACTTAAAGTAAAATGCTTGTGGAGATAACCAGGGCACTGCTTTTATCTTTTCAGTTGCTTTAAATGTTGGGGTGCTGAAGATTTCACTTGAACACAGAGTTCTGCTGCCAGAAGAGTTTGATCTATTGTTCGGAGCCTCTGTACACAGGAAGGTCAGAGGAAACAGCCCTCACAGTGCATTCCAAAGGCCTTTTTCCTGGAGGGCCCTTAACTCCTGTGACTTTTAGCAAGTCGCTAGCATTAAAAATCAGCAATTAAAATTGATCAGCTGCTGCTGTGTTTAACCACAAACATATCTACCAGTGGCTTTAACAACATGTTTTTATTTTCCAGAAAGTTTATCTGAAGAGATGTGATGTTACACCAGTATCCCCCAAATAGACCATGTTGTGTTATAGTAGTAAATGCATATTATTGATAGTTATGTAATCAGTGCTTTAAAGTTTTGGGGTTTTTTTGTTTTGTTTTGGAGACAGAGTCTCACTTTGTTGCTCTGGAGTCACAGCTCACAGAAACCTCAAATTCTTGGGCTCAAGTGATCCTCCCACCTCAGCCTCCTGAGTAGCTGGGACTGCAGGCGCCTGCCATGACACCTGGCTATTTTTAGAGACAGAATCTCACTCCCTTGAACGCCTGAGCTCAGGGGATCCACCCACCTCAGCCTTCCAGAACATTAGAATTACAGGCATGAGCCACGGTGCCTGGCCACTGCTTTAAAGTTTTAATGACAGGTCCCAGCTGGGGGACAGTAATGATATCCCTTATACTCATTTTCTCTACTTTTGTATATGGCTAAAAATTTCCATAACAAAGTGGGATTTGTTTTAAAGCTCTAGCAGGCCAGAATTTATGGTGATGACTTAATTTCATGCCCCTCAATCAGAGAAAGTTTAGGGCTGCTAGGATGACGGTTTTGAACCTTCTTCAACCAGGCTAAGTAACCAATGTCCTTCCTACAACGTTCTGCTGGCTCATCAGATTCTCCAGGTCAGCGAATGAAATAAAGCCAACCCACCTTATCAAAAACCCTTCTCCCCATTTCATTGTTTGGAGGCTGCAATGACAGCAATGTAAGAATCTGAAGACAAAGTGACTAATTTCCAGCAGAAATACAGAAGTAGATGGCCAAGCAGAATCAGACTCAGAAAAAATAATTTGTACTTGGTATTTAGTCCGGGTTCCTTAAAATAAGAATCATCGTCATAATCATTCCCTTCGTTCTGAATCAGGCAGGGATGCAAACTAGAGTAACACATGACTTGAAGCATCTGCCACATAATTAAATAATTAATAGGAAAACTAATAAAAATGATATCATCTTATATAAAGGCCAGCACTAGCAGTATCAGTCTGAATTCTAGAACTCTAAGGTTCCTTGTTTATTCATCTACGAAAAGCAAAATTGGCCTCCATATGATCTAAATCTGTGGTCCCCAACACCCAGGCCATGGACAGGCACCCCATCAGTGCCCTGTTAGGAACTTGGCTGCACAGTAGGAGCAGAGTGGTGGGCGAGCCAGTGAAGCTTCATCTGTATTTACAGCCACTCCCCATGGTTGGCATCACTGCCTGAGCTCTGCCTCCTGTCAGATCCCCAATTCTCAGCATCGCCCCCATCTGTGGAAAAATTATCTTCCATGAAACTGGTCCCCAGTGCCAAAAAGTTTGGGAACCATTGATCTAAAGCCTCCTTAGGCATAAATTGTATGGATCAAAGGCTCTAACAATCAGAGCTAAAAATCAGATCTATGTTAGTCTTTTCTTCCAGAAACTGGTCTAGTAAAGACAAGAAAATAAACATTGGAGTAGTTTAAAAGATAAAGTGGTCCTTTCCTTGCCTAAATTTGAATAAATGAAGCTTAGACTATACGATCTATGGTGGTTCCTTCCAAGTTTCCCTAGAATACTTCCCACCTCCCCCACTTTATTTTAAAAATAAACACCCTATAGAAAATAATCACCAAAGCACCTACTAAAATAAAGTATGCATTCTAGACAATGGACAAGAGAAAGATTTTTTTATCCTTCCGCTTTGAGGTGTAATAATTATATACTGTAATATAATGTAATAGTCATAAACTTATAATTTAAAGTATACAACTAGAAAAGTTTTGACATATATATGCTCACAAAACAATCATGATCATCAAGCCAGCACACATCCCATGTCCACCACATCAACCCCTGCCAATCTTTAATCTTTCATCTATCACTACAGGTCAGTTTGCATTTTCTAGAGTTTTATTTAAATGCACATACTTAAGATGGAGTAGGATTCCTTCTTAGAGCACTACTGGGCCCCTTAAGCGTGGAAGAAAAAAATCATAAGTCCCTTCAAGGGAAATTCCAGGGACCCAGCAAGCCTTGCAAAGTACATGAGCAGCCTGACAAATAAGACTGCAGCCGTCTCCCAAGCTGTGGTTCCAGGTGTCTTGGTTCCCTATAGAAACTAAAAGACAACATCTTTACATAAGTTCTCGAGTTGTTTTTCAGAACCCCCCACCAGATGGAGAATGTCAACCACTATTACTTAGACCTCAGACAAGGGAGAAGTGAGGACTGAAGTCTGGCTGTCATTCTGTGTTCTGAATTTCTTTCTTCCTGAGGGGCCTGGACAGAGTCAGGCCACAGGCCAAGCCTCATTTCCTTCTGCTGACCCCAAGTTTTAGACAAGGCCTTACTTCATCTACCAACTGCTAATCAACGAATCTCTGAATCTACCTATAACCTTTAAGCCTCTGCTTCAATATATCCTGCCATTTGGGGTCAAACCAATGAATAATCCTCATGTATTGATTTATGATTTTGCCTATAATTTCTGCTTTCCTAAAACATACCCCAGGTCTTTAAAAACCCTTGCTGGTGAGCCGCTGGAGAGTGGGGTCTTAAGCATTAGCTGCCTATTCTCCTTGCTCGGCCTCCTGAAACAGGCACTCTCCTTTCTCTCACTGCCAAGCTCAGTGTCAGCATCTGGCTTACTGCGCCAGGCAAGTGAATTGGTTTGGTAACATATACTCCTTTTTTTTTCTTGTCTGGCTTATTTCACTCACCCAGATTATTTTGAGATTCACTCATATTTTTGCATGTGGGGATCAACAGTTCATTCCTTGTTACCACTGAGTATTTTATTGTATGGAAAGACCGCAGTTTATCCATTCAGTTGCTGATGGGCATCTGGGGTGTTCCTGGTTTGGGGCTGCTGCAAATATAGCTGCTATGAACATTTACGGAGAGGTGTTTGGAACAGCTGTGTGACTCAGTAGCTCAATGTTTAACTTCTTAAACTACCAAACTGTTTTCTAAAGTGGCTACACTAGCAGCATGTCAGAGTTCCAGTTGCTCCAGCTTCATACTAGTACTTGCTATCTTTAGTCTTTTTCATTTTACCCACTGGTGGGTAGTGGCATCCTTATGTGGTTTTACTCACATTTCGCTTAGGTCTCATGATGCCCAGTGCCTTTCTGTTTGTGATCTGTCTTCGTTGTTAAAGTGTTTGTTCAAATCTTTTACACATTCTTTAAGTGGGTTGTTTTTTCTTTTCTTTTCTGAGTTTTAAGAGCCCTGTATGCATTCTACACACAAGTACTCTGTCAGGTGTTTTATAAATATTTTCTTCTTGTGATCTGTGTTTGCATTTTCTTAACAGCGTCTTTTAAAAAGATGAGGTTTTACTTTAATGAAGTCTGATTTGTTGACGTCATGATTTTTATACTGTACATGAGCAATCTTCAATTGGGAAAGCCAAACCAAGATAAAATATTTTGTGTTTTCTTCTAGATATTTGAAAGTTTTAGTTCTTACATTTATATGACCCACTTCAAGTTCATTTTTGTGTATGTTTGAAGCATCAAGTGTTTTTTATTTTGCAACTGTTCCAGCACCATTTGTTGAAAAAGTTGTTTTACTATTGCATTGCCTTGCATCTTTGTCAAAAATTAGTTGTGTTGGTCTATTTCTGGACTGCCATGTCTTAATGCTAATGATACGCTGCCTTGATCACTGTAATTTATAAATCTTGGAATGAGGTATTATGTGTCTTCCAAGTTCATTCTTCTTTTACTGAGTTATTTTGGCTTAAGTGCTTTGTATTTTAACATGAATTTTGGAATCAGCTTGTCACTTTCTTTATCAAACTATCTGCTGATACTTTAATTCAATCTATAGATCAACTGGGAGAACTCACATCAAAGCACCAGGGAGTCTTCTGAGCTTTCTCCCTTTACTTAGATCTTTTCTTTTTTAGTAATGTTTGCATTTTTCAGTGTACTCAACTTGCACATCTGTTGTCAGATTTATCTGTAAGTGCTTCAGATTTTTTGATACTATTGTAAGTGACACTGTTTAAATTTCAGTTTCTGGTTGTTGACTGCTAGGATATAGAAATAAAACCGATTTCTCTATATTCCCTTCATGTCACGTAACCTTGTGAAACTAGCTTATTAGTTCTGTAGTTTTTTCTTTTTTTGTAGATTCTGTAAGATTGTCTACGTAGGCAGTTTTGTTGTCTTTTAGCTTTAGATGCCTTTTTCTTGCTTTTCCCGTCCTTCCTGCACTGTCTAGAATATCTAGTATGATGTTGAAAACAAGTGGTAAGCAAAGGTGTGCTTGTGTTTCTCCCAGTCTTAGTTATGGATATTAAAGACGATGTTAGCTGTGAGGTTACATCTTTGGAGTGTTCTTTCACTGAAAATTTTTTTCTGATATTGGTATTAGGGTAACCCTGGCCTCATAGAGTAAGTTCAGAAGTATTCCCTGCACTTCAATTTTTTTGGAGTTGTGTAGAGATGATATTATTTCCTTCTTAAATGAATTCATGAGTGAATCTAGGTCCTATCTTTAGTAACATTCAAACTTACAGAGCCAACTATAACACCATTTGTCAGATGTTAAATGTGTAACAGGACAAAAATACATTGGTATGGGAATGTAGGAGAAGGAAAGATTAATTCTTACAGGGAAGTAAAGAAAAATATTCAGTCATAGTTTCAAATGGCACAGAATCCTGTTGTTTGATGTGGCGCTGATAAGTGTCAGGCACTTTGCAGGGAGCTGGAAACGCAAAGCCAACCACCTTATGACCTAGTGCTCCAGGGACCCGACCCACTGTACCCCAGGCAGTGTTGGGGGAAGAGATGGTCAAGGTGAGAAGGCACCCTGACCCTGGGGTGGGGTTTGAGGAAAGACACTCTAGTGACAGCAAGACTGGCTGCAGGGGAGGGGAGGGGAGGCAGCAAGCTTGGACTAGGGCAGTGGAGGTAGGAATTGGAGAGGAAGAGGGGATACTTGAGAATTGTTTAAAACAGGGATTAAAGGGTAATTCAATAAAGGGTGAAGAGGAAGGAGGAGTTGCAGTTCCCAGCTGAGGTCACAGAATGGCAGAGCCACCAAGGAGGACAGAAATTGGTAGCCTGGCTGGCGAGAGAGGGGCACAGGGACAGAGAAAGTGAGGCATCATTCTTTCATAGGTTTGATTCTATTCCCTGGCTGCAAAGAAGCGTTTCATTTTCAATACGTCTAGCTGAACACTGGAGAACCCCTTGCTCCCTGCTGCCCCGGCCAGCAATGCCTCCTGACCACTTACTACATGCCAGCGAGGATGCTGGTCTTTTTCAAATAAAAGCTCGGGGAATACTCACTGCAGTTATGGGACTAGGTGTTGTCGTGTAGTTTTTATAGCAAATGCATGCAGACTCCTGCTCCTTGTTCCAAGTCTGAACTGGAGGGGCCTGAAATGGAAAATGCCTGCTTCCCACAGAGGAACTGTCCGGTCTTTGAGTGGTTTCTAATGGTAGCAGGACCAGTGAATCTTCTGACATCACGGTGGGAAAATCAGAAGCCTTTAAAGGCTCCCAGACTCAGTAAACAGCACGTTTTCTTCTGTGTAAATTCCAAAAATATCACCCGTAATCCAAGTAACAGCTCTTCAAGCGGGAGTAAATAGAGAAAAACCTCCACTAAAAGGTCACAAAAAGGACTTTCCTAAAGCACAAATAACGGTCGGGCGTGGTTGCTGCTAACTTCAGATCTTTTACAGATGCAATAAAGTCTCCGTTCACATTCCCTTTCACAGAGACAGAGTCAACCAAGGAACATGGAAGTGATTCTGTAGGACAAGATTTTTGTCAGGGAAACAATTATATGGGACAGATGGGTTGAAAATTAAACCAACGGTGATATGCAGATTACGGTCTGAAGTATTGTGAACTGGAGAAGTGGGGGCCCTGTTCCAGTTGATACTCAGCTTGCAAGGGAAAAAAAGGAAGAGATTCAAGAATGAGGCCACATCTAGAAGGGCCAAACAATTGACATGTGTATAAACACTTTACTGATTCCTCAAAGCCTTTATACAGCCCAAATTGTACCCTATTTTAAATTGCACATGAACTTTGTGGCCACCCTGTATACATGGACTTATTAGGCGATAACCTCTGGGCTGGGAAAATCCAGATTCGTACAGGCAAAGACGTCGACATCACGATGCTGGTTATTATCTGTGTTCTGACCTGAATCCAGGTGTGACACTAAATCCTATATGTTTTCCCTTATATTCCACTAATGTTCTTGATGAATTTCCTTCTAAAACTCTGCCATCAGTGTGTTCCAACTGCCATCAATCTAGACCTCAGTTCCAATCCACACCATGTCACCATGTCGATTCTGCCACCATTCCGGACTGCTCGACCTCTAAGAGCTCAATGTCAAGATTCCCTTCTTCAGCCAAAACTCCCTAACCACTTCCCCACTCCTCCCACCTCACTTCTACTGAACTTCTCTGGGCCTCATGAATTACCTGCAGGCATTCACTGAACACTGGTGGATGTGGCAAAATTCTCCCAGTTTGATGAATGTAAGCTCCGTGGAGTCCTTTACCTCCTCGATTTGCTAACACAATTACAGTGAGAAGATGGGAACGGCAACCCAGGGAACCTGCACCAGGCACCTCCTCTGTTCCCGGCTCACTGCTGTGTGCTGGACAGTTACCAACACACTCTCACTGGCCTTCCTTGATGCAGGGAGAGCCATGGAATGTCAGAGCCTGAAAGGATATTAGATGGTCACGGCTAATGCCTTAGATTTACAGATGCAGAAACCAAAGAGAGAGCTAGCAGGTGGCGGAATCTATGATAACATGAGAAAACCTCCTAATAGAATTTCTTGTTGAGATGAAATAAATTTTATTCTTAAAGCACAGATTCCAAGTCCCTTGCAATGGACTCATGTAACCAGAAAGGCAAGAACCATGATGAAGAAAAACGAGATGTGTTAGCAGGCGACAGGATACCTCAGAACACATCTGCACAGGGATGTAACAAGATGAAAAGGTGGAAAAAAATATTCCAGCACCCATGCACAGAGCGAAATCAGGCTGTCAAATAAGAGCTTGCATTTTCAAATTAAAGTATGTGTGTGTTTAAATGCTGCTTTTGTAAGTAGCCATTTAGTTTAAGGGCCTAGGGCTATTAAACTACCATTTTAGAAGAAAATACGTTACTATTTTAAATAATTTCCATGCTTTTCCTGAGCTTTAAATTAAGCTAATTGAATAATTTCTCAAAACAATAATGAACAATATTCCCTATAATGTTAAAAGTTAGTTTATCTCTGGGATGTGAAATTATGGGTAATTTTAAAAATTCTAACTTCATGATGTTTTTCCTTGTGATAAGTATTATTGGTCATCAGGAGGAGACCCTTATGAGATAGCTGTGGCCTCTAAAAGGCCTGAGACCAAAGCCTGTCTCTGCTATAAACCAGTTGAGTGACGTCAACTTGGTTGCTTTAAATACCTTAATAGTGGTTCTGGACATGAGAATGATTGTACATGACTTACATATTGTTGTGAAAATTAAGTAAGCATGTGTATTTTGTTATTTTCTAAGGGTAAGGCAATGTCCCTTAGCATTGGCACTAAGTCTGTTTCCTTTTACTTTTTCAACAAAAGTGATAGGACAACTTATCTCTAAAAGGAACTAATTACGAGACTTTGTTTAGTATTAGAGCATTATGAAACTTGAGTAGTTAAAAAAAAATTGCTCACAGGCGGTGCCTGTGGCTCAAGGAGTAGGGTGCCGGTCCCATATGCTGGAGGTGGTGGGTTCAAACCTAGCCCCGGCCAAAAACCAAAAAAAAAAAAAAAAATTGCTCACAACATTTCTTGAAGTTCATTTTAGCCTCTGTAGGATAGGATAATATCTATCTTATCAATGGATAGTATCCCAATGTTGTCTTCAAAGAGTAAATCCCAGCTCAGTGCCGTAGCACAGTGGTTACAGAGCCAGCCACATGCACCGAGGCTGGTGGGTTTGAGCCCGGCCCAGGCCAGCTGACCAAAAATGACAACAACAACAAAATAGCCAGGCGCTGTGGCATGTGCCTGTAGTTCCAGCTACTTGGGAGGCTGAGGCAAGAGAATCACTTAAGCCTAAGAGTTAGAGGTTGTTGTGAGCTCTGATGCCACGGCATTCTACGAGGGTGACATAGTGAGACTCTGTCTCAAAACAAACAAAGAAACAAAAGAATAAATCCTGTACTAATTGCACTGCACCAGAAAATGTAAGCATGTTCAACCCTGTCAAATAATCTGGTGTTAGGTACTGTGAGAAATACCAAAACATTAGAGAAAACAATATCAAACTCTACCAAAAGACACCATATTGTGTAGCATACAACTATACCTCAGATACCACAAACGTCCATTTTCCAAATATTTCATTCCTAAAGTGAACTGTACTTTATAGTAACTCAAACTATGTACATGGTACCTTCCACCTAAAGAACACAGTTCCCAAATTTGATTTCTGTTCTAGTCCGATAGCGGTGGGGCTTATTCATTCAGGTAATATCTTTGTACTGTACGTAAAAGAGATTTATAGACTAGCATCTCCTCCATTTTCAAAAATCTTTAAAGGCCAATTTACATATTTTTGTAGACAGCAGAACTTTTTACAAGCCAACTGGGATAGCCTATACATTTTTCATGGGCAGGATCCAAATCTTACACTACTTCTGTATAACTACAAAGGAACTAAAGAAGGAAATGGATGCACAATCATTCTGTTCCAGTCATGAAAGTCAAATAACAGGCAGTTTCTTTTCTCTTATAAGGCCTATTATTTCCCATTTTTTGCACCTGTCATGAAAATCCTACAGGACAGAGAATCTCTAAGGAAGACAGCTCCTCACCCACTTGTCTCATCTTTCACTCTGGGCCAACACATCCTTCCGGTTAAAGGCTAGCCTAATTTAACCAAAACCAGGTATTAAGCCAAACAGGGATGATCCCAGGCCACTTCCACTTAAACCACAGGTTATAACCTTAGGCCCAGTAAGCCTGGGTTCAAGTAAACACAACCAGAGAACTGAGCTACTCAAGCAGTTGTTGAATGAACAAACTCATTTCCAAGCTCAAGGCATTAAGACAACAAGGGGAAAACTTTCAAACATTCTGAATAGGTATGGGGCTGCTGTAGTTTGGATATGGCTTATGCCCACCAAAATTCGTCTTGTGCCTTGGTACCCCATGTAATGGCATTGAGAGGCAGTGGAAACTTTAAGAGTCATCTGGGTCACCAGGGATGCCCCCTCCTGAAAGGCTAATGCTTCAGTGGAGTGAGTATTGGCTCTGGCGAGACGGATTCAGTTTGTTATAAAGTAGGGTGGTTCTGTATGTCTGGTCCCTTTCACATTTGCCCAGGTCCCCTCTACTTCTCTGCCAGATGAGGATGTCAGCGCAGGCCCTCATCAAAAGCTGGCCAGACACAGATACCAGACCTTGGACTTCCCAGACTTGGGAGCCCTGACCCAAACAAGTATTAATAATAAAACCAATCAAGCGAACAGACAAAAACCTTGTTTTCTTTGTAAGTCACCCAGTGTCAGGTATTTTGCTATACAAACAGAGAAGGATCTAAGACAGAACCCAATCTGAATAGTCTGATTCTATAAATCTATAAGCTATACCCCCCCCCAAAAGACAAAAACAAAATAAAAATAAACCAAAAACTCTCGCCCGGCAATCAGCTACATTTGGAAACCACTATAACAAGCCTGAGTCTTCGTATACTCTGCCAAACTGCTATATTTTGCCAAATTATCCCACTCAGGATAGGATGATCTGAGGACAGAAGGGGCCCAATTCCAGATCTGCCTCAGCCAGAGGAGCATTTATCAAGGGGCTGGCAGGAGGCCCACGGAACAGACTGCTCACCGTGGGACACCTGAAACCTCTTCATTTTCCCCATGAAGAGTCTATTATACTATCTGTTCCCTTCAATGTTATACAATTATTAGGAGACTCTTTAATCTCCTCAAACCCCTGACTGTATTGAAGAAAAGATGTGCCAATTATTTCCCCAACTGGAATACAGAACTCCCCTCAGCCTAATTTGGGACAATTTATATATCAAAATGAGTGACAGTAATAAATTATAGTACACGGGAGTTATTTTTCTTAAATTATGAATTTTTACCAATAGTAAAAAAAGATTTTAAAATAGGAGACAGAAGGGAAAGCTTTTTAGAGAAAAATGTCAACTAATTAATATAGAAGGATGACAGAAAAAAGAAAACTGTCATTTTTACAACCACTATAGTAACTAATGCAGGCGGGAATCATTAGTAGGTATTATAACCATTGGGTGACCAGATGACCGCACAGTCTCAGGGAGCTTTTACTGCAAAAGGAAATCTTCAAAACAGGGAAATTTGGTAGATACCGTCCTCACCTAGAGATCCAAATTGGCACTGCTGTTCATGAGACAAAACGGCAGGTGCCTGCCAATATGACAGACTAAGAGGGACGCCACATCACCTGTGTTACTTTCCCATAAAAAAGACCGCTTGTGATTAGCTTCAGGTCACAAAGTCAGAAAGACTCCAAGGACATCCTGCCAAACTCGATGCCTGGATTCTTCAAAATGTTATGAAAGGCTAATAAATGTTACGGGGAATTATAGTATGTTCTAGATTATAGTATGTTTGAGAGTAAAAAGACGTGACAACTAATGGCAGTTATGGAACTTAATTAGATCCTGGATTTTAAAAAACAGAAAGGACATTGTTGGTATAGTTGGGGAAATTTGAATATAAATTCTGTATTAGGCAATGATACTGTATCAACATTATATTTTCTGAAAATAGTACTTGTATCATGAATATGCAGAAGAGTTTCCTTGTTCTTACAACATATACTTTGAAGTTTTTCTCTCTTTTTTTTTTTTTTTTTTTTTTTTGAGACATAGTCTCACTCTACGGCCCTGGGTAGAGTGCTGTGGCATCATAGCTTACAACAACCTCAAACTCTTGGGGTCAAGTGATCCTCCTGCCTCAACCTCCAAAGTAGCTGGGACTACCGGTATGTGCCACAACGCCCAGCTATTTTTTCTATTTTTAGTAGAGATGAGGTCTCACTCTCGCTCAGGCTGGTCTCAAACTCAGACAATCCACCTGCCTTGGCCTCCTGGAGTGCTGGGATTCCAGGCATGAACGACTGCACCAGGCCTACTCTGAAGTATTTAAGGCACAAAGGGTTATGGTGTCTATAACTAAGTCACCTGGTTCAGAAAAATATTTTACATTAACATAGTTATAGATGAAACGAATGTGGCAAAATGTTGGAATGAGTGAAGGGTACACAGGCCATACTGAGCGCTATGGAAAGAGGGCTCCGAGCAGAAGGATAACGCGCCCTGACTTAGATTTGTAAAGAAGCATTCACCTGCTATGATGAGAACAGACCATAGAAGAGCACATGTGAGTGCAAAGACACCAGTTATAGAAAAAAGAAACCCGAAGCAAGTACGCAAACAGAAACAGGACCAGTAATGGAAATAAGAAACATGAAGCAGCACGCAAACAGAAACAGGTCGTACAGTGGCTTGGCTGTGGCTGTGGTGGCTAGTGATATTCTGGACAGTTTGGGAAGGAGAGACAATACGATTTGGTAACAGATTATTTTGGGGGCATGAGGAAGGAGAACCAAGAAACACGCCAATGTTTTTGGCCTGAGTGAATGGAAGGACGTGGATCTTTATGGATGGGAAAGAATGTGAGTCCACAGAGCCTGGCTGTAGAAAGTTTGGTGTGGAGCACCCAGTAGACATTCAAGAAAAGAGGCAGTCAAACATGAGTCTGGAATTACAAGAGAGGCCTGGGCTGGTGGTACGAACACAGAGGTCGGTAGTTGGACAGTTTTTACAGCCCTGGCACTGGGTGGGAGGCGGTGGGAGGGTGGAGCTTTAGCACCATGGCCTGAGGGTGCGGGAAGGATGGAAGAACCAGCAAAGGAGACCAAGCAGGGGTTGCCAGCCAGGCAGGAGAAGCATCAAAAGATAACAGTGTCCTGCTCACACTATTACATGTGAACTAAATGCCTGTTTAAAAGGTTCAGAAACTTAGAAAACACTGTTGATTTTTTTAGGGAGTATAAACTTAAATACCCTTTAAGTACTTAATGATAACTAGCAGAAACTGTAAGCAGATATTTTTCCAAGCACCTAACACTGTAAAATAGTAGTGATTTCAATTTCTATTTTGCAATTACAGTCATGTGCTAGGTAATGACGGTCCAGTCAACGACAGACGGCATTCTAACAGTGGCCCCGTAAGATTGTAATACGGCATTTTGCTGTGCCTTTTCAGTGATTAGGTATGCTTAGATACACAAATCCCTCCCACTATGTCACAACTGCCTGCAGGAGTCAGCACAGTAACCTGTTGTCCAGGTTTGTAGCCTCACAGCTTAGGCGCGCCCAGCAGCTTACACCATCTAGGTTTCTGTAAGCACACTGTCTGATGTTTGCATGGTGACCAAATTCCCTGATGACACGCTTCTCAGCTAGATCTCTACCATTCAGTGACACACGACTGTATCACATATGCCTGCTCCACTAGAATTCCTCCTGCTACCTAATGTGCAAAGGATGAAAGCAAATTAAAGTCTTCACACCACCTCAATAATTCTGTCTCCAATCAAGAAGATGTTACACAGCAGATCGTAGTCCTTTTTCCTGCTAAATTAGGACAGTGATAGGATTTTTTTTTAAAAAAGAAACAAACCATTACTGGATTTTAAAACCTGCTTTCATCAGTTATAAATAACTTCATTAAAAATTCAATTTGAAGGTTGTCTTAAGAGAGCTAACACATCAACGTCCTTGAAATACGACTTTCAGGTAGACATCAATTTTAGACGACAGAGGGGGAGAACTCACATCTCATACATAAACAACACAAAACACCATGGGATTTTCAGAAACTAATCAATGCCACATTACCAATGTTAACAAGAGAATGCCAGTCAAGATCTACTATGCAACACGGCCCATCTTACCATTCCTCCTAGCACAACACACTGAAGGCTATGGTCCCTCAACATTTCTTCCTTTAAAAGAGGACATTTTTCGTTGACTTTTCATTCAGCAAAGTTATATTCTGATCCAGCACGAATGAAAGATCTAGTACACCCAAAGCAGAAAGGACATGTAAACATGACCTAATTTGGAAAAATGTTTGTTCTTTGTAAACCACAGGTTAGTCTTAGTTTACAGATATAAATATGAATGTAAATAGATTACAACCAAGAAAGAACCCTGGCATTCATTTCCACCTCGGTTATGGGCACCTGGCTGGCTGTGCGACGGCACTCCCACACGCTGTGATTTCTCTGAAATGAAAACTACAGATCCACTCACTTCCTCTCCAAGCAGTCAAGCCTGAATACCACAGAGGATCGCAGAGAAGCCCGGTATCTCAAGTCTTCTTAGCACGCTCCTATGTACTCCCCATAAATTAATTTTCTGATTCTAAAGAGATGGGCCCAGCAAACACTACTCCAGCTACAGGAATTCTTTGGGTGATAGAATTTATTATAGATCTTACAATTGACTTTTTAAAAGTCCTCCCTCTAAAAAGCAAACCTATTGTCCAAGATTCTTATCTAATTCTAGCGATGTTTCCTTAGGGGCAGAAAAAAAAAAATCTCAAGAACTTGACCCTCAAGGCTGGGCACCACGGCTCACGCCTGTAAAGCCTGTCATCCCAGCACTCTGGGAGGCCCAGGAGGGTAGATTGCTTGCACTCAGGAGTTCAAGACCAGCCTGAGCAAGAGAGAACCTGTCTCTAAAAAAAAAAAAAAAGAACTTGACCCTCAACCACAATTTTGGAGTAAGTCTTGAGTATTATGGTACAGCAACTCTATTTCTTTTTTTAAAACAGGCTTTTCTCTTTTTTTTAAAACTAGATTTAAGGGGTACAAATGTTTTTTTGTTATATATGACTTGCACAGTGGAAAAGTGTAGGCTTTTAAAGTACCCTCACCTGAAGAGTACATTTTGTATTCAACAGGGAATTTTTTTGTCTGGCATGTCCTCTTCCTCCTCCTCTGAGTCTCCAGTGTCCATTATATCACTCTGTATGACCAGGCAGACCCGCTGTCTCACTCCCAGTTAAAAGTGAGAATATGACCAGGGATGGTGGCTCATGCCTGTAATCCTAACACTGTGAGAGGCCAACGTAGGAGGATAGCTTGAGGCCACGAGTTGAAGACCAACCCGAACTCCTGTCAATGTCAAGACCCTGCCTCTACTAAAAATAGAAAAAATTAGCCACCTATGGTGGCTTTCACCCATAGTCCAGCTACTTGGGAGCCTGAGACAAGAGGATTGCTTAAGCCCACGAGTTTGAGGTTGCAGTAAGCTATAACAGTGTCAGTCACTCTAGCAATGGTGACAGAGGGAGATTCTGTCTCCAAAAAAAGAGAGAGAGAGAGAATGTTCCATATTTGGTTTTTTGTTCCTGAGTTACTCAGCTTAGGATAATGTCCTCTAGTTCCATCCAAGTTGCTGCAAATACATTATTTCAATAGGGGTAGAGGGAGGGTATTCGGGGGACCTCACCTAATGTGCATGATGCAATGGTACATTTTAAAACTAATAAGAAATGAGGGCGGCACCTGTGGCTCAGTCGGTAGGGCGCCGGCCCCATATACCGAGGGTGGTGGGTTCAAACCCGGCCCCGGCCAAACTATAACCAAAAAAAAAAAAAATAGCCGGGCGTTGTGGCGGGCGCCTGTAGTCCCAGCTACTTGGGAGGCTGAGGCAAGAGAATCGCTTAAGCCCAGGAGTTGGAGGTTGCTGTGAGCTGTGTGAGGCCACGGCACTCTACCAAGGGCGATAAGGTGACACTCTGTCTCTACAAAAAAAAAAAAAAAAAAAAAAAAAAAAAAAAAAACTAATAAGAAATGAGTATAATTGCATTATTATACTAATAAGAAATGAGTATAATTGTTACTTAGTTCAATGTTAAGCATTTCACATTGTGTATCAAAGCAGTACACTGAACCCCACAAATGCATCAAGGTACAAAGTTATGATTTAATAAAAAAAAAAAATACATTATTTCCTCGGGAGGCTGAGGCAAGAGAATCGTCTAAGCCCAAAGCTGGAGGTTGCTGTGAGCTGTGATGCCACGCACTCTACCGAGAGCGACAAAGTTGAGACTGTCTCTTGAAAAAACAAAAACAACAACGTTATTTCCCTCTTTTCAATGGCTAAGTAGTATTCCATGGTGTGTGTGCATATAAAACACATTTTCTTTATTTGCTCGTCAGTTGGTGGGCACTTAGGTTGGTTCCACAGCTTTGCAATTGTGAATTGTGCTGCAATAAATACATGCTCCCACCTAAAAATTGTCTTAGGATACAAATCCTTAAGTGGAAGTATTCTACTCTTACGGATAAGTTTAGATATTTTTAAATATACATACAATGAAAGATTTCGCCAGATCACAACTCAGAATATTCATCTGAGCACAGGACATGGGTGATGTTTCACCCATGAGTCAAGCTGTTTCCCGTGTACACTTTGATCCTATAACCCAATATGCTAATGAGCTTTCTCATTAATCTTTTCTCCTGCATATCATCTCTAAATTGATAGAATTTGATAGGAATTGAACAGTCAAGCTGTTTCCCGTGTACACTTTGATCCATAACCCAATATGCTAATGAGCTTTCTCATTAATCTTTTCTCCTGCACATCATCTCTAAATTGATAGAATTTTGATAGGACTTTCCTCCTAGAAAGAAATGCGGACAAATTTTCTTTTTTTTTATTTATTTTTATTGTTAAATTATAGCTGTGTACATTACTGCAATCAAGGGGTACAATGTGCTGGTTTCATATACAATCTAAAATATTCTCAAACTATTCAATATAGCCTTCATGGCATTTTCTTAGTTACTGTATGTAGGCATTTGTATTCTGCATTTAGTAAGTTTCACCTGTACCCATTCTAAGATGCACCATAGGTGTGGCCCCATCCATTACCTCCCTCCACCATGACCTCCCCACTCCCTTCCCCTTCCTTGGCCCTTTCCCCATAGTCTTGTGCTATAGTTGGGTTATAGCCTTCATGTGAAAGCTATAATTTAGCTTCACAGTAGAGCTGAGTACATTGGATACTTTTTCTTCCATTCCTAAGATACTTTGCTAAGAAGAATATGTTCCAGCTCCATCCATGTAAACATGAAAGAGGTAAAGTCTCCATCTTTCTTTAAGGCTGCATAATATTCCATGGTATACATGTACGACAATTTGCTAGTCCATTAAAATCACAATATAATAAAGACATCTGTACCAGAATGTTTATTGCAGCCCAATTCATAATTGCTAAGTCATGGAAGAAGCCTAAGTGCCCATCAGACAAATTTTCTTGACAGTTATGAAAGTTGTAAGTAAGGTCTCTAAGATAATCATGATTACAAATTTTCTAGTATGTGTGAGAGAAATACACAAAATATGTATTGAATTTTGCGAAAACAGAACATCACGCTTTTGTTGATACTCTGTTAAGTTCTGTGAGTGATCATATTCACCACCAGGCAATGTTCCCTATACACAGCCCAATCCTTGTTTAAGTGTGCTTCAATTCTACTTATCCATAGTAACCACTAGTTTTTATTAGATCCAACAATTGTCTGATATTAGGTTAACTTCTATAAGATTGTGAATTTAAATAACCTTCTCATTTTATATTCACTGCAGAGGAGATTCATAAATTCTGAAATACAGTTACCTAGATAGTTTATCACCACTTCAAGTTCAAGCACAAAGACATGTAATTAGCTCTAATACAAAATCAAAAATAAAATTCATCACTTTTTTGTTATACAGAGTCTCACTCTGTCACCCAGCCTGGAGTGCAGTGGTAGGATGAGAGCTCAACCTCCTGGGTTCCCACCTCAGCCTCCCAAGCACCTGGGACTACAGGTGCACAACACTATGACTGTTTAATTTTTTTGCAGAGGTAAGGTTTTGTTATGTTGCCCAGGCTGGTCTCAAACTCCTGCTCTCAAGGCTCTCCTGGTATCCCCGCTTGGCCTCCCCAAGTGCTGGGTTTATACGTGTGAGTCACGGCATATCACTTCTACCACTGAATTTTCTAAACTCCAGGGGGAAAAAAAAACCAACAAGCATGACAGCCACATTCATCCTCTCTGAAGTAGGGAAACAATATCTTTTTCAAATTCTCAATAATAGTTTCTGCTTAATCCGTGTAATATAGTATGATTCTACCCCATCTCCCAGGTGTGGAATAGTGGGCAGATGAAGGGGTCTAATCTTCCAGAATTAGATGCCCGAATACTAGCACATAACAGCCACAACGGGCGGGTGGGACACCCCATACCTGCCCAAGTCTATCAGATTTTAGGCATCTCCAAAAGTTCCCTCTCTGTCTCTATTCTGGATTCACATGCCAAAAAATCTCCAGACAGGTGAGATTCAAGAATCTGTCAGTTTACTTGGTAGGTTTTTCTCATTAACATTCAAATTCAGATTAATCATTATATATACACATATTCAATATATCAACACTTCAAAAAAACCTTTAACTCTAATGAAAGGTACTTTGAAATTTTATTAAAGAAAGGACCCATGTGAACACTAAGAAGAATATAGAATGGCAAATTAAGTGTAATTAATACAATGCTTACACAAGGCAGAACTTTAACTCAGATCTTCAGAAAAACAGACTCCTAACCTTGTGCAGAATGCTTTACAGAGGCTTGGAGCCAGCAGTCTGGGCCCAAAACCAGGCTCTGCCACTTACTAGGTGTCCTGGGGCAGGTTTCTTAACTTCTATCTTCTCAACTATAAAATGGAGATCATTACAGTATGTACCCAGGAATAGAACCAGGATTTGAGAAGCCTGAAGCTTATAGAGGGGACAGTTATTGGCCAAGACTGAAAATCTTCTGAACCCACAGCTGGGCTATTCCAGAACTCTGGAAGTGGCCAAGCAAGTGAAAATTCCTGAAGCTCAGCAATATAGTCAATCCACCTCCATACTGATCCCAGAGGGTTGTTATGCGATAAATAAAACAATGCCTGCAAAGCAGTTAGCAGAGCATCCGACATGAGGTAAGTGCTCTCTACAAACCTGACCATCACCACCAGTGTGGGACAAAATTGTGAAAGAGAAGATACAGGTGCTACAGGCTCATCTACTTTGCGTGAAGCTTATTAGAGGAGAGGAGAAAGGCTCCTTTGAAACAAATTGTTTTGGGGCCAGATGGAATATTTATTTATAAGGCAAACTATATCGGCAAGTTGTATTTAATACTTACTATAGGATTTGCGAAAGCTGAAAATACCCCTATTCAGAGGGAAAAAAGGTACCAAAAAGGTTTGATGCTTCTCTATAAACATCTTAGATAACTAAACTTATATCCCAGATGCCTCTCAATGTCTCAGACTAAAATACACTACAAATTGTGCATTTAAGAAAAGGTGACCAAAGTAATCGTGGGCTACTGCCCCAAACATGAACATGACTGTGGTGAAGATTCCTTAATATGCCATAGTCTCTGAAACCTGGGGTATTTTAGGTCCTATGTCATTCCAAGAGACAATCTAGTGATGGAGGAGTAAAATGGCCATTTCTCTGTATTTTGTAGTTGTGGGGTGATGTTAACTAGCACATGTAGTCCTTCTGTCTCCTCTCCCTCTGTCTCACCCCCACCCCCAGCCAGATGTCAACAGCATGTCTGCTACCTTGGGAGAGAAAGGTTCAAATAGTAAATCAACATTTCCTTGAGAATTAGATCCAAATCCATCCCAAGTCATGTAAGATACATTTGGCTGCCCTAAATCCCTAGATTACAAGTAATAGTCAATCCTCACTGTTATGAAATTTTGTCAGTCTAACAGATGGCCTAGGATGATCTGCCTGTCTGCACCAATTCTGTTCATCTGATCGTCCTCTGGTCTCAAACAGAAAAGACTTCACAGAGTGGGGAGACATGTCGAGAGAAGAAACAGGGAGATAGTCTGTGTTCCCAAGAACAGGTCCTACCACTCTCTGTCCCACCACCAGGAGCGCAGGGAAATGTCCTGAGCCACCTGTCATTTAACACAGAGTTTAAACACAAAGCCCCATTCTCACCAGCAAATAAAAGAACCACAGACACTGAGTATCTGCTAACTACCTGAATCTAGAGTTGCTCAGGTACTTTCAGAAATCTATTATAAATATACTGTTAGAACACCGAAAACTACTACTTTGGCACACAGTCATCACAATGTTAGGCGCACACAGGATGGATTCTTCACCTTGACTCGCACTGTAAGTCTTAAGTCTCACATAAATATGATTAGCACAGAATCAAGTGTCATGATCCTGCCAGCAGAAGGGAGGCTGAGAGCAGCCCCAATAATAAAATGCAGTTAAGCTTACCAGTTTCTTCTGTGAATGTCACTGGATGCAGCGGCTCTGTGGCAGATCGGAGTCAAGGGACACACAGCCAGGTCAGGTTCCCCTAGGACCAAAATCCCTTCAGGAAAGATCTCTCAATCTCCCCATAGTTTTCTTTTCTACCCATAGTTTTTAGTTTTCCTTCAAAAAGACAGAAAACCAGAAAGCAAAGCTGAGGACAGATGTTATATATAGAAAACAACTCAAGTTAAAACAGGACTCTCCTTCCTGCCTATTTCCTCAAGGAAACTCCATGCTCCACCCAGCCTTGAACATAATAACTGTACTTCTTGGATCCCGGATATGCAGACTACAAATAAAACAGAAGCTGCTAAAAGCAGCTGCAGGTTCCTTGCAGAATGACAAACTCTTGGGTTCTAGTTATTTAGCCCAAAGATATAGGAAAGAGAAATGAATGCCTTATGAAAGGAGATAAAAACCAAGGCTTGATCTAATTAGTGGGAATTCTTATGCCCTTTGCCAGAGATTTAGATGGTAACCTCGGTCTTCTAGCTAGTTTCTAAGTGTATGCCATTGCCAATAATACCCCTAAAATGCCCCATGTTAAGTTCTGCTTTTCCTAGGCTGTGTCCAGCAGATTTTCTGGAATAATTTGTAGGCATTCTGTTCCTGGACCTCCCACCTTGCCTTGGAGGGCAGGGTGCCTGGGAGACTCTCCTGGTCAGTTTCCTTTGCATGACAGATCTGCACAAGGAGGAGCACATCTTCTCTTAAGGTATAAAGAAGCTTCCTTGACTGGACCTGATTTCTCCTGCAGAAAACCACATTGATAAAAAGATCTGCACCACTCACATTCCTCCAGGAAACAATAGCATTGAGGGGCCAGGCCTTGTTCTCAATACACTACCCAGCTTCGCGGCTCCAACTTCGCAGAAGCAGAAAGAACTGGAATCTGATCATATATCCATTCTGCCTAATTTACCTGATTTTGGTAGCCACAAGGGGTCTTCCAGAGTTTGGGGGAATCCAAAAAACAGAGGCAGCATTAGTGACATGCCTGCTACCTTTTCCTTTGTCTGCTAACTAAGGAGACTGATTTTCTAATGTTCAAGTCAGGTCCCTCAGGTGCCCCAAAGTTGTAAATTATAAGATGCTGGCTGCCAGATCCCCTTTTTGACTCACATAACTGAGCCACACCCCCAAGAGAGTACAGGATGGCATCTCATAGCTGAGGTACACTTGATCCTGGCTTTGAAATAAACTTGCCCCTAGAGGTCTGCTGCATAAACCAAGAAGGACACAATAATCTGGAAGGCAAATTTCAATAAATCCTAGAAACGCTGGTAGCAGAAAGGCTGGCTTTCCAGGCCCATGGGGAGGCGTTACAGTAAAGAGGGGCACAGGCTCTGGAACCAGACGCCCCTGTTTAAAATCTCAGTTGCATCGTTCAACTAGCGATGT
Source organism: Nycticebus coucang (assembly GCF_027406575.1). Classification (NCBI taxonomy): domain Eukaryota; kingdom Metazoa; phylum Chordata; class Mammalia; order Primates; family Lorisidae; genus Nycticebus; species Nycticebus coucang. The sequence continues at coordinate 12,779,664 of NC_069796.1, forward strand.
GACTTTTGACTTGTTACTTCAGTTTTTCTGTGTTTCTGCTTCCTCTCATGAAAAATGAGGACAATTATGTCTGGGGTTGTTGAGGTAGCTGAGGATTCATTAAGTTCACGAATTATAAATAGTTAGGAGGATGCCAGGCATATAGCTGAGTGCTATGTGCTATCTGTCCTCACTGTCAGCGTCACCAACTATAAATACTGCCATTTCCAAGTAAGCCACTTCAGGAACCAACAATGAAATATTAAGCCAAACACTTAACTTAGGGCAGAGAAGATGAAAAGTCAGATAAAACTCAAAGAAGAAAACCACAGCTCCTCTAGTTCATCTGATGTTTGTTCAGGGGACAGTGAGGGTGGCCATCCCAGGAGGCTGGGCCAGGAGCGCATTCCCACGAACCAGTGACGAGGACTGTTCTGGTAGTTACCAATCCCTTCCTCCAACTGAATTTATAACAGAGTTTAAAGCATAAGAAGCCACATGTGTATATTAAAAGAAATTAGGCGGTGAACATCAGCTGTCTTCATTCTGACACGTTTTTTAAAAATTGGGAAGGAAAGTGGTAAAGGGGCTCTTGATATACTGGAAGTCCTGGGGGTATTCATTAAATAATTGCTAATTGAACTTGCCTCTTCAAACAGAACTTGGAAATGTATATGCCTTCAGGGAATAAGTCTTGACGTATACAATTCACTAAGTATCTTAATTCTTCAGAGTAACCGAATAGTTTATACTTAAATTGAATAATTAATTGGTATCAATATGCTACTGAGAGTATGAGGCGAAAGTGTGAGCACTTTATTTCTACTTGTTAATGAATATATTTTGGGTTATTATGCTTAAAGCGAACACAGAAATGTCTGGGTTTTGTAGCTCAAAAATATTTTAATATGGTTTTGTATTAAAATCATATTTAATGGTATTTTCAGTGATACCATACACCACATGACGAGGAAAAACACAAGTATGTTCCATGAAAAACAACTACCAATGGCTTCACTTACTAATATTCAAAAATATTTTTATGGAAAACTGGTGCCTCTGGGATTAGGAGGCCAGAAAATGACCTAATCTTATTTCTGCCAAGAGGGGGTCGCTTGCATTAAAATGACAGCAGTCCACCAAGGTGGTGGGAGAAACGGGCTGCAGATCTAAAGCAAGTAAGAATACAGGACCAGCTGTCTGCTAGAGAAAGCACAGGCACTTACATGGTCTACAGGAGAGACTGTACTTGAAAAATGAAACAGGGTGCCCTCGCTAATCAGTCTCAGTTCCAGGATGATTGCTGAATGATTCAGAAACTTCCAAGGCAGACAAGAGTGTTGAAGTGTGTTGGCGGGATGCAAAATACGGCTGGTAATTTAATTTCTTCCAAAGCAGAAGCCCTGAAAAACAATCAGGGTTGCCTCATGCCTGAAGTATTCGAATTGAATTATTTTTCAGCATCAGCAGAAAACTAATTTTCATGAATGAGTACGGTTTGGAGGGCCGGGGAAGGAAAAACTGAGGTAGGGCTGCAGAGGGCAGAGGCGGAGGAAGTTTGCTCTGTGGATTTTCCCTCCTTCGCCAGGAACGGAGAGTTGGAATATTCCTGGCTGTTAGACTGATATCAAACAGACATCAAGAATGTAGCTATAGTGGGCTTCCCACATGGCAGTCACAGCAAAACACACTCAACCTCCCTGTCACTTAAACTCAGAAAGAAGGTGATGCAAGAATTAGAGCACTTTGGGGACAGAGAAACCTGGGTAGGATAAAGTGCAAGGCGCGGTAACACAGAAACCTGGGCAATACAGAACGCGAGGCGCGGTGACACAGAAACCTGGGCAATACAGAACGCGAGGCGCGGTGACACAGAAACTTGGGCAATACAGAACGCGAGGCGCGGCGACACAGAAACCCGGGCAATACAGAACGTGAGGCGTGGTGACACAGAAACCCGGGCAATACAGAACGCGAGGCGCAGTGACACAGAAACCCGGGCAATATAGAATGCGAGGCGTGGTGACACAGAAACCCGGGCAATACAGAACGTGAGGCGCGGTGACACAGAAACCTGACTAATACAGAACGCGAGGCGCGGTGACACAGAAACCCGGGCAATACAGAACGCGAGGCGCGGTGACACAGAAACCTGACTAATACAGAACGCGAGGCGCGGTGACACAGAAACCTGGGCAATACAGAACGCGAGGCGCGGTGACACAGAAACTTGGGCAATACAGAACGCGAGGCGCGGCGACACAGAAACCCGGGCAATACAGAACGTGAGGCGTGGTGACACAGAAACCCGGGCAATACAGAACGCGAGGCGCGGTGACACAGAAACCCGGGCAATATAGAATGCGAGGCGTGGTGACACAGAAACCCGGGCAATACAGAACGTGAGGCGCGGTGACACAGAAACCTGACTAATACAGAACGCGAGGCGCGGTGACACAGAAACCCGGGCAATACAGAACGCGAGGCGCGGTGACACAGAAACCCGGGCAATACAGAACGCGAGGCGCGGTGACACAGAAACCTGACTAATACAGAACGCGAGGCGTGGTGACACAGAAACCCGGGCAATACAGAACGCGAGGCGTGGTGACACAGAAACCCGGGCAATACAGAACGCGAGGCGCGGTGACACAGAAACCTGACTAATACAGAACGCGAGGCGCGGTGACACAGAAACCTGACTAATACAGAACGCAAGGCGTGGTGACACAGAAACCCGGGCAATACAGAACGCGAGGCGCGGTGACACAGAAACCTGACTAATACAGAACGCGAGGCGCGGTGACACAGAAACCTGACTAATACAGAACGCGAGGTGCGGTGACACAGAAACCCGGGTAATACAGAACGTGAGGTGCCGGGTAATACAGAACGCGAGGTGTGGTGACACAGAAACCCGGGCAATACAGAACGCGAGGTGCGGTGACACAGAAACCCGACTAATACAGAACACGAGGTGCGGTGACACATAAACCCGGGCAATACAGAATGCGAGTTGCGGTGACATCAAACCCGACTAATACAGAACGCGAGGTGCAGTGACACAGAAACCCGGGTAATACAGAACGCGAGGTGCGGTGACACAGAAATCCGGCAATATAGAACGCGAGGTGCAGTGACACAGAAACCCAACTAATATAGAACGCGAGGTGCAGTGACACAGAAACCCGGGCAATACAGAATGCGAGGTGTGGTGACACACAAACCCGACTAATACAGAACGCGAGGTGCAGTGACACAGAAACCCGGGTAATACAGAACGCGAGGTGCGGTGACACAGAAACCCGGGCAATACAGAACGTGAGGTGCAGTGACACAGAAACCCGACTAATACAGAACACGAGGTGCGGTGACACACAAACCTGACTAATACAGAATGCGAGGTGCGGTGACACACAAACCCGACTAATACAGAACGCGAGGTGCGGTGACACAGAAACCCGACTAATACAGAACGCGAGGTGCAGTGACACAGAAACCCGACTAATATAGAACGCGAGGTGCGGTGACACACAAACCCGGGCAATACAGAATGCGAGGTGCGGTGACACACAAACCCGACTAATACAGAACGCAAGGTGCGGTGACACAGAAACCCGACTAATACAGAACGCGAGGTGCAGTGACACAGAAACCTGGGTAGTGAAGAGTGCCAAGTGAGGTTACACCAACTTAGGTGTCAATGCCTTACACCTACAGTCAGAGATATTCTTCAATCAGGCTGATGAGCTTCTGGCACTTTTTAAAATCACAGTAATATTTGGAATTTCTTTTTAAAACAATTATTTCATAGAAAACTGGGAAATAAAGAGAAAAAAGCCACCTAAAAAAATATCTATCTGTAACTAAGCTAGCAGGTTTCTGAACATACAATATTTCACTCCAGGCTTTTTTCCTTTTTGGAAATAACACTTGAGAAACCAGGGCCTGCATTTCAGCCTCTCTTCTCAAAAACTCTTCATTACAGATTTCCCAACTTTAAGGTTTTGTTGTTTGTTTTAAATTCAGAAACAAGGGCTATTAATGCTGAGAGTTCAAAGTATAGACAAAAAGCCAGGAGCTTATAGAGGTTATTTAAAAAAGAAATAAGCAACACATTTAAAAACTCAGAGGATTAGTGAGAGTTTTATTTTCCTACACTCCAAGGGGCGCGGGGTGTGGGAAGACTGCAATTCCATCCTCGACCACCGTTTGCCTCAAGAGTATCAAGATGACGCAATCTGACAGGAAGGAAAGATTAATGATCTCAAAATTGTAATAAAATTGTATTTCCCATCTTTGCAAAATGCTTGTTTAGAACTTAAAACATGCATATTTTCCAAGTGAACAGTACAGGAAGGGGACCATACAATTGTATTTCTGATTTACTCTGCAAAATCTCTTCAAATCCATGTAGTTTAAATCAAAAGTTTCAAAGATAATTGTGGCAATTTATTTAGGTGTGAAACAATATTCATCTATCTATATGTGTATTTTTTGTGTTTAATTTTTCATCCCTTAATGCCTAGTTTCTGCTTTCCAGGATATGTAACATTAACACACAGTAGGGAAAGTATTTAATTTGTATCTCCAATATATATTATATTATAATATAATAAATATAATAAAATATAATATTATATTATTATACTTAATTTGTATCTCCTATATATATATATTGGAGATACAAGCTGTAAAAGCTCAAACTTTTTATTATTTAAATAGCAAAGTCTGCAGACCATTAGTTTAAGCAACAACTCCAGCATTATTCCCATTTGCGACCATATTGATAACAAGGTATCTTTTTTTTTTTCAATCGTTTTCTTATGCCTATATTACTTTCATGAGAACTTTCACCGTATATAAAATACATCCCTCAGGCTTCTCCTCTGTAAAGCAATCACACAACAGTTTCCCAAACCTTGAAGCCCGGCTCAAGCCTCACCGGCCCAGGACCAGATGCGCCAGTCTCTGGGGAGCCACGCGGGGAAGGCGAGACATCACAAAGCTGTCTTGTCTTGTCCACTTCACGGAACAGCCTTCACCAGTTAATACAATGGCTGTGCATCCTCAGATCCTCTTGCTACACTGCTGTAAAGGTTCAAAACGACCAAGTAGAAGCACCAGAGTCCACGGAGGCATTTTATTTTTCAGTATGTATTACATTCCTAGAAAAAGAATCCCAGGGTTTTCCCTCCTGTGTGTTTCCTTCTTGCTTCTTTGTGGTCCGTGATGCCAGCTGAAGTTGTCAGTACGATGAAACCAAACTGGTGGGATGGGAGCAGATTATTCTGCCATTTTTCTAGATCTCTGAGTTGCACATCAAACCTGGGGCTGATGGCTCCACACTTGTTTAAC